>NW_010972585.1:2028738-2029260 GCF_000737465.1 Haliaeetus leucocephalus | reverse complement strand
GAGGTGCTCCAGCACAACCTCATGCACAGCCACGGATGCTTCAAGGTGTACCTGCTGCAGCATGGACTTATCCACAGCCACAGATGCTTCAAGGTGTACCTTCTCCAGCGTGGACTTATCCTTTGGCCACAATCCCTTTAGAAGTATACCTGCTGCGGCACAGACATAACCACGGCCACAGATGCTTCGAGATGTACCTGCTCTGGCATGGGCTTATCCACGGCCACGGACACTTCGGGGTGTCCTGTTCCTGCATGGACTCATCCACAGGTCACAGTCCCTTCGACTCAGGTTCACACTGGAGTTCCAGCCTGTCCAGTACAGCAGCACAGGAACAGCAGTGATGCCCTGGCCATCTGCCAGCCCAGGCGCATTGCCATTGCTGTTATCAAAATGTTCCCAGGCACAGCAGAGTAAGATGATAAGCACTACAGCAACACAGCACGCAGCGAAAGCAAAAAGCAGCCACTAACGAGCACTAGACTCATACACACTAAGGCAAGCAAGCCCCATGGCAAGCAC
>NW_010972585.1:1296595-1387855 GCF_000737465.1 Haliaeetus leucocephalus | reverse complement strand
CCGCCATGGCCCAGTCGGTGGTGGTGCAGGGTAAGGGGCCGTGGCGGCCAGAGCCCCTCCCCGCCGCCCCCTCCCCGTGCCTGACCCGTGTCTCTTTCCCTCCCCTTTGCAGTGGGCCAGTGCGGGAACCAGGTGGGCTGCCGCTTCTGGGACCTGGCGCTGCGGGAACACGCCGCCGTCAACAAGGTAACGGCGCCGCTTCCCCCCTCGTTGCTGGCCTGAGGCGGCGGGGGGGCGGGTTGGGCCCAGCCGCCCTCTGCACCCCCCACGGCGGCCCTCGCGTCGTGCCGTGTTCTTTACTGTGAGGGCAAAGCACCGTATTTGTTTGATAAAGCCCAGGCCGCTTCGTCGCGAGCAAGGCTGTCCCCAGGTTTTTATGCCGTTTAGCTAATCGTCTCTAGTTCAGATCAGCTCTCTCGAGCCTTTCTACCTTGAAAAGCCCGGGACGCCTCCCTACAGGCAGGCAGTTTGGAGGCAGTTAGTGAAAAGAGAGGGTTGTTCGATGCGGGTTCTTTGCCACTGGCAGTAAAGCGAAAAAGCAGCCCGCCAAAGCCCACCTTTGTTTTCCATGTCAGCACATGCCGTGCGGTGACTTGCTGTGCGGTTCTGCTGACCAAAATAGCAGCGTAAAGAGGGCCTAGGATTGCACTGAGTACCCTGAGCAAAAATGCGCTCTTCTTGCCATGACTATAAAGATACTAAATCCTGGTAAACACTGTATATTAACAGATAATGATGAGCAGTCCTTCTCAATGCCTTCTGTTGAAGCAGCTGTAAAAAGGCAGTGGATGAAGTCATATGTGTATGGAGAGTCTCTTGGGTTTAGTGTTGCAGGGAACAGGGACTTCCAAATTCTGCTTCATCAGGTCTTTAGGAGTGTGGTAAGCAGTCTGTAAAATAATGATGTTAAAGTATTCAAACTTGCCAGGTCTCTCTAGCTTTATGGTGGGGTAAGTAATTTCCACACCACCCCTCAGCAGGGAGTTTAGGAATCACTGATGCAGTGTGATGTGCTTTCCTTTCCACAGAACTTCATGGACGCCGGTATCATGGCATGGAGCCCGTGATGAACTGAGTGTTGTATCTGATGAACAGAGTCAGCCAAACAGCAGCTGCTCAATTTAATATTTGCATTGGGATTTTTAGTAAAATCCTAAATCTTTAGAAATGAAGGAAGAGTGGTTGTTCAATCTTGTGCTGAAAAATTAATTTCTTAGTTACATCCTCCTGTCAGTTTTTAATATCAAGCTGATGCTTCAATGAAATGTTCTTTTTAGTGCTGACTAGAGCTAGTTGGATTCGACATAGATACTCACTCTGTTTTGAGTGGGGAGGTTTGACAGATGACCTTCAGAGGTCCCTTCCAACTTAAATTACTCTATGAAAACCACCAAGAATTTATGACGTTACACATCATCTTATGTCGTGTTGTTTCCTTTTAGAAAGGAATTTATGATGAAGCATTAAGCAGTTTCTTTAGGAACGTAGATACAAGGTAAGTCTCCTTATCAAGCAGCTCATGAGCTTAACACAGTAGATCAACAGTTCTAGTATCTTCTCTTAACCTAAGTTACAGTTTTCTTTGTTTCAGGTCATATTTAGTTTGTGCTAGAAAAAGATTTTGCTTTTTTGTGTTCTCCTCAAAACACTCTCTTTACCTTTCCATTTTAACTGTACTTACATCAGTAGTTAAATCTGTTCAAAGTGTTTGGGTTTGTTTTCCCTTCCTTCTGTCCCAAAAATGGATAGTCAGATCTAATAGCTTTTGCCATTGCGAATCATGATCAGACTGCAAGCCCTCTAAATACCAACTTAGGAGAATTTTCTAGAAGAGTTGTAAAAGGAATTGTATATAAGGTAATCAGAAAAGGTCATGTCAGTTTTTAAATCCCTTTTATCTGACTAGTTTGTCGCACAAAGAGTGGTGGTTATCATTTTTTTTAAAAGTTAACAAATTCATACTGTAAGAGCATTCAGTCATCTCTTACCTGCCCAGTTACAAAAATCCTTGCAGTTTGCAAGAATAAAACAGTTGCGCACTTGGATATTGCTGTTGCATTTTAATTAAAAAGCATTTGACTAGCCTCTTTCCTTCCATCATATGGCAAGGCTGCAGTACAGCATGCAGTTTTAACTAAAATGGCTTTGAAATAATAATTGTTTTGTCTCAAATTTTACCTCTTCAAAAGAATGTGCAAGTGCATTGGAGTTTATCATTGCCATTTCTATGTGGGCATTTCCTAGAATATCTTATTTGGTTTTTTTAACCAAGAAAATTTGATTATAAACAATGTCTATGTTTCTGTATGTACAAGATGAAACCACCAAATTTATAATTGACAGGTTGGCTGCAATAGAAACATCTGTTTTCTCTCTAAAGAGGAAGGACTTACATACTGAATACTGCAGAAGTGTCAAGGAAGAGTCCCCTACCTATGAAACAGAAGAATGATTATTCAAATCCCATCTTTTCCAGGCACTGTTCATTTTGCTGTTGAAACAATTCCCACTTTTAACTGGAGACTTGAAACACAGTTTAGTTATGAAGAGTCATTTCAAACTCTTGCTCAGGCTGTGAGGTTTTGTCTTTTTGTTATTGCTGTGGTTTTGGGGTTTTTTCTTTTTTTTCTTTTTTTTTTTTTTTTTTCATTTTATCAGAAAGAACTAGTTTACCTTCCAGGTCATTGCAGGCGTAAAACCCTATGTCATAAAAGTGACAAACTTCAGTCTTGTATGCTATGCCATACCACTGTTCAAAGTAATTAATCCAGATGGGTTATCCTATCAGAAACAGCTATGAACAACACTCTGGGAGAACCAGATACGCTTTTTTTTCTGTTATGGTGATTATTAAACTGTGTAATATTGGAAATGTGCTTATGCATATGTATGGTTTTATATGCAGGAATGCATATCTTAAGCCTAGGGGATTCTAGGGAATGTGGGGATTTTTTTCAGCAGTTGAATCAAAGTGATTGAAAGTATGGGCTGGTATGAAAGACCACAAAGACAATAGTAAGAGAAAGAAGTGTTGATTTGTGGGGTTTGTTTGTTTTTTCCTCTTTTGAGTTTTGTTAGTCCATGAAGAGAAATAGAAATTCTCTAGCTGGATTTACTGGTGCTGTAGTGGACTCATATAGGGAGTTGTATAGGCTAGAGGAATCACGTGAGTATTGGAGGCTGCTGTGAGCTGCTCAACTAATGAGACGTGTCTGGAGAGCTTTGAGTGAGAGGGTGGAAGATCACTGAGGAATCCAGTGCAGCCCCATACTCTCCTCCCCTTGTTCCTGATGAGACTGAGCATGGTCAGAATATTTGGTGCTGTAGCAAATTTCAGCTGTTGTTTTTGGAGTATTATTGTGGTTGAATGTAGAATAGTCTAAGAGATACTTTAAATTTAGGCTTGACCAGCTGCCAAATTAGGTAAATAATTGAGGGGAAAATTTAGATCCATCTTCTAGTATCCCTGCCTTTTCCCCTGTGTTGAATATAGTTTGGCCAGACTGGAGTATCTCATCCTTTGAGTGCAGAAGCACCAGCATTCATTGCAGAAAAATGTGATTGTACACAATGCATAGTCCCCGAGGTTGGCTCAGTACAACCGATCCTGGAAAAAAAGGAAAATTAAGCTATGTCAGCCCAGCATGATTTCTGAATTGGTAAATCTTAATGGCAAAGTCAGTCAAGCACAGTGCCATGCTATTGCAGTTACACAGCTTTCACACCTTGAGCAGTAGTACAGTGCTGTGCTACCCCCATTGAAAAGCTAGTGGTGCTATTTGGTGCTCTGTTTCATTATATGACGCAGATATACCACATGCTGCATAAAAGATAATCCTTTCAAGTTTTGGCAATGCTTGTAGAATTACCACAGAGCAGAGGCTGTATCTAAGAAAAAAAGAGAAAGAGAGTAAACTTTCAATACTTATATTTTCAGCTTCCTGAAGTACGGCTTAGGATATTTCTGATTGAGAGCGTGTCCTGTAATTCCCTAAAGTAATGCAATTATGAGGTCTTTCTTAGAAGCATGTTCAGGGTATTTCTCTTTGTTTACATTGTAACAGTCCTCTGAATGTGAAAGATTAAGGAGGGAATCTTATTCTAATATATATTGCCTTATTTTATATTGTGATTCTGAGCTTGGATTTTTTTTTCTTTTTCAGAAATGGTGGTGATGGTCCTGATATTTACAAAGGAAAAATCTGTTCTTTAAAAGCACGAGTAAGGCAATCTATAAAGGTCATTCTTTTTACATTGCATATTTAAGTCCAACTGTGTAGGAATTTTCATAAGGTCCTTATAATTGCATATGTTTTTAAATACTACTTTGAATAGTAAAATTTCTAATAGTAACTTTTTTCTCAGTGTAGTAATGCAGTTTGCTGCTAGTCTTGTTGAGTAATTTAAATTATAATTTTAATAAAATGTTTGCAGATATTACAAACCAAGTTTTTATCTGAATTTTCTAAGGACTGGGTATCCTTGAGCCCCTTGAAGTGATTAAGAAGCAAGAAAACTTGAAACATAAAAATGCTTCAGTTTCTTTATTCCTAAGTATTGGGGCAAAATATTGTAAGATTTTAACAAAATTGCGTTATCAGAAATGCTATCCCTATTGAACAACTTCTAGCAAGTCAGCCAAGGTGAATCTTGTTGGTCCCCTAATTAACAACTAAAAAAAGTTTTTCTGGAGCACAGTAGAAACAATGTACCTTTTATATTGTAAATAATTTTATATTTCTTTGTGTGATTACTTTAAAGGGTGGGTTGCTTATTGACTGAATCTTAATTCTTTCCTTTTCTCAAAGGCACTGTTGATTGACATGGAGGAGGGTGTGGTAAATGAAATTCTGCAGGGACCATTGAGGGATGTGTTTGATAGCAAGCAGCTTATCACAGATGTTTCTGGTTCAGGAAACAACTGGTGAGAACCTCTTCAGAAAGCACTTCTTAGTAACTAATTAGATGGCATTTTAAAAGGGAAATTATAACAGTAGCTTTCTGGTTCCTTCTGCACCTGGGGAGCTGCAGCATATTAGCAGTAAACTTTGGTGTCACTGTTGCCTGGAGGAGGGCTTTGAAAAGCCTTTTACAGAAGGATAATTCTGCTGATACATCATTTAATCTATTTTTTCTTCCTCTTTTTTGATTTTCTCTTTCAAAAGAACACGCTTTTTATTTTTGTTTCTTTGGTATTCAGCTGCTTCCATTGCTCAGTCGAAGCCATAATCTAGTTTGAGACTGTGCAACTAGTGTGGAAATGAGATATATGAACAAATGCACTCCTGATTTCTAAGCACCACAGTGCTACATGCATATAAACTACATTTCCAAAAAAAGAAATTCAGAAAAAGATTGATTAACATAATGAATTCCAAATTTTCACCAAGATCTTAACGCGCCTCTAATAATATTCAGCATACTACAGACTGGAAAGCAAATCATCAGTAAATGTACCAAAAGAGAGTGCAATACAGGGAATAAAGCATCTTGTAACTTCACCATCTAGCAGGCAAGTGTATTGAAAACAAGCTGTTTGGGGTTTTTTTAATTACTGATAGCAACTGACTCGCATAGTACTCAAATGACGATTAGTATGCATATTACATAGGGATATCCTTATTGTTAAGGACAGTATAACTTTCATTTCATAATTACAATTTGATCATCCAGTGTATGAGTTTATTTCCTTATTGGCACAAAGTAGTAGTGCAGACTCCAAAGCTGTGAACTTTGTGCTGCTTGCATCCTCAAAATTGAAACCATATCCTGACTCCCATATTCACATGATGTAGTCACAGCTGAGCAACTCTCAAATTAGGTGTTGCACCCAGCTCTGGACTCTGAACTCTAAAATGTCAAATAGGAGGAGTTAAAATAAAAAACTGAAAGATTGATTGATGAATTATTTTTTTTAAAGTACTTTTCATATCCTCAGGGCTGTAGGTCATAAGCTATATGGCTATCAGTACCAGGAAGACATTGTGGAAAAGCTGAGGAAAGCTGCAGAACATTGTGACTGTCTACAGTGTTTTTTTATAATTCATTCTATGGGAGGTGGTAAGTAATTTGTTTTAATGGTTAGTATGATTGCACCAGCCACAGATGAAAGAGGAAAAACCTGGATCTTGAAAAGAAGATCAGTGTAATAATCTAGATCATTCAGAATGCAGAATAAAAAGATTTAACACAGTCACATTGAGTAGACCTGTAATTATTTATTATGTGTTTTATTAGAGCACTGAGGAGCCTTAATCATGAATTAAGGTAAGTGCTACCCAGAACAAAAATAGAGCTGAAATTTTAAATATGAGACAGTGGGTGGATCAAGACAGGTACCAAATACAAGGAAACACTGAGGTATTACTGATCAGAAGAAGGGACAGTGGCTTCAGAACACTGACATCATTGTTGTGATCAAGTTGTTTTTAATCGTGGGGAAAGAGTTTTCCAAAGGGCTTTGAAGGAGACTTCTGATGTTGCTTAACTTTAGAAAAACTTTGTTTTTCTGTTTTCCTTTCACATAAATCTCTTGAATCCAGTCTAGCTACTTTTTTAATAAATCAGAAGGGAGAATCCCTTGCAGTGACAATTTTGTCATTACTGAATTGCCACTAAGCCTTCCTCCCCAAAAAACGTGGGGGGAGCATGTATTATAATTGGTTATGAAGTGGAAAAAGACACAGAAAGTAGCTCTAAATATGAAGCAAGAGTTTTGTCAAGGGCCTTTTTTGTGGCCATTTGCTTAATTTGAGAGACCCTGCAGATATTGTTTCTGTATTTCAGAAAATTGCTGTCTTATTCATAGATGAAATTGTCTGCTGCTGAGAATGTTAGCTGTCCAAGACAGAAAAAACACAGTTCAGTTTTCTGATTAGAACTCCATGCTATGTGCTTAGTGCTAAGAGGAAAAAAGTGTGTGCTGGGGGAAAGAGGTTGCTCTCTCTTGACTGGAGAATGGGAAAACTTTTTATAAAGAAACCCCAAAAGGAAAGTAAATAATTGTTTGGGGCAATTCAATGTTTTTAAACAAATATTTTATTTCAAAATTCAAATTAAAGACTTTAAGAAATAAAAATACTAGGTCAGAAAAATGTTGTTTACTTAATAGGACTTCTTGGTTTGCAGAAATTTTGGGGATTGTATACTTCATCCTGTCTGGTATACCATGGGAAATACTTTTATCACTTAATTATTGTCCTGTCTGGCAAAAACCTTCCTGCCTTAATTTACATCTGAGTAGCCTCTACTGTCAGCCAAATGCTTCAGAAAGTATTTATTAATACATATGATTGAAAATCTGTGTTTCCAACATATGAGACTTAAGCCTTAAGATAACATGGGGAACCTTTTATCTTCTCTCATTCTGTCTTCATTCATAATTAGGGACAGGATCTGGTCTCGGAACTTTTGTGCTAAATTTGCTTGAGGATGAATTCCCAGAAGTATATAGATTTGTTACTTCAGTTTATCCCTCTGGTGAAGATGATGTTATTACTTCTCCATATAACACTGTTCTGGCTATGAAGGAGCTTAATGAACATGCAGACTGTGTGCTACCAATAGAGAATGAAGTAAGAAATAATATTCTATTACCGTCAATTTCTTTTTTATTAGACTGCACATAGGAAGTGTTTCTTCCTTCTGTGTATTGATTTGAGTACCAAGTCTTAAAAAGCATAATTTCATTTTTTGAAGTAATAATTGAACTCCCAAGTCACTTGCAGGCTTTTGAAATTAATATGGGTATCACTAAAAAGTTGCTCTGCACCTTCATAGTAGTCTAGAGTAAATTTTTTCATCTCTATTTCAAGGTAAACAGTGAAAAGCTTCCATTTACTGAGGCTGAGTCTTATCTTTTAGGAATCAATTTGTGCATAGTATTAGTAGAGTCCTGCAAGGCAAATGACTAACCATTCCAAATTCCAACAGACTTGACTTTACTGATTAGTGATACAGTCATCATAAGCACACCTGACCATGCAAACCACTGGATCATTTGAATATAACTTTGACTCTTGCTTTTTGTTTATGAAAAAAGCAAGAGAAAGTGAAAAATATTTAGAGAATACATTTTTGCTTTCACAGGAAATATGAAAATTTAAAATGTAATTTTAGAAGATGAGGACTTTGAATAGTTGAATAAAATTCAAAATTCTCATCAAGCTGTGTACAGGTCTGTGACATGTAGGAACAGACTTAGAAACACTTCAGTCAATTGAAATTGGTCAAAAGTTGGACTTACATGTATGAAAGGTATAATCTTTGAACTGACAGTACCATGTTTAGCTTTTTCTTTAATTGAAATGAAAATTGGAGTACTGATTTTGAAAGCTCTGCTCAAGACTTTGTATGCTTTTTTTTTCCTCTCTCAAGTCTCTGTTTGATATAGTTAATAAAATTCATCAGATGATCAATTCTGGGAAGCTAGGGTCAACTGTGAAGCAAAACAGCTTGGTAACGTCAAGTGCAGGCAGTGCAAAAACTGTACAAGAGAAGCCTTTTGACGCAATGAATAATATCGTAGCTAACTTGCTGTTGAACCTGACAAGGTAAAGTTATAGGTTATTCTGTAAAAGTAGTATTGCTGGAGGCGGTATGTGCTGCAAATATGCAGGCCTGTATCAACTCAAAGAAAATGGGTCTCCATTTTATATGAGTCTCCTCTTTTTACAAGTTAGCTACTAAATGTTAAAGTATTTGGAAGTATTCAGATTGCAGTGGTATTGCTCTAGCCATGATAGTCTTAGAACTGAAGTAAGAAAAGGTGTATAGGCAGAAGGATATTATCTTCCATTAATGCTTAATGGAGCCCAGGGAGGTTTGCCTTTCTAGGCCAGTTGTATTGTTTTATAAATACTGTCAGATCATTGTTGCTCCTAAACTGTCTGTTGCTTCAAGAAATGCCAGTGAAATATACTTGTGGAGTATTGGCCTGCTTTTCTTTTAAACAGCTTGTCAGGAATGCCAAGTCATACATGTTTTATTATAGCCTATTAAAACTGGTATTCAGCAGCTATGTCCATGTACTGAAAAATAGTGCTAAAGATTACAATTGGGAAACAAGGTCTTAGTCTTGATGATTTATTGTTCTATAAATGAGAAGTGTAAATAAGTAAGATATAGCACTGTTACTGTCAAATGTGAAAGTTTAGTAATTATACATGAACAGTTTCTCGAATGCTCTGTTGTTTTACTGTTTTATTGTACAGAACAGTTGAGAAATAGATTTAATGAATGTTTACATTATAAAATTAATTTAGTTTATAACAGTTTTGTAACAGTTTGTTAATTTTTCAGCTCTGCTAGGTTTGAAGGTTCGCTTAACATGGATCTTAATGAAATCAGCATGAATTTGGTTCCATTTCCTCGACTTCATTACTTGGTTTCAAGCTTGACTCCTCTGTATACATTAGCTGATGTTAATGTACCTTCTAGAAGGTAAGAAAAAAATACTATGGAAGTTTTACATTTGAAGCTTAATTTCTGATTCTTCCATAGTTTTCATTAAAAAAAATCCATTCTATAGCAAAACTAAGGGTAGAAGTTCTAATGTTTTAAGTCTGCTACATTTTGAAATTCATCCTGCTGATTTTAGGAACATCCTTTGTCCCTTTTCTCTGTAACGGTTGAGCCAGTAAACTTGAAATGTATTTTTGTTATCTCTGCTGGGAAATGTTTCTGTTGGAAAAATGTGTTACTTGGATAGAACTCACCACAAGTTCTTTGGAGTAACAGTTGACACTTGACTCACTGTGAAGACAAACAAGGAATTTGGAAACTAGACTCCTTGGGAAGTAATCTTCAGTCTTACTTCAGTCTGGAGATGCAGTGAGCCTATTTAACAGCTTATTGTAACAGTAAGCTGACACTTGACAAATTTTGTGAGATTATTTATCCCACTGACATGGCAGAAAAATAATCTGTTAAAATAGTTTTTACTGGTTTTAGTGAATTAAGTCCAGTCAGCAAAAGGTCCAAAAAGTGATAGAGGCAGCTAAGGGTAAGTGATGGAACTATGGAAAGTGGAGAAGAGGGCGGGAACCACCCCTTTTCTGTGATAGCAGGTTCTGACAATCAGTTGGATCTCTTGAAACCATGCCCTGAGGAGACATTACAGTGCTGGAGGGAAGGTAGCAGACTATGGGGAGATGCTCAGTCAGTCATGTTTCAGAATGATGTGGGAACAGTAATATTTTTGTCTCCTTTAGTTATTTCTTTAATAGGCAGATTGTGGCAGAGGTGATTTGAAAAAAAAAAAAAGAGATGATAGATGCAGAGAGTTTGGAACAAATGGAAAGAATAACTTAGATGTTATGGGTCCATAGAAACCTCCTCAAGACAGCATCTTTGCTATCCCACAGTACAGTGGAACTTGCTTAAGGAGGTGAAGAGGGAAAGAATATGGTCTGCAGTGTCATCTTTTAAAGCAGTCATACATCATAAAATTAGAATAAGTAGACAAATATATATAGTCTGGCTTTTCCTAAATCATTAATCAAAATTAATACAAATCTATGATTCATTGATCCTTTTAAATAGTGAAGTGTAACAGGCCAATAATCAGTTCTGTAAGTGTCAGCTGCACTTTGGTATTCCCTGTCAGATACTTCACAAGCAGTGAGGTTCTCCACTCAAATTGTCATATAACCAGAACCTCAAGTAGTTAAATCCTTTTACATATTTTTAATACTTTGTAACCATTGACCTAAAATTGCCATAATAAAGGTCTCTTAGTCTGTCCACTTCTCTGACTTTAGACTCAACAGTGGCTTGTAACATGAGGGAAAAGAGAAGGAAAAATGGATCTGGTGTGTTTTTAAAAAAACTTCTAATGCCAACACATGTGCATATAAAAGTTTGAATCTTTTTCCTGTCATTCATGGTCCTAGGTTAAATCTACCTTTATCTCCAGAATTTTATGAACTTTTAAACCCTGAAGGTCAGCATTCTGAAGAACTTTTGTAGCCTGGTTTAGTAAGAGCAGATAACTCTGTTTTCTTTTCACCTAGGTTGGATCAGATGTTTTCAGATGCTTTTAGTAGAGAACATCAACTAATTCAAGCAGATCCAAAGCATAGCCTCTACCTTGCCTGTGCACTTCTCGTTCGAGGAAATGTGCAGGTTTCAGATCTTCGCAGAAATATTGAAAGGTTGGTAATACCACACAAATTTGTCATGGGATTTGCTATTGAAACTGTTGTCAGTTGTCCAGAGCACTCTCACTTTTCATTTGAAGAATTTCAATACTGAATCAGTTTACTCTGAAATATTTTTCTTAATTTCAGAAGGGAAGAAAACGTAATTAATTTACATTGTGAGTTAGAGTAAGTTGCAGCATTCTTGGATTTCCAAATAAAGGGAGCTGACTAGATATCCCTGTGCTGCTCCTTTCATTCTCAAAAATGCAAAAGAAAGCAAAGCCTGACCTTCCAGAGGTCTTCTGCCATTAAAAGATGTTGGAGGAATAAGTTCTGTAGAAGTTTGTTTTTACTGAACAGGAGGCCACTCTCTTTCATGGTTACTTTCATGTAGCTAGGGAATCATCCTTATTTTAACTCTGTATTGTTAGCACTCTGTTTCTACCTTTTACGCTATCGATGTACATAATTATAACAGAAAAGGCAGGCAAGCTTCGCATACAGAATGGAGTTTACAGGCACACAGGTGTGTGGGGAAAATTTCTGAGAATCTAGAGCACTTTTTTCTAAACTACAGGTAGACTGTGATTGTCCCCACACAATAATAAACTGCCCGTCTCCTAAATCTCAGAGTGCTTGCAGTCCCTGATATAGAAATGAGTGTGTGTAACTTTACTTTTCAAACCCTGATACATTAAATTAACAAAATTGGCGTTTGCCATTTAAATTTAAAATACACACAGTGTTTTAGTCTGAAGTCTAAAATGTCTTATTCAAAATGATAGTTATAACTGGCTTGCTTAGTTCTGAAAGCTTAAATGTTAACCTTTTCGGACTGTTTTTTAGCAAAGGAAACTTAAGCTTTGTGTTATTTACATTCCTTAGGTAACTACATTTTTGTATCACAGGTTGAAGCCTTCCCTGCACTTTGTCTCCTGGAACCAAGAGGGCTGGAAAACTGGTTTGTGTTCAGTACCTCCTGTGGGCCATTCCCATTCCCTTCTGTCTTTAGCAAACAACACCTGTGTAAAACCAACTTTCATTGAACTCAAAGACAGATTTATGAAGCTCTATAAGAAAAAGGTAAAACTCTTATTATAACATCTGTAGCCACTAATCATTATCTTCTTGCATTATTGGGAAGCAAATCTTAGTATTGCAATGGGACTGCTTAAAAGTAACAGCCGAAGATTTTTATTTGCATTACCTATCAAGGAATCATTCCAACAGCTGCTGCTTAAAAAGCATAAATCCCTTATTAATCTGTACCTACCAGTCAATATACTTACTTTCTTCAGCCATGAGGCAGTATCTGACAGATCAGCCTACCAGTTTGTGCTGGGTTGACCTTGGCTGGCCACCAGGTGCCCACCAAGATGTTCTCTCACTTCCCTCCCTTAGAAGGGCTCATAGGTCAAGATAAGGACAGGGATGTCACTCGCCAATTGCTGTCATGGGCAAAACAGACTTGACTTGGGGAATAGTAATTTAATTTACTGCCAATCAATAACAGAGTAGGATAGCAAGAAATAAAACCAAAACTGAAAACACCTTCACCTCACCCCACACCCTTCTTCCCAGGCTTAATTTCATTCCTGCTTCTCCTTCACTGGTCTTGGTGTCTGCAGGGCTGTTTCTCACACTTTTCTAACTCTGCTCGCACTCTCTCTCTCTCTCTCAGCTGTTGTGAAGCATTTTTTACCCCTCATTAAATACATTATCACAGAGGCACTACCAGCATCGCTGATGGGCTCAGCTTTGGCCAGCAGCATGTCCATATTGGAGCTGGCTGGAACTGGCTCTGCTGACATGGGGGCAGCTCCTGGTATCTTCTCACAGAAGCCACCCCTGCAGCCCTGTGCTCCCTGCTGCTACCAAAACCTTGCCATATAAACTCAATACACAGTTTGGTCAGCTGTACCCAAGAAGACAGCATATGAAAAGATGGATGTATAAGAAATCAGTAATATCGACTGTGATTCCATAGGGGATTGTTACTAAAGTTGCCAATTATTTGCACAAGGGATATCATGATGTAAGTCTTTAAATCTACTTTCTACATTGCTTGCACTCCCCTCTTCAGTGCAGGCTAAATGGTACTTATTGAGCCAAATGAATTAGGTGCCAAGAAAAAGGATAACACTGAATTTTTTTTATTCTCATAGGCTCACCTTCACCATTATCTGCATATAGATGGAATGGAGCAAAGCTGTTTTTCTGAAGCCATATCATCTTTGTCTGACCTAATAGAAGAGTACAATGAACTGGATGCCACAAAAGGTGGGCCTAGAACAGACCCATCAAGACTGAAGATAGCTGTTTAAAGAAGGAAGAACTGTTTTGGTTTTCTTTTTCTTAAAAAAAAAAAAAAACCAACCAAACATCCAACCACTTCAGTTAACCAGAATGAATTGCAGCATGCCTAGCTATTGTGATTCCAAAGTGAGACTGGGACAATGGCTTTGTCAGCTCTGAGAGGTGTCATATTAAGTGACAAGGCCCAGCCTGTAAGAAAGATTTAAAGGCACCTAATTATAGTGGATATTAGTAAGAGCAGTCTTCTTACTGTAGAGTAAATTGACATACCATATGCTGTAAAGAAAAGAAAGAGAGGTTATAGCAGCCAAAAATGTAGTTCTTTTCTCAGACTTTCAGCTTACAGTAAACTAAAGGCAGGCCTTGCTTCAAAGAAGGATGACTGTTGCTAGATTTGTTTTTTAACAAGCAACTATGAAGAGAAGAAAAGCCTGCATAGTCTTTTCAAAGGTGAAAGCAAGTCTCTAATGAAACTGGGTTCTTAAACTTTGCAGGATAGTAGTCATTTCGGAATGCTTGAAGCTATATTCATAGTTTTAATATTTCTGCTTCCATGTTGTACTTAGCAGTATTAGAGCATTCTGAGTTGATATCAAAATTGGCAATATCAGAAAATTCAACAAAATTTTGTTTCAAGTATTATACTTGGAGTATTAACTAACATTTTTTAATGATTAATATTCATGAATGCTGATTTGCACTTGATAATGGGATAAAACAGTATACCTCTGAGCGAAACATGCACTTATAATGAAGTTATAATGACTGTTCAGAGAACAAAGTTTATATGCTTAAAAGAATGCAAGTAAAATAGATGTTTTAATATTTATAATAATCAGGGTAAGTAGATTTTTATATTACAGTAAGAACTTTTACAAAACAGAATGTACAACTATTTCCAATTGCTTGCCAGCTTTGGCTGTCTTAGAACAGCAAGACTTGCGAACTGTTACAAATCAGAATGGATCAATACAATGATTTCTTAAAGCTTGAAGCCCTTCTAGCAGAGTTGGAGTGGGTGTGTAAGTAAGCACAATTTTCAATGTATAAGTCCAGAAGTATTCAAGAAAACACTGTGATATCATTTGAGTGCATTTTTCTAAGAAAACATTCAAAAAATAGTAATTTCCTTGAAGTTTTGCATCTATTATCTGCAGGTGCCCGCTTACTTGTTCCTTTACCAAGTGCATTGTTTATATTCACAACACTAGAGAAAGATTATCTGCTGCAAAAAGCAATCTGAGCTTAAAATTGACTTCTCCTGTTTCAAACAGCATTGATGTGTTTTACTATTGCAGATAGATAGTAGAAAATGTTAATTTGAGAATCAAGAATAATAGATGAAGTATTACAGGGTAATATTTTTTTTTCTAATAGGTTAGAGCATCTGTGAATTTATATGTAGTTGTCTTTGTGGGCAACAACTTGTTACAGCGGGGTATGAAGCTGTCTTGCTGTACCTTTTTCAATTAACAAAAGTTCTTGTTTTGATAATACTACTGTTATATACATCCTTCTCAAGAATGTATTTCCACATATAAAAACAATTATGTTTAAAAAGATGCACTCTTACTTGTGTTTTCCAGGTGCTATTTAAAAAATGAATATTCACATATGTAGTTTCACTATAACATTGCTGTGGTTCAGGGTTATGCTAACTCTTCAGGGTGTGAGTGGGCTGCTGCACTCTCAGTACGTTACAGTCAGTGGTGTAACTTGTCATACAACTTTGAGTTCAGAAAATATATCTCCTGGAGCAGTGCAAATCCTCTGACATACGCATGACGTTATCCACATCATCTTCCACTTAAAGAAGCCTTCATTGGGACACTCAAACTGTACAGTGATCATTTTGGATTTATTAGGTATGCAGCACCTCTTGTCCAAGCACACCCCACAGAAAGTTAGTCTGTAGCTTTGAGTAGTTGAGCATCCAGAAAAAAATAGTTTCTCTGCTGTAGGAAGCTGGAATGTCGGTTGACATGTTTTTCCTTTTGGAATCTTTAATATAAAACAAAGAAAAGCCTGAGTTTTTACACATTAAAAACTCAACATGTAAGAAAAAATTGCAACATTTACATAGAAGTATCTTGAAAATTACTCCTTCTGAAAGCTGTCTTTTGTTTATCAGTCAAAAAATAGAAAATATTTTCTGAGTGACTGAGCACCAGGACAGCACTAGCAGCACTTATATTTCAGGACATTATATTGTTTTGTTTGAAGTTATACATCTGTTGTTCACTATTGAAAGCTGAAGACTGAAGGTAGAAAACAGAGAAGAGTTATTTTAGAACCCTTGGAAAAAGAAGTCATTTTATATTAGTAGTTGCCAATATATCCATTTTTCCATTACTTCCAATATTTTGATTTTCTATTAGGAAGTCATTTTATATTAGAAAATACCTTTATTGTCTTCAGTATATTCGTCAGACAAGGCTGGATGAAGCATAATCTCTTTTCTTTTTTCATTTCACATTTTCTGTTTTCGTTGGTCACTCTGCTGGATATGCCTATGCCACAGGTCCTGGAACAGGGTGTCCAGGGAGTTGCCTGTACTAGGCACTTTTTCTTCAAAACTAGCGGTAAGCTTCTGTAAGCTAAGACAGCAATATATTATTTATGCAGCAGAACAGCCCCAAAAGGATTAGTTGAAAATAGAAGGATAAACATTTGATTTCTGTTTATGAAGGTGCTTTTGTAGGTAAATCTCAAAATGAGGCATAAACAAAGTTATACAAAAGCTGGCTGAGCTGCTGTTAAACTTTACTGATACTGGATACTCAGACCCTAGCAAGGGCTATGAAGTTGCATGTGTTGTATGGCTCTCCAGTTTAATATGATGGAAATTTTATGTGGAGAGAGTTATTTGTGGAATTTTTATGGAATGTCCAGAATGGAAGAGACATTGAAAATTATTTAAGGCCAAGCATAGCTTGAAAATGGGTGCTGAAAACATTAATGTTGGTTTCTTTGTAGATATTGTGAAGGCTTTAGGGTTTGTGTTGAGGAGTAAAATTCTCCAGTCACTTACAGATATCACCAAAAAGCCTATTTTCTGATAGATTAGGGCTGGATTAGGTGGAGTGCACTTTAAAAAAGAAACAAAATTGTGGTGCAAAAGTTCATGGTGAAACTGCAAAAAAACCCTGACTCTGTGGAATCTGTGCATTTAGGTAAGAGCACAGGCAGAATTACAAGGATACCTGGAAAGTAGACAGCAATTTAAAGATCTCGTTGCAGCAAGCAGATTAGAAGCCTGCAGATCCACAGATCTGCAACAAATAAAGGCAAGTTAAATGGCTGTTTATACTTGGTACATTTTTTAAAGTATGACCTAGGTACATCCCTGTGTATCTGAATTGGGTAAATCAATTTGACGAGGAAAGCCAGAAAACAAAGCAAGAGCAGTGAAGTGCAACTTAGCACTTGTTATCCACAGTAACAGAAAAAAGGCTTTTCAAAATAGATATTATACATATATATAATACTGGTCCATTGAGCCATTCATGAAATTCATGCACAAGTTGACTTGATACTTCTGCTGCACTGGGAAAGGGAAGGGGGAAGACCTCACTTTGAAACAAAAATTTCAAGGTGCTTTTCTTCAGAGGGTTTGTATCACCTGAAGGATGCCATCCTTCAGCACATACAGTCACCACAGGGACAGGCTGTCAGGTCCCTGAACCAAGTCAAATAGGAAGTGTGCTTTTCAAGCTGGGTATCTTTTCTCAAGGTTATGTTGTGCAGTTGATTCAAATTCCTGAATAAACACTGTGAGGTGCAGCGTTGCAGTCAGTGAAGGAGTTTACCGAAGGCTGGACTTCAGCTTTTGGAGCTGCTGAAGCGCTACAAAGTAAATGGCTTAATGCTGTGCTCCAGGTGTTGGAAACACAGCTCCCCACAAACCCAATTAATATATTTCATGGGGTCAAATGGTTTGGTTGCCATTGTTTTCAACATGTTATGTTCTCTCTTTGATCAAATTAGCAATGTTCTCTAGAAATTAACTCTTCATTTGAAGTCAGTTGCTATACTGAGTGTGTGTTTATACACAGCATTAAGTATGTTTCTGTAAAAAGGCTTTGATACTAGTTATAGGTATCATGCTTTTGAAGTAAAAATGAGCTGCTTTTTTTTAATTTTTGCCAACTTGCATAACCACTGGTAATGTGTTAGAAGTTGTCCAAACTGAACTTCAGGTTTTGTAAGCAGGTCTATTTATCTGCAGATTGACTTAAGTGCATCTACTTATTTACTCAGTAGCCTTTTTATGAAGGTTTTCTGATAAGCTTTGTGATCCTTTTAGTTTTATTTTATAGATCCATGATGATGATTTGAGCCATAACTTTCCCACAATTGAAGCTGCCACCAAATAAATGGCTCGGGTTTCTGGTACCCACATTAGTTGTAACGAAGAGGAGTTTCACCATGGAAACTTGCATGTGCACCTGGAAGGAGACAGCACAAGCACAGGCAGCTGTGGCCAGGGAAGGGCAAGGAGAGCTGCTTCTGGCAATGGTGCTTCCTTAAAGCAAAAAAAGAGAACTACAGTGTTAACAGCAGAGCAAGAATGAGGTTAAAGGGAATATCAACTGACCCTGGCAGAACTGCATGGATAAGCTCGTGGATGCTTTTGATTAGACTGAATAGAGAAGAAATTGGGAGAAGCATTGTCCTTGCAGTTTTCATTTTCTGCTTTCTATTGAAAGAAGAGGCCAAGACTCCCTACCACCACAAAGCAGGAGGAAGTGAGACGGTTCCCAGGCTGCGAAATGGCTGTCCACCAGCAGCCCTAATTGGTCTGATCTGATGAGTAGTAAACCTCGGCAGAAAGATGGGTTGAAGGTAGCTTTGGCCAATTCCCTGGTGACAGAAGCCAAAAGGCTTTTTGCTTTTCATAGTCATCAAGTTTAGAGAAAAGAATCTGTGACCTAAGAGTAAGAGGGGTAATTGGGACAGACCAGTCACCCTGGCAATGGCCTTCAGGAAGAACTGAGAAATTGCCAGTGCGCTGCCTGCCTGGCTGCTGGAGCCAGGGATGCTAAATGCAGCAAGGCTTATGTACAGAAAAGTTTACCAGGAACCAGTTTACCAGAAAAGTAGCCAGGCACACCTGACATCAGTCTGTAGTTTGTTGATTGAAGCTGCTTGTGCTGTCCTGGGCCACAGATGGATTGTCCAGGCTTCTTTCTGCCTGTGACCCTGGTGCAGGGACTTGCTGCTAATCTTGGTGTGAATACAGGTGTACATCCAATTGCACCACTGACACACAGGCACTTATAAAGTGGGTTAGGTTGGAAGGTCTGCCCATTAAGATAATAAACTCCATTGAGCTCACATCCTACAGCTACCAGATCTGCAAATGGTAAACAATAGTTACTAACACAGGAGAAGCACATGGTTCATGCTTACGGAGTGCTAAAATGCAATCAGCCTTTACTGTGCCCACAGCTTCAAGCTCTTCCCACCCAAGCACGTATTTTTTATTTATGCCCAGTGATAACTACAGCCACCAAACTTTAAATCAGTCATCAACATGTCTGTAAATAACAGGCTTGTGCACAATGAACTTGTTTCACTGATTCATACACAGGTAAGTTTAAAGACAGTCCCAGCCCTACTCTCAGATTCTCTGAGTGAGCAGATGGAGGACTAAATTAGGATAAATGGTCTAGCACAGAGCTGTGCAGCACCAGCAAGCAGAGTTTTCCTCCAAAACCATTCACCTGCGTGGTCCCACCCTCCCAGATTTCAAGAAGGGAATGTGAAACAACAACTTACATGCACACACGCCTGTTTCATACCTAGGCTCATCTTCCGAATAGTCGCAGTAGAGGCCTTTGTGGGGATCACAGATGTCTGCTTCATTGCAGGTCTCTCCTGACTGCTTGGCACAGACCTTACAGCAGCCACAACCGTCCTTCACCAAGCTTACCCCGGGGGTGCAGGTTGGCACAGGTGGGCATCTGCATGGCCAGTGACAAACCTCCTTGCGCTGGTGGACTTCACCAGTTTCTGAAGGTTTTTCTCCAGGCTTCGCTGGTGGGCTGTGGAAAAACTTGCACACAGTGGGATATTTTGAGAGCTGAATGCATTATCGTAGCTGGGATAGTATAAAATGAAGTTAGGATGGAAAAAAACCTGTGAAGTTGCATGAAGACACATTTCTCATCTCACAGGATCCAAAAAAGGAGAGGCTGTGAGGTGTAGGTAGGAGACAGAGGACCAATTTCATCAGTCACTGTTGTGCACTGAGGTGTGTTGTGGTTTAACCCCAGCCAGCAACTCAGCACCACGCAGCCGCTCACTCACTTCCCCCCCACCCAGTGGGATGGGGGAGAAAATCAGGAAAAGAAGTAAAACTTGTGGGTTGAGATAAGAACAGTTTAGTAGAACAGAAAGGAAGAAACTACTAATGATAACACTAATAAAATGACAGCAGTAATAATAAAAGGATTGGAATATACGAATGATGCACAGTGCAATTGCTCACCACCCACCGATTGATGCCATTAGATCCCCGAGCACTGATCCCCCACCCCCACGTCCCCCAGTTTATATACTGGGCATGACATCACATGGTATGGAATACCCCTTTGGCCAGTTTGGGTCAGCTGCCCTGGCTGTGTCCTGTGCCAACTTCTTGTGCCCCTCCAGCCTTCTTGCTGGCTGGGCATGAGCAGCTGAAAAATCCTTGACTTTAGACTAAACACTACTTAGCAACAACTGAAAACATCAGCGTGTTATCAACATTCTTCTCATATTGAACTCAAAACACAGCACTGTACCAGCTACTAGGAACACAATTAACTCCATCCCAGCTGAAACCAGGACAGGTGTCATTCCACCAGTGAGCCTGGCCTACTGCTTGTATGAAACAAAATTCGCCAGTCTTTCCTTTGCCTTCAATAGAACAAAACCTGTAGTAGAGCTAAAGTAGGGGAAAAAAGTGTTTTAAAGTAGACAGTGGATTTATTTTAAATATTCCTTCCCACAAACATCCTATCTAATTAATTAGCTCTTGATTGCTCCCACTGTTTGACAGCCAGCCGCTGCCCTGTGTGCCACTTCTGATGGCAAAAGCCTTTTAAAATAGTAAACCTCTTTTGAGTGTTACTTTTGCTCCAAAATTTGAGTAGCTGTTTGGGAAGAAGCATTATAGTATTTACAAGTTCTCTTGTGCTAGATGCAAAAATTGCACCCTAATAAAGGAGGCTGGCAGTTGCATTGAGCTTAATAGGTCATTTTCTAAGAGTGTATCTGTTTGCATGAGTGTTTATTGAATCCAGGGCTTATAGGGCAAAGATGTATCTCTAAAAGAGATTTGTATCAGCAGTAGGAAGTCAAGATCTAGCGAGAATTTACTGTTTTCCACATTCTGTCTCAGAATTCATGTCTCTCTCTTTTTTTTTTTTTTTTTTTTTTTTTTAAAAAAAGGAAGTCCTAAGTAATTCTTGATGGGTTTAATTTTCTGTGGCATGACGGAAGATTAAGTCAGCACAGAGTGTGAAAGGATCTATTTGAGATAGCTATATTCAATCTGCTTTTTTGAAGAACGACATCTAAAACATAACAAGTTTAGATCTTAGCATTAAATCTTTCCATGCTGCTGATTTCAGCAGAAATGCAGATTGTGATATAGTTATTCATCGCGGATGACTGGATCCATAGTTATGTGGGGGCACACACAGTGCTTGGCCACTAGTACAATGTAAGGCTTGGGAGCTGCTCTCATCAAGCAGCTCTGACTGCCCGAAGAGCAAGAGGGAAAGACAAGATCCAGCTCCTCATCAGGTGCCAGTATCACCATCTAGCTTGCAGGAAAAAAAATATATATACAGCCTATATTTTTTCTGGGTGTGTGAAGCCCTGCTGACCAGTTTTTCTCTGTTCCTCCAAACTGCAGGGCTCTAGCAATGTAGACACCACCTCCAGCAGAGACGCTAAGGAAAAGCTGGGGAAGGGGTCGTTCAGCTGGGTTTCCTTTTAGTTCAACTTTCAAACTGGAAATATCTGCAGAATTCAGCATTTCATGTGTCAAATCCCGTGAAAGCTCTCACAGCATAATTGAGCTCGCCTAATTGCATGCAGCAGTAAATGACCTTTTAAAAGGATTTTTTTCTACCACTAATTTCCATTTTTCATGGTCATTTACAACTATACTTAACGATATCTTAATCCACAGCTACTAATGAAGCTCCAAAGTAGCAGCTTTCAAGTTCCTTTGGCTGAATGATTTTTAAGATAGATATTGATTCACAAAGGCAATTCATATAATAAATGAATTTTAAACAATGTCATGTGGTATCCCACGCAGCGTGCAGAAGATAGTTTCATAAACGTGTTATTTTGTTATTCACTTGCTGATAAAGGATTTCTTCTAATCCTTTTTTACCTAAATGCAGCAATAATATAGAAACAACTAACTTAAGCATTCTTTTCTTTAGGCAGCTAAGCCTTTCCTATAAACCATAATGTTAATTTGATGAACATGTGCATTGGAGTGTAAAGCTTCTTAAAGGCTTGTTCTGGAAACAAGACACACAGGTGTTCCTATACATTTAGCAGTGTTCAAGATTGTATGGTTGCTTTAGGAAACACTTTCTTGCTGCTTTTTCCTTTTAAGCAGAGTATTGTTATTATTAGGAATGTGGCCATGTGCCAGCTATATGAGGTTATGTGGCTTAAATCAGATATCGCGTTTCAAAATGGGTATGTGTAGCAGGAAATAATCCCTGTGCTTCAACCAGTATGTTTAATTTGTATTACAAATTAAAACGTGCTTTAAACCTACAGAATTCTGCCTAAGCAAGTGATTTTTCTCTCCTTTTTTTAGGGAAAGATGTCAACTGAATGGTGACAAAGTTTCCCAGTAAGAAAAACACCATCAGGCAAATATCTGACAGTTTTAACTGTGGAATTACTGAGAAACTCAGTCTACCTGAAAAATATTCAAAAATCTATTAAGTTACAATGAAAATTTAAAGTTTGCTTGCAAAGTTTACAGGTCAAATATTTTTCTGATTCTTGCTTCCCAAAGTTTCTATACCAAAGCTATCTACATCACACAAGCCCACTGCATACTTTTCCTGATCCTATGGGCAGATCAGTAAATGAGACCATTGTGCAGGAACCCTTCATGTGTTGTTGTTTGTTTTCTTGTTTTAAAGATTGAACAAGGTCTGTAAGGCATAAATAAGCAAATAGCAAAAAGTAGGCAATGTATTATTGCTAACGTTCAGTTATCTTAGTCTGGATTTAAATATGCAGAAAGTTAGCAGAGGAAGACAGTCATTTGAAAATTCTCCATCTAACATTCATCTTGATTGTAAAGGAAAAATGCACTGTGTATATGTAAAGTGTATTTTAAAAATTAAGTAAATAAGTAATGAAATTGGCCTTTGACACAAATACCTTCACCAAAAGCTATTGCTTAACATTTTCTCATAAGAGACAAAGCATAACACAGTCCAGGTGCCTTTCTCATTTATAAAACTAGCCTGAAGTCAGACCACTATGTATATATACATATATATCTATGTATATGGAGTATGAGCATGGACAAGATATTTACTTTCTTACTGCATCAGGTAATTTGTGCTTATATTTTAAAAAACAAAAAAAGCGCAAGGTCACTGACAATTTAAGCTTCCCTAACACTTTTTTTTTCCACTGAATCATATTAATGTACAGATTAGAGAGAAAAAAAATACCAAGATCAGGACTGATGCAGTAAATAAGCTGCAAATGAAATTTACTCAGGAGTAGGGAATGGCTCCTTATTCTTTATGAGGAATTTGCTTCTCTGCAATTTATTTTGTCATTAAGCAAATAAAAACTTTAAACCGGGACAGGGTGAAGAAGGGAGAAATCTTTTTCTTCTTTTGAATGAACTTACCTGTTGCGTACAAGGGATGATGAAGATGGTGGGAAAAAGGAGCCACCGCATGTTCCTGCACATTCAGAAGTGAAACTGGGAGATAGGGAACAGGCTGAGCTGTGTCAGAGGAAGCACTGAACACAAAGCTCTCCTCTGTCTCCCTTGCCAACCCTACTTTCCCCAGCACATGCACGAACACATACACGCATTCACACTTGAAATTCTCCACTTCATACAGAACCAGCTTCACACTGAAATTTCCAACTGATCTTCTTTTCTCTGCCCAGCGTTAGAATACAGATTTTCACACCCTGCTTGATCCCATCCAGCTGCTTCAGCAGATTCTGCCTGACTTAATTGAGGTCGGGTGGGGTGACATCTGATTCTTAAAATCTCGCTGCTGGAAATGTAGTGTTATTTTCAACTTGTCTTTAAGTCCATATTACAGGAACTTCTGAAATCTGAAGGGCAGAGCCCCAAACACATGTATTTTTTGAGACAGAGAAAGCAGAGTTTCTCAAAATTTCTATTGTATTGTGCCTAGCAGAATCATAGCATAAAAATTAACACTGTCAGTACATGCTCTCTAAATAGGGAAAGAGATGCTATAGTGTGTTATAACACTAGTACGTATCCTGCACTGCTTCTTTCTATGGACTCCTAATGGGGAAACCCAAACTGTACTTTTCCGTGAAGTATGCACCTTGTCTTACCGCCGTGCCATGCCGCTTAAACACAAGACCCTTCAAATCTCCAGGTTTCCTCCTCCCTAATACTACCGAGGTGATGTGCCTGATTTCAGGCTAACGAGCGAGGGTCTGCAGGATAAGATCAAAGCTCCATCCACCCCTGCAGCAGTGGTGGTGCTGGTGCCCTGGTGGATGCTCCTCCTCGGCGTTGTCCTCGCTCGGTCACCTCCTGCGAAGTCCAGGAGTTACTAGGGGAGGCTGCCAAAGCCCACGCTCCCTCAGCAGCTGTGTGTGGACAGAGACGGTGGGAATATGGAATCAAATCCAGTCCGAGCAATTCTGGTTTGCTCCCCGGCTGGGAGCACCACGTGCCCTCTGCAGTTACACGTGAAACCTGAACTGCCCTTCCAACTCCTGAGCAGTCGGCTGTAAATCACTGAAAAACTGCTCTTCTTTAGCACATCTGCTTTGTCACATACTTCAACACGAAGTCCAAACAATACCTCAGTACCAGGTGGATGCTGCAGATCAGTTAATTTCAGTGACATTACCCTGAACATGCATCCGTGCAGACCGGGTCTGACTCAAGCCTTGTGTTTCCCATTAAAAGCTAATGAGCATAGCACCTAGGTTTCTCAAAAATCTCTTCTGTATACTTTCAAAACACAGCTTGTTTCATAGGATCAGAGGACAGCTGAGGTTGGAAGAGACCCAGGAGGTCTGTAGTCCAACCAGTGCTCAAGCAGGGTCAGCTCTGAGATCAGACCAGGTTACTCAGGGCTCTGTCTGTTTGGGTCTGGAAAAGCTCCAAGGGTGGAGACAGACAAACCTCTCCTGGCAGCTTTTCGGAGAGGTAATAGTGAGCAATGCAGGCTGACTGAGGAGATCCCAGGTACGGTTTTCTCCAGCAGACCCGAAGACACCACTTTCGCTCTCCAGCCTGGAAGAAGTGAGGAAGGTCAGAGGCCTGGGACATCCATTCACCTCCGAGGGCTGCAGGAGAGCACACAGCGTTCATCTGAAATGTGTCACTCCTCTTTGCATCGCAGAAATAAAGCATGTGGCCAGTGCAGGGCTGGGAGTGCCCTGTGCGAGCTGGCAAAGACTGGTCTGCTGTGGGTAACAGTCCCCAGTCATTGGAAACAGGAGAGAGATGTTCCTGTAGGATTAGCCATTTGTTTTATATGGTGTATTTTGTTGGAGTTCACCTGGAGAGCACGTATCTTCAGGATCGGAGAGTGAGACTTTGAAACTGGGCTTTGAGTATAATTAAGCTGATTGATTGATGGAAAATGTTGGGTTTGGGACTGGTAGGAGGAAGGTTCCTCCCTGAGGAAGACATTCTGATGGTATAACACATTAAAATGTGATTTTTACATGGCTGGATGGTTGCTCATATGTGTGCAAAGTAACCGGCACGCTTCTTCAGCCCGGGAAAAGCCTGCTGCTAGAAGCAGCACTCCTCCTAGCAGGACTCAGCTCTCCAAAGCAATAATGTGCCTTCATTGCCTCTCCCTAACAAACACATTGACTGAGGCTATCTGGAGCTTGCAGTACCTGCAGTACTGAACCCTGAGTGTATTTAATAAGGAGCCATAAGACCACAAAGACAGCAACACTAACTCCTTTGCATAAAAAATGCGCCAATACTTTGACTTAGTATTAGGGTCTGTGCCTCTGCTAGTATTGCCTCTGATTTAAATAAATGGAGGCTGTGTGCCCTTTTCCTCTCCTAGAGATCTTTAGTGATCCCCACAACTTAAAAATTAATGTTCTTAATGCCATGTCCAGTCTCAGCAATAATTTGTCTGTATGCATCCTTCTTGCCAAATCTCCCTTGCAGATTTGATTACATAAAGCATCATTCATTTCCTGAACTAAACCTGCTCAGTTATCTGGTGCCATTCTAATACTACCCTGAAAGGAAAGTAATTTGGTTGTTTAGTCAGTGATCTCTATGTACTGCACACATTTCTTTGGTGCCAAAAAAATCCTCTTCCTGTCTGTGAAACATGCCATGTAAATCCATTGTCTTAAGAGATGGAAAAGTATGGGATATAAACCCATAAATGAATATAACCATGCATTCTAACAGGATACCCTGCCTTAGACAAAATGCCAGAAGTATTCATTATTGATATTTGTTATGGGCCAGGGTTTTCAACACTCCTTACTGGGTTGGTGGAGTTATTGTGACAAAATCCAGCGAAGCCAGGGTTGGGTTCAGTCATTCCTAATAACAGTGTCAGTCCCAGAAACGCAGCAGAGCTGGGAGCTCACCTTTTGGCAGGAAGGTTTTAACGTGTTGTCCTGTTTTGTCACTCTTTGTGCACGGATGCTACAAAGAGACTCCTCTATTTCAGTCAGTCAAGCCTACTGTCTGTGTCTCTGCTCCAAAAATTAAACAGATGAGTAAAAAGAAATAGGCACATTATACGACAGCGTATTGCCCTTGGCTCACCCTGTCTCACATGCTGTTTGCTCACCCGGGCTTCGCAAAGAAGCTGCCTTCTTCAAAACAGCCGTGCTCCAAAAACACCAAGGGACTTCACCAAGAGGTATGCTTGCTACTGACAGCGGCTTGGCCACACCGAGACACACACGGGTCCCTGCTGGGAGCAGCAGAGGTTGTTTCGGGGCAGCACGGCGTGCTCCAGGTCCTGGGCTTAGTCGTGCTCAAGCGTGCGGTGAAGTTCCCAGCTGGGTCACTGAGGCACTGAGGGTGCTGTGATGGTCTTTGCAGAGGAGCCACCCACCCGCCACCGACAAGCCCTTGTGAGGTGCCGTCCTTCTCGGCTGGCCAGCTGCTCAACTTCTGTAAATTTGAGCCACTTTTGCTTCTCTTCAAATTGTGCCTCAGCCATGAGTTGCACTCAAAAAGGCTCCGTACCTCTCCTCCCAGAGCACCACCAATAACAGCACGATCCTCAATGAGCTCAGTAACCAACTTCTCCCGAGATGACGGGGATATTGCCAATGGGACAGAAATTCATCTTGTCCTTCATACCCACTTCCACAAGGCCACGTGGGACACTGAGATCGCTGTCAGAGGGGTAGAAAGCTTTGGGGAAGGGCAGCTATGCTATGTTCCCCACAGCGTGCCGCTGTTTCTATTTCAGCTGTTGTCTACTCCCAAACTAATTTATAAAGCCTCTCAGAGCCATAACACGCTACCTGATTTATGAAGATATTTACACATGCTGATTTAAGATGTCTAGGTCCCATTTTCAAAACTGACTTATGCAGGTAGTTACCTATATCCTATTTTCTTCTAACAGGCTTTAAACACAGAAAAGATGCCATAAAGTACCTGTATTCCTACAGACATACCTCTGAAATGTTTTGTTATTCCATGGCCATCAACCGTGTGAAACAAGTAACTCCCAGAATTGTTTGAGTATTTGTCAGCAAAAAGGGGCTGAGCTTTCATTTTCTTGTTAGCAGATCATTTAAAAATACCTGTACATGTGGAACAGGATCAGCCTGCGCTCTGCCCAGCTCTGTAGGGCAGACTGTGCAATCAATCCAGAGAGGCATAGGCTATAAAATACAGGCCAGGAAGAGCGAAAGCAGAGACAGGAATAAAAATGAAGACAAATTGGGGACCCACCAAGCAAAGCAAAGAAGTGTAACTGCACTGAGCTAACCTATTACACTCTGGAATTGGCCAATGCATCGGCTCTGCTTTCTCTTTTTAATTTGACGCTGAATTCACTGTGACAGAATAAACTCAGATCAGCCCACATCATATTTGCAAAGCAGTTTTTCTCCTCATAGCCCAGCTCTGTGGGCACCCCGACGCCAGCAGCTCCAGCCTCCCCTACCTTTCTGCCCCCGCGGCTGGCCAGAGCTTTGCAGAGCAGGCAGCCAGCTGCTTCTCGGGGAGAAGCGCCGTCAGGATAAATATTTGAGCACGGCGGCTAATCCCACGTGTCAGGAGACATGCGAACTTCCACCGAGGCTCGTACGGTTCTCAAAGGGTTTCCATTGTTAGTTACGGGAGGAAATAGTAAAGCAGCTTCCCAAACTCCTGGGCTATTTACACACGTAGTTCATGTGCCAGCTAAAAAACATTCCTGGTGGAAATGAAAATAAGGTCCCGGCCAATGTCCTACCCAAACCTTCCTTGAGGGGAGGGCGTGGGAGACACACAGAAAAAGAGTTGTATTTTTTCCCAAACCACTGGTTGGGGATTTTTTTTATTTTATTTTATTCCCAGTACATACTTTATTAACCTTAAAAAAAAAAAATCCCACCTAAATATTGGTGTATTCCCACTGCTATCTCCAGATTTATTTTGGCACAAAGTCATCTGAAAGACAAACTCAGCTCTTCAGTCTACAGAGAAAGTATATGATGCTCTCTACAGACCCAGAGACACCCATAAATTGTAGGGCATTGGCTGGATCTGGTGCCCATTTTGCATGGCAAGTGTGCCAAGGGGTGAGAAACCCTCAGCAAGGGGAAGGGAGGCTGTGCCCGACCCTCTCCTTCCCGCTGGTGCAGTCACCTCCACCTCTTTCCCCTCATGTACGAAGGTCACCTCCACCTCTCTCCTCCCGTGTACAAGGAAGCTGCTCCAAGTTTCAGAGCTGAAAGGATTTGCCCCTTCATTGGATGGGTCCATAAAAAATGGCAGAAGCTGTTGAACTGGTGGTGGAGAGTCCAAAGAGAAAACACCGGGTGGGCACATCAGATCTGGGCAAGGTCCAGGGTTCACAAAGATGGTGACAGCCTCTCTGCAGGCTCTTGTAAGGGAAGATTTCGGAAAGGGCATAAAAGAGGTCTTGCCTCTGTCCTCAGGCTGTGTCTTTCAGACTCTAAAAAGCAATGAATTATCCAAGAGAAAGTATCCACACCTCTTTATTGCAAGGGTATGGAGAACAGTGTCAAATGTCTTTATTTTTCTATTTAAGAAACTCATCTCAGCATATGTGTATGAAAGAGTGCAAAACCTATGGGAAACTCAGTTTAAACAGTCATGTTTGGTTTCTTTTCAGTTTCCTCTATAGAAAAAAAGCATCAAAATCTACAAAACATCCAAGCAAAACCCCACATCAATTGAAACTCTACAGAGGGCTTGCAAGCTTGCCTGGCTTGCAAGAAAATGTTGCCAAGTTGTGTTGGGTTGACCACCCCAGCAATTCCGTTGCATAGTTACCCTTCCTTTTTCATGCCTACAGCAGAATTCCCTGTAAACCATCAAGGGAAAAGAAAACAACCACCGCCGCTGCACAACTGTGTCCATTTACTTCATCCCAATGCTTCGTTCCAAGTAACGTGTCCGTCACCACCAGGCTGAAGTAAGGAGATGGAAGGCAGGGGTCGGCTGGTGGGTTGCCCAAACCTCATTTGCTGTGTGGGTGGAAGGGCGGAAAGAAAAAAAGCAGGAAGGGGTTAAGGCAGAAGTCTCCCAGTGAACGATTGCGCCTGGCTCAGTCATCTCCGATCCGGAAAAGCCCACGGGAGAGCTCAAACATAAACAAGTGAATAATGTGTCTGAGATCCAAGGCTCTCAGTACCATTTTGCAGAGACGATTATTTCATTTGCATTTTCTATAAATGAGTCATGACCTATTGACAGCTACAAAAGTCTCCGTGTTGCTTCTGCAAAAATTGGGCCTCAGAGATGTCGCCTTCCTTTTTTTTTTTTTTTTTTCTTTGCCGCCTTAAAATTCTGCCTCTCCACGTGGTGGGAGCCATGGTGCTGACTGCTGGTGGGATGATGCGGTGGCAGAAAGCCAAACCAGGGAACTTGAAATGGGAAAGGGGAGAGAAACAGAAGGTTTAGGGCTGCTGGAGCCAGACCATTCACGGGGCCAGCTTTAGAGCTGGTGTCCTTTCATCACCGCTCTGGTCTCCTGCTCCAGCTAGGGCTGAGGGGCGCAGGCACTGCATCTAACACCTTGCCTTGTCTCTCCTGCTGACCAGTCACCAGAGGAAGGATACCCCACAGGTACCTGGGCAGATACCCAAGAGGCTTCTGGATAAACCAGGGGTGGCCCCACACTGCAAAGCTAAGAAGAAATTAGGAAAAGAGAAGAATTTTTTCCAATGTAATTAAAAGCAAGGAAGATATTAGGGGCTTTTTTAATATAGCCTCAATAATGCATGGATTAAAATCTCTTGCAGACCACCTTAAATTCACCAGAGAAGTGCTCGGTCTTGCATTAGGCACAGCCCTGCCATCTGTTGGATTTTTTTTTTTTTAATTAAACACTTGTTTAATATAAGAAAAAAAAACCCCGACAGCAGTTGCTTGGTTTTTTATTTCAGTTAAATATGTGTTTGCTTTCCTAAAGGAGTTCAGAAACCAGCAGCAATCCTGACATTTCCTGGGGACTCCAGTTCATCTGGAGCCCCATCCAGGCAGCCTGCACCCAAGGCTGCGCTCCTGCCTTGGAGCCCGTCTCGCCGAAGGTATAAACCGGCTTCAGCAATGGCAACATCCTACTTCTGTGGGCACCTTCCCACATGAAAAGGAAAAGGTTCATTTTAAGGGAAAAAGGTAGTTTTTTTCACCTAAGACTAACAGGTCATCTGTCATGTATGTTTGGGCTCCAGAGAGACTTTCTGGGGGAAGAAGACCAGGGGTACTAAAAGACCCTTTAACCTAACAAAGGTAGGGATAAGAAGACCCAGCGATGGACATCTCAAGCCAGACAAATTGTTATTAGACACAAATATTTAACAGAGGATAAACTACAACACAATATATGGAGGGAAGCAGCAGGTGTCTGCCTTTTGGGGATGAGATTCCCCTAGATGTCCTCCAACGGGGACGGCTGCATGTCAGCTAGGAACCCTTTCTGTCTCTGGAGAGGAACAGGCACTTCCATGGTGCAGTTCATTTCTTCAAATGGACAATTCATCCTCAGGAGGAGATGAAGCGCATCCTTGAAGTACCTCTGCATCTTTTTCTCTCTGGTGACCATGCAGGGAGCTCGGGATGACATCTGGTCAGAGAAGTGTGCCTTTTGTGTCTAGGCATCTCTCCGGCAGAACCACTTGAGCAAAACACAAATAATGATGCCCAAATCTCGGGTGACCGGCTGCAGCGTAAAACTTGATGCTTACATGTCCTCGGGTGATTTCACAGTCCCTTCTGGCCTTGCCCTCTGTGTTTCTGGGGCTGGCACCACAGCAGAGCCATAGGCATGGTGCAGCCTGCCATGGGGTTGGCATAGGCAGTCGGGGCCAGCCCATGATCTCGATGATCTTGAAAAGTGCTTTTGGTTCCTTGCTCCATGTCAGGGGCAATGGGAGGAGATGCCCCTTTGGCAGTGCTCGGTGCCAAGTCACAGGAAAAATCGGCTGCAGGTACCCAGCAAGCACTCGCTCCACAGCTCTGCCCAGCACAACACCCACCACCAGCTCCTTGCTTTCAACATGAAGAGGCCTTCAATAAAAAAATGAAAAGAGACTTACCAGTGAGCCTCTGAGCGTGGAGGATGTGTTCATTGCCATCGTTCTGATTCAAGCCTCTGATGATTTTGATTGTGTTCTCATTACTCATTCACTCCGAACAGGAGAAACAAGCACTCTGGCTTCTGTTTTCATATACTTATGCTACACTCAAAAGAGAAGTCCCAAGTGGTGTTTGTTGAGAGACCCAGGTAAGGTTAGTTAAACTGGCAACTGGATCTTTTTTCTTATGAAAATATGAAAGGCAGCATTTAGAAACTGCTTATTCAAGATGCTGTTGCAACTGCAGACAATGGCAGAAGATGCTCCCTGAAGTACGCTGTTGGAAGTAGGATTTTTAGAACAGTTGGTGTATTCGCAGCGGGGAGCTCACATTGTTCTTCCAATAGTCTTGTCCAGTTTCACATTGCAACTCTTATTGCTGTGTCGAAACACAGGCAAATTTGCCCTCTGAAAGCCAGCAGGCAGCTAACAGAAACCACTGCAGATAATGCCATGGATTTTCTATACTACAACAGAAACAACAGGAAAAAAGCTCATATCTAGTCTGCACTTGAGAGGTTTTCCCACCCCCCCAGAGGTTCTTCCCCACAACAGACTCATTCAAAACCTCTTGGGGAACTCGGTCCTGCCCCAACAGCAGCTGAAACCTGACAAAAATAACAGAGAACCCGGGGAAAAATGCTTCACCCGAGTCATGTATCTGATTCAAGGCAAGGTTACAGTGGCTGGGAGAGACAGCCTGGGGTGAACGCGCATGGATGAGCGACGTTGCCTGACACCCAGCCTGAGTTATGACAGTAGCAAGAAGGTGACATTACATGAACTGCAGAACATGCACTCCAGACCTCTGCCATGGGCAAATGCACTCTCACAGACATAGCCCGGAGGATGTAACTACACTGCTCTGGAGGGGTAAAGCTCAACTGTCAATTAAAATCTCAGCAACTTCTCACTTAGCATCCACGATGCTCATACACATGTATGGGCAGCCTGAACTTCGCCCAGCCGTGGAGGAGGCAGGAGGCAAGGACAAAAAGACACGCCGGTTCAATCAGGGTGGCCACACCATCTAAATTCAGCAGATCACGTATGGATGGTAACACCTCAGCTCCACGCACAACCCACAGGGTCTCCAGGCACCTTCAAAGCATCGGACAAACCTGGACCTTTCCTCAGTGATGCTGGACCTCCAGCCACTCGTGCTCTCCCAGACGCAGTTCAGGGTCAGCGCAGGTCTGACACCCTTCACAGCAGTTAGGGTGGAGACACAGATCCAGTTTTGGGGGTAAGTGAATTTAGTAGTACAGGTCTGAGCTGTGCTGCACCTGCTGGCATCAGAGCTAGATAATGGTCTCTGGTCTGTTTTATTATAGTGGAGAGGCAGCCTCTGGGTCTAAAACGTACCTGATCATTTTTCCATATACCTTTTGATAACAGGATCTAGAGTAGAGTCTCCTACTATGCCTTAAATCAGGAAATTACTATCATTAAAAATCACTTTATTCAGTTTTATACTCGTCTGGCAGTTACCAACTTTTGTCTTTAAGTGCACACCGAAAGTGTGTCTACGTGACTGTCAGCCCTTTGTAGGTCTCACGGAAATACCAAGTACACCTTTAAAATGTCTAGCTGGGGTCCTGCAAAGAGTTGCCATGGCAGCATGGAAATCTGGCCCAGCAGGACATCTTTGCTTGCCTTTCCAAAGGTGACAAGCCATTCGGAGCATCTAATGGATACTTCTTTAAAACAAACCGGGCTTAAAGAAAACCTGGCTTGCCCCACTCTCTTAAAGCATCAACCTGAGACCCAAAATCACTAACATAAGAAAAGGGGTAAGCCAGTGGCATAAGAGGCCCGTTGGGATCAGAGACCCGTGTAAGCCTGATGTGAAATCAGAACGAGCCCCCAGCAATGAGGACACAGCCGTGTCACTGCCAGTGGCTGGAGCAGCTCTTGGCACAGCAGTGCTGCAGTTCTCCCCTTGCCTTCTGCAGATGGCTGTGGTGCTAGTAATTACTGCTATTCAAACTACCTGGCTTTATGCTCCTTCATTACTTTCCTTCTGACAGGAGAAATTACTGCACTTGCAAAGTACACAGCTTTTGTTGCAGTTCTCCTGAATATCTGTGCTGCTATAAAACATTTAGAAAAAACACACACAATGCAGGAAAATAAACAATACTGAACACCAGTAGTTAATATTTTCATCATGCTATAGGAGTGCCTAATGTTTAACTGGAATTACAAAGACAGTTGAGAGCGTCTGCCCTCCACGACCTCTGGTCTCAGTTCTTCAAAGACCTCAGAATGTGATTTAATCTGCCCGGAGCAGTTGTGCAGAGGGGCTGTTTGATGTGCATAAAGGTTTGTGCCTAAGTATTTGCAGGGCTGGAGCCTGACCTGACAAGCACAGAAAATTGGACAAAACTAGTAAGAGTAGCAGAGGAGTTCAAACTTGATTGGACAAAATCGAAGCTGAGGCACTCAGCAGCATCAAAAGCCATTTATGACCAGTAACTTCTGTCCCTATGAAACAGGAATGCAGGAGCTCTTCTTAAATGCTTAGAATAATTGAGTCCTGTCAAGACCTGATGATCCAGAGGGATGCAAACATCCCCAGCTCCGTCAGGTTGCTCACACTATACGTGTCCAGCTGTGCAATGATGAACACAGGGAAGGAACAACGGAATCCCTCCTGATTTATGCCCTGAAGCTTGACCCATAATTTAAAATTTCTGAGACTCCTACAGCCTCATATTCAACCTCACCCAGAGCTTTATTTTAAGCCAGATATCTCCAGAGCTGAGCACAGAAGCCTCCTGTTGACCCACAGCATTTCTGTCTTCAGAGTATCCAATCTGGATTTGAGGAATCCTCTTCCCCTGCGCAAACAAGTCCAATGCATATCCCCAGCATCCCTGAATCTGAAGTTCAACCACTTGACTGTCTTGCTCCTTCTCAATATTGCCATATTGACTCCTCTCTGAATATATCCCAGGCATTTATTTATAGGCCATAAGGAATTCTCCCATTCATCTTCTATTGCACAGGCTACAAGACTTGTTGCATCTTCTTCTATATTTGCCTTCTCATTTTCTCATGGTGAGTGGTACTCCATCAGCCTTTTAATCTTCTTTTTGTGCTGCAGCTCATACCTGATCTCCACCAATGCATGTACCAGGGAACAGCCCTGTGCTGGGTGAGGGGCTCCCTCTGGCCCAGGCTCCCCCAGCCACCGTGTTCCCAGCAGGGACCATGGACATCAGCTGCACCATAGAATAAGAGGCCACCTAAGCTACAGCTTTTTTTCCAAAAGTGCTGTGTTTTTTCCTCTAAGAAATGCTCTCTTTCCTTAAAGGAGGGGTGGGGGGAAGGAATAGAAACATGTCCGGGTCATATTTTCTTTGTTCTTGTTTTTTTTACCCCTCCTTTTACTTAGGACACATCAGTAATTTTGAAGCCCTCAGTGAAATAGTCTTGTTAACAGCCCCTGTGCTTGCATCAGGGAAACGCACTGCCAATGATTTGGACAGCCACCACTTCAGGAGTCAAAGTAACACAGCATTTATTGGAAAAACAATAACATAACAAAAAGCTCCTACAGGTTTTCTACAGACTCAACCGCTGCCCCCAGCAGCCCAAAGCAGAAGTGTCCTGTGGGATGGCCCGGCTGCCTCCGTCCCCATCGTCACCCCAGCGAGCCTCAGCATGGGCTGGCCACAGCCAGAGGCAGCACTTGCAAAGGAGCCGGTCACTGCTTCCCAGATTGGGATTTTTTCAGAATTACTGGTTTTTAGGTAAACCAGTCCTCCTTGAAATTGGGGGAGGAAAGAAAAAGTCAGGGTTTTTTCTCTTGCCTCTGATTGTTGGTTTGTGCGTGGTTTTTTTTTCATGGGCTGGGACATGAGTGAAATGCAGAGCTAGTAAAAGATAAGGAGAGGAGAGACCAACACGGGTGCTTGCATGCCCAGCAGCAGCAAGGGAGGCTGTGCAGTGGTGGCTCTCCACTGGCCGTGGCCACCTGGAGATCAGGGCTTTGACTCGACTGTCATTACCTGGTTTTGTCCAGGCTCTCGTAGGCAGCTGCCTTGGTGACACTGTCAGAAGACTTTAAAAGCCCATGTTCCTGAGGCTGCCTATTTTGTCTGGTTAAAGTGTGGGTGGCAGCACTGTGAACCACTGCTCTCCTTTACAGGGAAGCAGGAGGGGAGTTTGGGCTGAATTTAGTATTGGGGGAAGAGGGCATGTTTCACGGTCCCCTTTGTGTCCTGCCAAGATCTTACACGTTGCAGAAATGGATATTTCTGCAGAGGGTGGGATATCTGGTGGGGGACAGGAGAGAGTCGTTGCCCGACATGCAGCAGCAATTCCAGCTGCTCCAACATTTCTCACCACTTGGGTCATTAATGCCATTTTGGAAATGCCAAACAGCACTGTGGAGGAGTCTAAATTCTGATAATCAGGAAAAAAAACCCACAGCAAACATGAAAGTGGCTTTATTGTGATATTCTTGGGTGGCTACATCTCTGAGAGGCAACCACTGAAGATTTCTTTTTATAGCAACAACAGCTCCAGTGTCACCTAACAGGAACTGAGAATTTGGGTCATGATAAGGGGAAGCTCTTGCAAAGAGACTTTTCCAGACGTGGCTCTGCTCTGCGCGGCGCTGCACATTGAGCATCGGCAGGTAGGAAAGGAAAAGGCAGCACTGGTGCACCCAGATAAACATTGCCTTTCCCACGCTGAGGCATCGTGACTCGGTAGTCAAAACTCCCAGAGGGACATTTTTCCCATTGCACCGTGAGGCCTGATCGTGCATCACACGGGCAGTATTAACATGGCTTGGCTGGGAAAGTTTGCAGTAGGATTTGCAGGCAGACCGCTGCTTGCCTTGCCTAATGAAGAAGAACAGGACGGCTGACATGGATGGTGCACTCCTGAGCTCCCTGCGGCAGAGGAAACCTTTTTTTTTGAACACTTTGTTCCTAAGGAAAAGCTATTTAGCTACTGCCTAAGCAACTGTCGGTTCACACTGTGAAGCACGGAGGGCGAAAATGTGCTTTTTACAAGGGTAATGGGTGGGAGCGTGCCAGCTCAGAGGCTGTTACCGCCGGGTGAAGGGTTGCCCTTTCTCCGTCTGTCTCCAGCCAGCCTATAGCCGTCCTATACGTGCCTCATGTTAGGAAAAGGCAGAGATCCGCAGCACCAGAGGAGAGCCGAGGCAGGTCTGGGACGGGCAGGAGGAGGCGGTGGGGTGGCGATATGGAGGGTGCCCATGACACGAGCCCTGGCTTTGGGAGCTGCCAGTGGGAAGCAGGCAACCGGGGCAATTTGTAGGAGTACATATTGCCCTTGATTTAGCAGCTTGCTTGGTACTGTTAGAGGGAAGCAGGGAATTATTATGATATTTGCCCCAGAGACATTTTCAGAAGCTGAGTAAGTAAAGAAGAAGGTGTAAGCTCCAAATTCGTTGGGAGACAAGAAATATTAATAATGAATGGATGCTTTTCAGAGTGGAAATAGGTTAGTAAAGCAGGCTGTTCATATGATCAGTGGCAATCTGGGAAAAGATGTAGACAATGATGTGTTAATTTGGCTAAGAATAGAAATACATATAATTTAAATGCAGCTGTAACTTGCCACTGTAGCTACAGAGGTGTCTCTACTGTGACCACGGCTGTGGCTTCAAAAGAAAAAAGTTTTGATTCTTAGGAGATATTTTGTGGTATAACACCTATCCATGTTTTCTGCCTTTTCTCCCTCAGCCCTTACTCTTATATCAGATCCTATAAATACTGAAGAGCCCCATGAATACAACTTCTTTTGTCTACTGTATGTTCAGTCTTGGTGGTGCAGATAATGACTATGCTCTGGCTTTATCAGATCAGTACAGCCAGCAGGGATACCCCCTCCTGCACCAGAGCAAATGGGGCTCTCCCCCATGCATGCCCCCCAGGGAAGTGCCTGGCATAGTCCCAGGAAAACCCAGACCCCCCGATTTCTCTCGGACCTGAGGTGGCTCCAGCATTCTCTCCTGGTTATCCCTGCAGGTGTTTTGGGGAGGGTCCTCTGTCATCCCTGTCCCTAAGGGCTGGACGGGAAAAGTGTCTGCACATTGGGAACCGCACCAACAGCAAAATGTTGCAGGAAAATACACAGTAAAAAAGCCAAATTTCTTTCATTTGAAAAACTGGTCAAAATTCACTCTGTGACCGCACAGGGCCAAGGAGTGACCTGTGTTGAAAATGAAAGGGCAGCAGCTGGGTTAGATGCCCCAACTCACCTTTTCATCTGGGGTAGCTGGACACCAGCTCTCTGCCATGAAAGGACAACAAAACTCAACAATTCACCTGGAAAAGCTACAGGTTTGGGCCACAGGGTCGTGTCTCCTTGGAGCATCACCTGAGTGCCCATAATTTGTCCTCAGCAGAAGGAGCAGTCCTTCACTGGCATCCTCCCAAACGTGGATCGATACTGCCAAATTAACACGCTCAACAATCATACCACAAATCTCAAAATTCATAAAGTTGTTTTGAAAAGTAAATTATTAAAAAAAATTGAACATTTTTTATTATTTTTCTGTTTACTCAGTTTCTAGACTTCTGGTCCCTGAGGCAGGCTCTGCAGCCAAAGGGCTACAGACTTTTTCCAAAAATGAAAGCCAAGCTTGTCAAGGAATTGTTTAGTCACACAAACTGAGACTTTAAGAAAAAAACACCAAAGATCACAAGACTCCTGATAATGTCCTAGACTTGGCATCACACACAATTTTTCATATAAGCCTGCAGAGAAAGAGGGTTTCAAAATTCTCAGAAATGCTCTCTGGTTTTGTGGAATTCCACTCCTGAAGAACTGAGTACTGGATTTCCTTTTTAACTTTTTTTTTTTTTTAATTAGTGTGGTACCTCAAGTACTTAGAGTATTTATATGCTCAGCATTTCAGAATTTTACTGAGTCAGGGAGCACTCAGAAAGAGACAGTTTTCTGTCTATCCAGCTGGATTCAGCTGGGAAACTTTGACTCCTGTCTTCAGTATATTCCCTAGATCAGATTTTCGAATAGCATGAGAGTGGAGTAAATACTAAATTGGCTTCCTTTATGGTGCACCTGGACAGACAGAAAATGGAAATAAATGCATAATACAGGAAAAATTTAGTTTGTAAAACAGGTAAAAAGAGTTTTGTTAAATTTTCTCATTTGCAATCCCACACACAGTTCTGTTAACCTGGTTAAAGAAATAATAAAATTACATAGCTTGCCACCAGTGGATTAACAGTTACCTTAATAAAAGTGTTGTGGTTTAACCCCAGCCAGCAGCTCAGCCCCACACAGCCACTGGCTCACTCCCCCACAGCGGGATGGGGAGAAGAGAATCAGAAGGGTAAAAGTGAGAAAACTCGTGGGTTGAGATAAAGACAGTTTAATAGGTAAAGCAAAAGCTGCACACAAAAGCAAAGCAAAGCAAATCAAGGAATTTGTTCACCCCTTCCCATGGGCGGGCAGGCGTTCAGCCATCTCCAGGAGAGCAGGGCTCCAGCATACATAACGGTGACTTGGGAAGGCAAACGCCATCACTCCGAACATCCCCCCTTCCTTCTTCTTCTTCCAGTGTTATACGCTGAGCATGATGTCCCATGGTCTGGAATACCCCTCAGGTCAGTCGGGGTCAGCTGTCCCGGCTGTGTCGCCTCCCAGCTCCTTGTGGCCCTCCAGTCTCCTCGCTGGTGGGGTGGGGTGAGAAGCAGCAAAGCCCTTGGCTCTGTGTAAGAACTGCTCAGCAGTAATGAAAACACCCCTGTGTTATGAACACTGTTTCTAGCACAAATCCAAACCATAGCCCATACTAGCTACTGTGAAGAAAATTAACTCTACCCCAGCCAAAACCAGCACAATAAGAAATGGGAAGCAGCAAAAAAAATTGTATTACTTCACATTTTGTCTGTTTGCACTGTCAGTAAGATAGCAGAGATGAGTAGCTGGAAATCAGAATTAAATACGCCCTTCTCCAAAGTCTGAGCATGTACGAATATATGATAATGGGCATTAAAAGTGACCCAACATAGGCATTTTTAAAGCTGTGGAGTTTGTGTGTCTGCCATTCACGCTGGTGAGTGCTGGGAAGGAGGCAAAAGGCACAACCACCCCAATGCCTTTATGAGCCCTGACATCTCTATCTGCAACTGGTGCCATTGGCCTGTAACCTCAATATAGTCATGATCACACCAGGTCTCTCCCCTCCTGCTTCCCCCAGTTTAATGAATAAACTGCCTGCAGCATTTGCTAAGCTACAGACAAGTAAGCTTTTCGGAAACATGACCATGAAAGCTGCGGTTCCTCTTCAACTCGCCAGTACATGTGTAAGGACACTCGATTAATGTGCCTAGCCTTAGCAATAAAATGAAATTCTGATTTTATCATAATACTCCAGCTTGCCAGTCTCTTTCACTAAAAGAAATGAAAAGCTCCACAATACCTGTCCTTGCAACAGCACATGCCGCTTCCTCAAGGTTAAATAGCTCGCGTTGCACTGCTGTCCCCGCTACTTGCATGTAATTATATTTTCTGTGTAAGTCTGTGTGTTCCTCATCTCACAGCAATTCATAGGGACATACTCTGGTGGCATACTCTTGTCCCAGCCTTTTCAAATTGTCTGTTTTCTGTGAGATTAAGTTCTTCCCTCCTAATTAAAAGAATTGCTCAAATTTGGCAAAATTAATTGAATATACTATTAGCTAATTTATTTTTAGTTAGACCTAAGGGAAAATCCAATTTTAGACAATGAAGTTCTACGGCGCGTCTCCATCTTCTCCCTTCCCCTCAAGAAACTATTACTGATGAGCCGAATCCTCCCAACATTTCCTACCTCCAGTACACCTCTACCACTGCAGGCTGACTGGAAAGCTGCATACGACCAGTCTACAAACCGAGCTGACCCTGGTGACCTGAATTCTGCGTGATGGAGACTCTGGGTGACCGCAGCTCCCTCCGCTAGCTTGCATTTTGTAGAAATCCAGGCAGTACCCCCTTACCGAAGCTGCAGCGTCTGCCCCAACTGGTGCCCACATGTGAATTTAAAAGAATTCCCTGATGGTTTAATTGAATATTTGTTTAGGAAAAATGTCTTTGAGAGTAAACATTTCCTTGGAGACTGGAGGATATTGCATTTCTCCAGCCTGATGCTTGGTAACTATCCACCTTAATGGCTTTTAGACGCCCTGGCATTTCTCAGTTGAAGCTGTCCTGATGGTACACTGACAGCTTCCCCAGTCAGAGCTTTTGTCTTTGTAGAAAATGAGCAGTATTGCAGTGCTGTCTGCAAGGCTCTGCTGGGAGAGTCGTAAGGAGCACTGTGCAAGGACTGCATGCACACGTACCAAAATTGCCCCCAAAAATGAACCCTGCTAGAAGGTTAAAGGCCAAAACAGCTCCATTTTACTCGCTGGCAGCTGACAAACAGGGACGTGATTCTCCCCTGGTAAAGAAGATGAAGGTGAAATAAAAAAAGAGGGCTGTAATAGCACTCACCTGAGAGGCAGCTGGCACTCAGGGCCACGGCAGTACGTGCACACTGGCTTTAATATGACCCTGGCAGGAGCACGCTCCTTCCCAAACACAGGACTTTTTATACAGCAGCAGCCAAAAGGGCAATGCTTCCCTCCTGAACGTGAGTGATATCAGACATTCAGGCATTACAGAAACCTGAGTCAGGGGGAGATAAGGAATACAGTTCAACTTGAGAGGCTCCTTCCCACCTGAATTTACCTTGGATTATCAGCAATGCGGCTGCTTCTGCTGTTCATCCTCTCATTGGATTCAGTGCATGCAGAGGGAAGGAAGGAGGTTTCAGTGTCACGGTTTTCATGCACAGCTAAAACTAGCTGTTACCAGTAAAAGATGCATTTCAAGAGGAGGCTAACCATACCAGAAATAGAAGATTGCCATGTGTATACATATACACAGCACTACTACGGATGTGTTGCACAGTATATCTAACCTGTTAGTACCTATTATTCAGGTGAACAAAGAGGAGAAAGAAAAAAAAAAGAAAAAAAAACAGAAAAAAGGAAAAGAAGAAATGAGGGTGCTATCACAAATGTACACAATAATTACACTGGCTGGTTGCTGGGTCCCCCTATACAGCCTCAAGGCCAATTTCACTGCCTGTCCAGAGGCAGAAAGTGCCGATGGCTATCAGGAGGGTTGCCCTTTTGCTATGTGAAGTTTCTCTGTCCAGACTAAAAATCTTGTATTCGGTAGCCTGTGTGAAAACTGGATGCTGCTGCTCTTATCTGGCCATCCTCAGCGCCCCGCTTTCAGACCACGTTTGCATTTCCCTCGCTGTAAGGCAAACCAGACCCTGCCGTCACCCTCAGCATAAAAGCGAGTGACCTCAGGGCTGTCCAAACCCCGACGGGGCCGGTGAGAGCAACCCAGGTCCCCCGAGAGTGGCACCAGCAGCCACCTCCACCTGCAGCCGGTCCTTCTGTGCGCTGAGGCGGTGCAGAGGGAAGCCAGAGCCTGGCCCCGGGGATGTCACCATCTGCCCTTGACATCCCTGTGAGGAGATTGCTTAGAGAAGCTCTTGGAAATGTTCCTTCGAGAGGCTAGGCTCCTCTCAGAGAGGCAGCAGCGGTGCCGGGGATCCAACACCTGGGCGCAGGTACCTGCGGCGCCAGCAGCCGAGTCACTCGTGCCGGGCAGAAAGAGGGCTCGAGGGCTGTGATTCAGTGGGAACGGCCCCCCGAAGCACCGCAGGGTGAGGTTTGCTGCATTTCAGAGGGTCACCTGCCGAGTGGGAGCAGCATGGGCCATTGCAGGCACAGCCCTTGCCAACCAGGTCCCCACAGCCGGCTCGGTGGCACGCGGTTGAGCGTGGCTGGCCACTGCCCTGAGGCCTGAGGACAAATTTCCTCAAAGACTTAGTGATGCTCTCAGCAATGCTGCACAGCTGCTAAGTGTCTGGTAATCGAAGAGAGATGGTTTGCAGCTAAATCCTCCGCTGGTGTCTGCGGGGCAGCGGTGAAACACAGAAGCTGCTGCTGACCCATTTCCTCCGTCTCTGTTTTGGGGTTTTATCTGCGTGTACCGCAGTGACCACCAGCTCCTGCCTGCTGGGGCTTGGCATCTCCGCTGGAAAGGCTCGGGGCTGTAATTTGTCAGACCAGATGCAGCTGTCTGTAGGTCTTTTTTTTTTTTTTTTTCTTTTTTTTGCAGGTCTTCATTTGCAAACGAGGCAGATGTCCGCTCCAAATGCACATCTAGGATATCCACCCTCCCTTTGTCCTCAGTGGAAAATAAGTACTTTTGGGGTGCAATTCAACTCCTCAGAAAGCAGGGGTTCTAATCAGGTCAGTTGACTCACATTCAAGAAGCATCTACTTCTGTCTTCAGCTGGAAGGGGAGCGTGGGGTGCCCCAGGCAGCAGCAGGCACCAGCGGTGTGTGGTCCCATGCAAGCAGCAAAGGCGCTTCCCAGTCCCCCCCCCCGCCGGGTTCCCAGGCACCGCTACCCTGGAACTGCACAGAGATCTGCTTTTAGCACGGTGCAGCTTTCCCTCCTGTGTGCACCCTCATGAAGGCCAGGTCAGAATAGCCATTTGAAATGTTACGGGTTTGAGTGTGCAAATCCTATGCTGTCCTCTGGCTTCTTCCCAAAATGCTGGGGTATTTGGGCTGTGGTCCTAGTGGGGCACTAGAAGTTAAACACACCAAAGCAGTAACACCTCATCCAAAGACAAAGCCTAACGATAGGAAAATTTATTTCCTCGGTTTTCTATCTCTTTAGTCATAAATTTGCTTTTTGCTGCTGTTTCTCATCCTGTTGCAGTATCTTAGTCTAACAGTGACCACCAAGATCTTAGATTGCAATGGGCCAAACTACATTAATAAGTAAATTAGTCAAGTGGCCACTTGTGACTTCATGAAACTTGCTGATAACCCTTTGTTACAGAAAATTACAGATTTTCCTAGAGGACTGAGATCATATCCTGGGAGGGTGACATCCAAGGCTTTGCCTGTTTTATAGCATAAGAAAAAGGCAGAAGAAAGTTTTATTGCTGCATTACAGACCAGCAAATCTTGTCTATCAGCTTCTCATTGATTTCTGGTAAGTGAAAAATGTCTGTCAAACTGTCCACCAAATACAGCTACCCCCCCTTTTATTTGGAGACAACCACCTGTTTTAACTCTTACCGATAGACGGCTGATTAGATACATTAGCAAAAAGATTTTTTTTTCCAACCCATACGCAAAATTATTTCATTTCTGTTAACTCTATAGGCTTCTTAACTTACACTCTCCAAGAAAGACTATAGAATGGAAAGCAGAGGCTCTGCACAGATACTGCTACTTATGCAACTTAAATGTCATTAAATAGAAGGTGGTAAAATGCATTTGTTTAGATTATTTATCCAAAGGTCAGTTGTAGGAGTAGGGAAATTTGTAGCTAAAAGTGATCAAGACTTGGTGTAAAGATGAGCATGACAGACTGCAGTCCTTCCTCTTTAGCTGGTTGTAGGACAGGCTGTCTCCACATCAGGGAGGCTGAACAAGTGAGGTATTTCCAGAGAAAGTTTAGCTTGCTAGTGGTGAAGCAGAGGGCCAGTAGGCATACAGGTATAATTGCTCCCTGTGTTTATGTTTTCTGGCTACCACGATACAAGTTTCACTCAACTCCTGCCCAACTCCTCTCCCAGGCTCATAAAGCTGAACAGTAAGCAGGCTTTCTATTTTATTCTATTTTTCAGAGTTAACAACTTGATCTAAAAAACAAGCACAGAGAATCCTGATTGTAGAAACAAAAATATATATTTCTGTGATAAACTCAGTGGATATAGTAATTACATGCATCACCTCTTTATGCGTATCTCTCTCCTGGCAGTTCTTCATCAACTATCATGTCTGCCTGGGTGAGATGCTGTCTCTTCTCTATTGCAAAGGGATGCATCTCTCACCATCTGAGTTCTTGTTTTCCCTGCATGCCCAGAAGATCTCGCATGGCATGGAGAATAGCCAGACATCTGTGCTATGTACAGGGTAGCAAGTGTCCTCTGTTTTCTCCCATAAGAATGATAAGGCTTTCTCTGGATGTACTCAGAAAGAACAAACCTCTTGCTCTGCTATCAGATGTTCTCCCTTACGGAAAATGCAAGCCCCAGGAAATAGTTATGGCTCTAAATCACTTCAGACAGGGCCTGGCCACAGCCAGATTTTCAAAGCCCTGTTAAAAATAGGTTTTCACTCCCCCAATTTCATTTTCTATCCAATTTTCTTTCAGTACTGCACCACACCCACACTATTTCTCCTTAAACTGAAATGCTTCCCACCACTGCTTCAACATCCCTCGCAAGGCTTGTCATTTACTGTACATCTGCATTTTGCAAGCCACAGCCAGCAACCAAAAGGACTGAGCCCCTTCCTTATGTTTTGCTCAGCACTGAAGGGGGAAGAAGCAAAAAGAAGCATGTTAAAAGGAGGTCTCCAGCAGCTGACAAGCCACCCCAAAATGGGTGCGAGGCTGAAGGAGGGGTGTGGGAATACTCCAGTGGCCCTGTAGTACTTCAGCACAGAAGACACTGGGGCAGTCTGACCCATGAAGGCTATTTAGGGCTAAGAGCCTTCCTTGAGGTAAATGTTCCTCTGCAATCGCCAGAGACAACAACTTTCGTAATCAAGTCAGTATTGCAATGAGTGAAGATGATGAGATGGGCCTCGATGGATCTTATAAAAGCCTCAAGTTCATCTCCACTCAATACTTTCATATGGTATGAAAGTACCATATGAAAATGAGTACAGTAGAGTTTGTGGATGATTGATAGAAAATTGAGGAGTGATTTGGAGGAGAGACTTAAAATACAGCGTGAGCTAGATAAATTGCAGAAATAAAGTGCAACAAAACTGAGATTTAAAAAGACAAATGCAAAATGCTTCCTATCTAAGGGAAACATCAGATGCATAAACACAGAAAGCAGAGATGTTGCTTTTGCACAGCACAGCCCAGCCTAGAAGGAGAGCAGATCCTGGGCCATAGAGGAGGCACTGGCACAAAGGCAAGTGCATCCCAAGCAGGAACATTGCTCAAGCATAAAACAAGTGGAGCCTTTTCCTGAGCTAGACTGCCACAAGTAGGTCTTGGTGTGAACACAGCATTCATCTGGGGGTATCCTTCTGTCAGAACTGACAAAAAAAATGTTGGAGGAAATTGAAAGAGAGAAATGAAAAAAAAAAAAGACAAAAAGTTTTAAAAAAATCTGACAGCTGAAGAAGGTGAAACTGAGCATGTTCAAGAGGGGTAGGAAGATGCCCAAAGAGGTCAGTGAGGTGTAGAAGAGTATTTCTACAATTGCACAGACCACTGCCCTATCCATTTATTGAGGACAAAATAACAAGCAGCGGACAAGAAGAGAAAACAAGGATAAAATTATATGTATTTTTAAGAAAATGTGCAGAATCGCCATAATTGGTGGAAATAGATGGGACGTGCTGTGTAGCCTGGGCGGGTCTGTGTTCCCAGCTGAAGCCAGCATGGGCAGACCCCAGCCACACCAGTTATGTACAGCAGTGCAGTGCTGCCAGCTCCTGCAGCTGCAGGGTGCCCGTGCCCTGGCTGGTGCCAGCTGGGCACTCCAAGGCCCCTTCCTCTTCTACCCACCGGAGCCTTACCCCATCACCCCTCTGATAACGCTTCCTACATATCATTCAGTGTAATTATTTTAACAAGGATTTTCAACTCAGCTATCCTCAGTGGGATTTGCTTACTTATAAGCACTTTAAAATGTTACTCGTCTTGCTTACAGAGGCTTTAATTTTTCCTTGGTTTATATCACAGGTATTATGCAGAAAATAATGTGAATTTCTTTTGAGTGGAGATCGAAAGCAGCACATCAGCCAGCACAGAGATGTGCGGACGGACCTTCCCACAACATCGTATCTTCAGTGGGCCTCTCTGCCCCGTGTCAGAGCTGAATGTTGTCTCTTGCAGAAATGGTGGGTTGCTGGTTCAAAATGCTGAGGAGAAATTTGTAACCCTTTTCCTAACTTCAGGGCTTAATTTTTTTCCCAAATGTTGTAATGTGGTTTTTCTGAAAGTTTTTTTTTTTAATTATTCCGGGGTAAGCTTATGCTATGCAGTAGCCTCCTCCCAGGGCTCCCTCCTGCACAGGCTGGGGAGTAGGAAGCCCCTTGGACCCCCCTGATGCTCTGCAGCTCCCTGAAGCCACTGGGCTTGCATGACACAAGCAGACGGGTTCATTCATTGGAAAGCAAGAGGTCTGGGGGGAAACATTTTACGGGCTCAGCGAGCAAGGACACAGGAGGACTAGACAGTATATGGCTTTGGCTGCCAAATTTTATGTCTGCTTCTGTGTAGTGAGGGTCATGTTGCTCTTGTCTTTCATCAGGCCCTTTGCTGTTTAGTTTTTATATTTGGACAGCACCTTGCATATTAGAAACCACATGTGCATGTGTACATGTGTAGGTTATCTCTACTTGGAGGCAGAGGATACTGCGGCAAGGCGTGACAGATGCCCATCAGATTTTAAATGTCTGGCTATACCAATGCACAAAAGACCCTTCCTCTGTACAGTGATAATGAGAGGACCACATGTGTGGTGGCAGGAGGTGTCCCAGAATCCCAATAGATTCACTCCAACATATGCACAATAATAGATTTTTCTTTTCCTTTTTAAAGAATTTTGTTCAGTTTGAAAAGAAGAAAACAAGCAAAACCACAGGGCACAGTAAACTGTGCAGAAGGGCAATGATCTGAAGTTGTAGAAATCATCGCAGCGCTGTGTTAGGATGCTGGGAATTCAAAATGTTCAACAATAAAAAGAGAGCTTGCATTCAAAGGTGACATTCAAAGCAATTCAAATGGCATAATAAAGCGGTATGTAATTAGGTACACAGTTCGTATCAAAGGTCCTCTTATTAAAGAGCTGCTGAGTGTGCTATGCAAAAGGATTTAAAATAGACATTTCTGGTTAAACAAGGTCTCATTTCTAACATATCTTCCTTTTTGACTTGTTCCTGCAGCCAGGGGGGTCATATCATAAGGCTAAATTTATGACGACATAACTGTTTCCATGGTAGCAAACTATTGTCATAAACACTGAGCTTTATGATTTCACAGCTGGATTAAGCAAAAAAGAGAAACAGGCTGGAGAGGGAGGAAGTTTTTTATTCCAATGAGAGTTAGGGGAATACAGAAGATTGCAGGCAAAGAAAATTGCTTTTTGCGTAAATGTTCTTTTTTAAGTTTACCCCAGTGTGAAAGTCCCTTTTAATGGATATAATTTGGGTAACGATCCCTCTCCTATTTAAATGCTCATAAGGCTAATGAGCAAGCTTATCTATTTTTGGAACACTTCAGCAGTAAGGCTGGATGTTTTGCAGCAGGAAGCCAACTGTATTGAAATGTGTTTTCTTCACTTTCTTGCAAGCTCCTGACCCCTTCCTCCATGAATTTCTGTAACTTCATCAACTAGAAAGCAATTTACAGGTGAGATTAGCCTATTTATAACAGTGCATAGATCCTACCAGCCACCACTCACCTCCTCATTACTTGGATTATGGTTTCTTTTTATCAATTATGTTGAAACATCTGTGACTACTGAATGGAAATAAATACCTGTCAAGATGGACAGTTCGAAATGCAGTTGCGTTTTTAGGAAGAGTTGTTTTCCTGACATGGTCATTTATGTCCCTAAACTAAATTAGTATTGGTAATTATCAACAGCTCTTGAATATGAAAAGGCAATCAGAGAAATTTGGTTGTGGGACGTCAGAGGTGCCCTGTGCTGCCATATCACCAGAAGATGTGATATACCATCACACCTTGGATGATGTGACTCACTCTGTCAGGGGCAAATTCTGGGCTGGCTTTGTGGATATGAAAGCCCCGTTGGCTACATGCCCGTTTCTGTGGCCCCAGCCCTGTATGCCAGCCCCTCTGTGGCTAAGAAAGGGGCTGGAGAGATCCCTGGTGCCCATCACTTGCCACTGGCAAGCTCCCCTCCAAGCACCATCCAGTTCTGCTGTCAGGGGAGATAAGGATGGAGTGGCTGTAGGTCTTCTGGGTGATCCAGAGAGAGGGGTAAAGAGCCACTTCTCTGGGAGCCCTAAGCTGGCCATGGAGGGAGACCTCAGGGCCACTTCTCTGATCTCCCCAAGTCTCCCTGCCCCTCCACGCCGGCAGGTAACTAGCCCACGTGAGAGGCCTTCCTTCAGGCAGCTGCAGCGGCATGGGACAACCTCCATCCTCACTGACCGGGAAGGTGGTGTCAAAAAGAAGCGTCACACAATGAAACGTATGGTATTCCTACAGGAATACAAGTGGTGAAAAGTCCTGTGTTGGCCTTCATCAAAGACATAGCTCAGAGCTAGAGAAGGATTATTACAGTGTCTCCTAGTGATTCCCCTGGAATTTCTGCAGCAGAAACAAATTACACGTAATTCATCTTACAAGTAATTAGCACATTTCATTTCAAGAAATCCCAGCTGACTTTACCTACTAGGCACTAGATTAGTATGTCCTGCACTAAAATGTGCCTAAGATTCAGCTTTCTAGCAAAGATTTATTCATGTGCAGGTAATCTACTTGTCAAAATATAAAATGACAGTGCAGGTCATGCTACAGGCTGGAAATTTTCTTCCTGAGCCACACCAAAATGAAAATCTTTTAGAGTACGAGGGCTGAGCAGCCACAGATCCAGCACACTGCTGTTGCTCTCCTATCGACTATCAAAGTCTCAAGGGAGCATTTTTTATTTGCTTTGAAAGGAATCCAAAATAAACAGAAAGGTCACTTTGTAAGGCTACTTCCTTCCCATGAGATGGAAAATGGCCTTGCTCTGTAAACTGGAAATGCCAGGTCTGGATACTGAGAGCTGTACACTAGAGGTCACTGCTATAATAAAGGAAGAGCTAGCTAGCAGGTAAGGAAGGGTTTGTTCTCCGCCTTATTGTAAGGTGACTCATAATGAAAAGCAACAGCTAACTGAATTATATAGTACTTCATCAAATTTAAAGAAACACCGAGTAAGGACAATTCAGCTATAAATGAAAATTGAGAGATCTTCAGACGTCTGCAGAAAGCGATAAAAGTCGGAGGTGTGGGACCCTTTATTTTGAAACACCAGTTCACTTTCATCAGTTTAATTGGAACTGGAAAATTATGTCAGCCTGTGGGATTTCTGTCACACTGGTCCTCTTGCCATTTCCCCGCCACTTTTTCCTCTGCAGGGGTACTACTGGGTTGGCTCATCTTGACCAAAAGCCTGATGCCGCCTTCATCTCCCACATCCGAGTACTGCTAAGAGTGCTGGTAATAAATGGACACAGGGCACTTTAATACAAATCAGAGATGCAAACCAGTGGGTAATTAGTTGAGGATTACAGGTGGGATGCTCATGAAATAGCTGCCTGTAGAGAGATTGTCACTGCTAACCGTGTGCCAGTCAACTTATCCCAAGGCTTCCTAAGTCTCCAAGCATGCTCGCCTTTTTGCATCTGTTTCTGTATACTCTTAATTAGTGTCTGGGACTGTTTATTTAACGAGACATCCCACACTCCAGCAGTGCTAACTTCTCTCGCGCGCATGTTGTTGTCAAGCGGACATGATCAGCCTGAATTTTCAGTCTGTCTTTTCTAAGTTTGTGTCATAATGTTATGATGCTATTTAAAGATCTTCTTCCCAACCCCGGTAAATTATTAATTTCATTCAGGATCAAGCCATGTAACCTGTCCAGGGCCTGCTTGCTGATGATTCATGACATGTTTCCTGTTTTGTTTCCTTTATAGGAACCACAGTTCCTGATGATTTTGCACATCTCCCTGTGGCACAACGAGTCCAGGGAATATCTTATCGCAGTGGTCAACAATATATTTTGTCAGCTGTTTCTCCTTATTCATTCTTAGTTCCAGTATTTCGCTTCCTTCTGGCATTATTTTATCCCATTCACTTCATTTTCACAATTTTGTTCTTTTCTTGTGTCAAATGGCATGTCAAGCAGGAACATGACGAGGGAAGGTATTTTTGTGGTGGGCAGCCATGATACCAGAGCAGCATATCTCACAGTCCTGGCCCATTTCCATGCTAACTTCTTGTATGTACTCTCATGTTTCATCTTGGTCAGATGTCACAGACCAGGAGACAAACCCATTATTATGGAAGACACCTCAGGTCTAATCAGTTTCTGCACAAATCACCCCATCCCTGTACAGCTTTCTGCCAAAACATTCTCCATGATATCCAGCTTTATATATTTCTTTTGTAGCTATCATCCTTCTTACCCCTAAGTAGTCTTCCTTTTTTGGCTCTTTTCCCCAGCTAAAGGTAGCCAAAGAATTTCTCTTCATCTCCAGTGGCACCACTGTTCAAATAACTGCAAATTATTATTTTCCTTCTGATATTTGATATGCTTTTAGGCCTTTTAGGCTTTATATCTGCAACTGAAACTTATGGTCAGATTTTTAAAGCTACTTCATGTTACAGTTTTGGGCCCAGTTCATCCTTTGCCTGAGTCCATTATTTCTCCTATGTCTTTTTCAGCATGATCATTTCCCAGGTTTCCTACCTCTAGTTGAGTATCCATTTTCAATCTCTATACACCAGAAACTATAAGGCTGGACTGTTTCCAACATTAATATCATTGCTATGAGTCTCTCCCTGCCCAAGAAAAATTCATTTGAAAAAAATTATCATGTTTTTTGTCGGTCTAATAATTTTCATTTAAAGTAGCATGTGTTATATAGAGCATGCAGTGTGCTAGAGTAAATTTTGGGAAGAAGCAGTCTGGGACTCTGAGTACTGAGAGTGTTTTCTGTGCAGTGTAAGATTGCATTCTACCAAAATGTCTCTAGTCATGTCCATTACCTTCCTGACACTTCTTTGTAATTGAAAATAAGCTTGCCGTGGCACTGTTGAATTGCAGACAGGCTAGAAAGAAAAGTAGAAGACCAATTCGTTTCCAGACCTTGGACAGAGTAAGCAGACTGTAATATGCTGGTCATTTGGAGGAATTCCTGTCATAGCATAGTTCCCCCAGTATTGCACAATAATTGCAAAGATTTTCTAGCAAATACATAAATACTTCCCACCCTGCCATGTATCTTCTGTGAAAAGAAGACCCCACAACAACCCCATCGGCAGCCCAGCGTTGCCTTCTCTGATGTTCCCTCTGACACCCCTCCACCACACTGCCTACCCCAACCCTCGCGAAGGTGAGCCAACTGCTCTGCTGCAGCCAGCGCCCCGCAGCCTCCCCTCATTGTCATCCGCTGCCAGGCGCCCTGCTGCGACCTAGCCCTGCAGCATCTCTCCAGGCCTCCCTGCAATACAAATAAATAATAAGCAAGGGGGTTGCCTCAGAGCTGCTGGCCAGACGGTGTTTCTAGGTCAACAGTTCCCTCTCTTGGAGCCGTGAGCTTGGAAGCGCTCGTGCCAGTGACACTGACACTTGAGGCCATGGAGGAACAAGGTCATGGGGAGCAAAGTCTGAAAATCAGTGCTTCAGAATGTAAATTTTTCTCAAAAGGGACTTTCTTTCAAATGCTTATATGAATTACTGCTCACACTGACTTTTTGGATGTGTCATAAGAAATAGTGGAGACAGCATTAAGGTTGGCTGTATTTTGATGCTGTTATATGAAATAAATCCAGAAGCTGACTCCATTTCTAAGCTGGGCTGCTGTACGTGCTCCCAGTCTACATGCGCTCTTCATTCTTCCTGCTGGAGTCTAAAGTTGTGTGCACACATGTTTTGTTCAGCTTACACCCCTACTCCTGTTCCTTATTTGAAGTTACTTGGGACCCTGAGATCCGAAGCAGATTTTGCACAAGAGCGTCATCATACTGTCCTCTGGAAAGCTTTCTGGTAATGTGCACGTGACACCTGGGGAGGGCAGAGCATTTGTCAGAAGACCACAAAAGGAATGTTTCTCAAGTTTAATCCTAAAACAAAATCAGGCTAAGTAGTGTGGTACCTTCATTCATTTTTCTAATTCATACAAATTCATCCTGCAAAGGAATGGTTTGGAAGACTCTGGTAAAGCCTAGAAGCCAGATACATTATATTTCAACTCCACATTTTATATAATACTTTTGTTGGACACCTATTTTCCATTTGCATTTACAAAAATTTTAAGCTTGTGTATAAAGAGAAAAATAAATGAGTCATAACATGTGTTGCTTCATCACTAATTTACCCGGATTGCATGAAAATTCGTGGGTGCAAATATAAGCAATAATTTTAATGTCAGATTAAAAAGTTTCTAAAACAGGAGTAGAGGAAGGACAAACCCCCTAGTTAGCTTTAAGGTGGAGCTGGGATGAGATTCATGGCATGGCTTCCTGCAAGCACGGAGGCCTGACCCTAGCAACCTCCGTGGTCCTTTCTGGGCCAGGATTTCCACATCTGCTTTATCCAAGTTCCGCAGCAGTAAGTCTGATCACGCTGCACTTCTCTCGGAGTGAGGTCATGCTTTCACATGGTGTTTGTATGGATGAAGGTTTTCGTCATTTTCAAGTGATGTCAAGGAGTAGGATCTCAACTGTACACGCAAAATTTTATCATGTCACTTGGCTGAATGCTTCTTGGGGCCGGGATGGAGGCATATGATGAATTTTTGGATGCTAAAGGAATCACTATTAACATTTAGCATGATGTACTGCTGAGTGGTGGAGATTTGTGTGCAAGACTGCATTATTTGAATGGTTTTGGCTTTACTTTTTTCCTGGGTAGATTTTTGAGAATGTTAAAGGCCTGGCACCAGCCTCCTTATAACCGTCTCCTTGTTGTTTTCCAAGGATGATTTTGGAAAGTTCCTGAAGACTAATACCAGACTGCATAGACAGACCCAGAAACCACAGAGCTAATTCTCAGTCATTTGGGACATTCTCAGGCTTTTGGGACAGGCAGCTCTAAACCACTTTTGATTCCCCCTTAATCTAGGGCTGTTTAGGGGACTGATCTGTCTCCATGGTATAAAAATAGCCAAGAGGTTCATGTGGCCCTGGAGTGCTGCCCCTTTGAGCAGTACGTGCTGGGCACCATCCTAAGAAGACATCTTCACTGGAAACAGCAAGCATGGCTAGCATGGAGCCCTTAGAAAGATCTGAGATGACTAGAGAGGTCCTTTGAGCATTAAGTTTTCTCAGAGGGACTTTTATAAACTGTTTTCAAATTTCTTTATGTTCACTGACTGGTAGTTAGCACACGCTTGGGCTGTGGAGGCTCCCAAGCCTCTGAGACTGCAAGGGGAAGGTTCCCCCACCGTTTACAAAGGTATGCAGGCTGCCGTTCAGCCAAGCCATGCAGATGCCCCACATTACAAAGGAAACAGTATACATCCTCATAAAGACTTTAGTTTGGCTCTCACCTGCTATTCCTCCTTTCCTATCCCATTTTTTCCCTGACTAAAATAAAAGTATATTGATTGTAAGCATATTGCTGTTCTTCGCGTGTGGAAAACATGTCAAAACAACAGCAAGCTATCTGTGAAGGGCAATATTAACAAAGCCTCTCTGCCTCAGAGGATTGTGGAGAATTTTATTAATTTATTTGCAAGATGTTCTGACTGGAGAAAGGATCCTGTAAGTAGCTTCTACTTCTGCATTGCCAATGCTTTTATGTGCTCTTAGTAAAAAACAAAGGAAAATATAAATATGCAAAGGTATTCAATTTAAAACAAGACATGTGAGGGACTCTTCTGCTCACAGGTGATGTGATACAAACAGATGATTTTTCTTCTAAGGCCTTCAGTGCCTTCAAATCACTTGCCACATACATGGGGCATTTCATAAACTGCAACTCCATGGCCACAGGGATGCAGGATTTATGGAGGCAGCACAAGGCAACCCATGCCATCTTATCACCCATGCCAGCGTAACACGGCATGCGTGAAACAGAACCATCAACTCCTTCTCAGTGAATGACTACTCTTGACCTACTACCAAGCCATGCTGGCAGGACGTTGCCCTACCCCACTCAGCCACGGCCAGACACCCATGCTGCAGAGGAGCTCCACTGTGCCCTGTCTTGTTTTGGCAGACCCTTAGCCCCCTGGCACACATGTGCCTCCCCCACTCCTGTGCTGCCTGCTTTTTGTCACAGCACTGTGACACCGCCGGCACCAATAATTGGAGTTAATCTTTAAAAAAGGTGGGGAGGGGAAGACTTGGTAAACAAATCTTTACTCTATTATAAAGTGCTTAAGATTGTAAATGCATTTCAAAGAAGTCCATTTAGCACTAAAGTCTAGTGTCACACATCAGATACAAAAAGTCACCTCTTGTGAGAAAAGAAGGGCTCTTATAATTAATTATTAGAGTATCACCAAGAAGTTTGCAGAGGCAAGGGCAGGGTGAGCACACCTGCCATCTCAAGGCTGGCAATAAGCATGACACGAGCAAGGGAAATGACATTACAATACTGGAGCGAGCTCTCTGCCCTGTCCGGTGGTATGGACAGGGAAGGAAAGCCTGAAGTCACGGTCCCAGGACTCCCTGCCTGCAGCAGGCTGCACGCACTGGCAGGGGATGTGTTTCCTGCCCACAAGTATATATTACAAGTATTAGGGGCAACAAGGGAGTACCAAGTGCCCTAATAAGTGCAGAGAAAAAAGAAAAGCAAAATTTAATGGGTCACCCAAGTTTCCCAATAGGATGGTAGCAGCTAATCCAGTATTTCCAAAGCCTGTGTCTAATCTGACAATATTACCATTCTCTCTGTAGGTGATTGATATAGAACTGGACAACTGGTTAATCAAGTCATTTAAGAGACACGCAGGGTAGAAAGTACGACATCCTGGTCACTAATCTGAAGTGCTTCTATTTTAGCTGAGCTGTTGAGGGCAAAGTCTTGAGAAGTTTATTAATGAAAACCATTACCCATCACCATTGACCCCTGTGTGAATCTGCATTTCTGTGAAGTCTAAATTAAGAAAATTTTTCATATCAGAAGACATGTGTTTACTACTGCTTTCATGCAGAACGGTGCAAGAAATGTTACCTACAGACTGTAAAGGGGAAGCACTGTAGAGAAATGAGCTCAATGGAAGGAGCTAATGGGGCTGATCTTCACAGCATCTGAAGGAGATAAACAGTCTGCAGTCTAAAACCAAATTAATTTTCTAAAATGTTTAGGGTTAAAAATGCGAAGAAATCCACCACAAAGCACAGGTCTTTCATGGCAAATCCAGAGAAGCACAGAGCTTGAGCTACTTTGATTGACTTGTTTCTAAGAAAAACACCTCTACTCAAAAACTTTTCCTCAGCAGCTGCATACTGAGTATTACTGTACCCACTGCCGCTATTCAGACTGGTCAAGGAGTTGCAAGACAACCATTTTCCAGTTCTGTTTGAAGATGTCATGTCAAAAGAATATTCTTTGTCCTAACAGCTGTGCAAGAAAAATGCATATGCCAAAACAGAGGAACAGAGAGGAGTCAGATCATCAGCCCTGGTAAAATTAGAAAGAAGCACAAGGAAAACTATTAATGCTACTCACAAGCAATAAGGAGTGTAACATAAAACTGGGGCACAACAAACTGCACAAGCACAGATGCAGCATAGGGACATCTATGGGAGGAGGAGGCAGCAGACACAGTCCAGATAAAACAAAGTACTTAAAAACATCACTTCCCTCTCCACAAAGTATTGGAAAAATGTAATAAGGTTGGTCATCTATAAAGATTATAACAAATCAATTGGAAAATACAGTGGCTCAGGAGAGAACAGAAGGGAAGGAGGAGTGGCTCTAGGGTGGACACCGAGGCAAGAGCTTGCAATACATAAAGGACACCATCGCTTTCAAAGAAAAACTGAAATATTGCCATGCAACCATATTCCCAGAAGAGGTTGCTCGAGTGGCAATTGGAGCACCAATATTATTAGATAGCACTCAAGTTGGACAAGGATCAAAAGAGACAAAACCGTGCTCAGACAGGAAAAAAAGAAAGATTTACCACTGCTGCAGGTTATCAATATGTCTGCCTGAAACACACTGCACACCTAGCAAGAATGTTGCATATCTCTAATCTGTGTGCAATCAAGACCAAAGTGAAGATTTTTAAGGTGCAAGTGCAGGATCTTAAAGATCAATTTGAAAATGAAGCATCTGCCCAGACAAGAAATTTCTATAGCAAATATTATTTTGAGGTGGAAAAAGTGCAAAAGAGGAATATAACCTGAAGAACTTGATGCAGTTGATACTAACATGTCCACCAGTGGCTACAGTGTTTGCTCAGAAAATGCTTGTATTTCTTTCTTCTTTCCTCATTGAGTTTTAGCCCACAAGAAGTAGCCCTTAGCTAACCAGCAGCATCTATTCTGAAACTACAAGTATCATTTACTACCAGTCAAGCAACATGACCTTTAGGAAATCGAATGTAGCAATAAGAGAAGGAAATTCATCTTTTTAAAGATGCAGTAAAGTCAGGATACAATGCCTTTGCTATCAGAATCGACTAAAAATAATTAGACTCCAAAGAGTAGTAATGATATTATAAAAGCGAAATGAATGCTTCAAAGAAAATGAGCCCAGAGATTTCCAATGAAGACTCTTAAAACACAGACAAGTGTACCTCCATACCACCCTGGTCTCACAGTCATGCACAAATGGAGGAAATAACCATAGTAGTTGTGCACAGACAGACTTGCTATGAGTTGAAGATGATTCACGATGTCCCATAAAGGCTCTAACATCAATAGGCACAGGATCTGCTTGAACACAGTGAGAATCACCTACCTTCTGACACAGAGTATCCATTAAGTCAATGCAAATGAGCAGCAGGGGACTTACCATCCCAAGACCACATTTTGTTGAGTATCGTATTTACGATGAACAATTTCTGGACAAGACACCACAACATAAATCTGAGGAATTTTGAAGGTTGGAGGGCAGTCTTCCATTTTAGTTTTGGGTTAGTTTTGGTTCAGAAGGAAAGGTAACAGGAAGGCTCAAGGGATACCCCCAGAGCTGTGCAGGTTCCATGGAGAATACCTACCTACAAGCAAAATTGTGGGGCCCAAGGATTGCTCTTACTGGTGCAGGGTAATACTGAAGGCACTGCCTGAGATGCTGCCATTGAGGGAAGAGAGCACTAAATGTTCGTCTCATGGGCCTCACATCTACAGGGAAAACCAGACATAGAGCTACAGCCAAGAAGCACAGTCAAGCAGGAGATAATACTTACAAGGACAGTAGCACTTTGACCAAACACAGAAAAAGATTCAAGTTCAGAGGCTAAAAGGGTCATCTGGCCTAGTGGTCTTGCCTGACAAGAATGTCAATGATTGCATTCCCAACTTTCTGCTTTGTAAAGGAAGGAGGAAGTCAGGTGTGATTTAAAAAAAAGGATTTGGCCTTTTGTTCTCCCTTCAGAACCGCACAAACTTACAACCTCATGGCTGCACTGCGTGTGTGTGTGTGTGCTGGGCTGTGGCGAGCAAAGTGAGTTAGGAAACCAGATGAATAAAATTTTATTTAACTTACCCTACCCAGTGTGGAAGAGGGACCTAGCTGGTTCCTCACTGCTTATGCAATCTTCCCTACTGAACACTACCTGACAGGTCATACACCTCCTTTCCAAACATAATATTGCCTCATAATAAAACTTAGGAAAACATATTGAAAGGTCAAAATAACAGTAACAAGTTATAAAACTCTTTTACTTATTCAAGGTCTCTATTTCCCATAATCTTTATTTAATCTTCCACTTTCAATATTTGCATAAACTTTTGCAAACTTTATTAGGCTGACATTTTGAGTTTGGGTGGACAATGTTAAAGTGTTAATCCCTGCATGCATTTTAACACCCAAACCAGACTGTGTAACTAAAATATTTAATGTCTCTAGGGCTCTCTCTCCACTTTCTTACGAGCAGTTTCCCTTAACCTAATCCTGAGTGCCCTAGCAGAAACTCACTTTACGGTCGAGCTGTTCCATCAGCATCAGTAGGTATTTTAGCCTCATCACAGGGAGACTAAGATGGGGTTGGTCCAGAGGATGGAGAGCTCAGTGGAGCAAGCTGTCTCTCCCTCCCAACATGAAGGATTCCTTCTGATGGAAACCAGATCATGGAGAGCAGAAAGGGAATTATCAGTGTCCAGGCATTGTCCTGACTGGGTTGGGAAGCTCTCCCATGTCCCACCATCAAACAGAAGTTAAAATACCTTCTCATGGACCAGCTTCTAGGAGTTAATTCACAGATACTCATGGAAGCTGTATCAAAAGAGGTTTCCAATGCATTATTCTGAAAAATGTGCCTTTAAGCAATTTTCCCAAAAGCATACAAGAGGCCAAGGTAGAACTAGAAATGGGAGTTTGGTCTTCTAAAGACAGGCATATAAACCACCAGACTTCGGTTCTTCAGCATCACTCACTCACTTTTCTGGGACTCAGGGCATGGGCACATAGTTGAGTGTGAATCCAGAAGCAGTGGCTTTAGGAGTCGCTGCCGATCTGCTCGGATGCTGCACTTGCTGTGTGCAATATTCACGGAGCACATGCACTTCTCAAACTGTTTATCATCTGTTTCCACACTGTTTATCACCACCTCTCTGTCCCTGGCTACCACCTGCCATTGCAACGCAGGCGGGGTAGGACATACACAGGGACATGTCTTCCAGTGCCCAGCCCCCTGGATTAACTCACACCATCCCCTGAGCAGTTCAGGCTTCATCACTGGACGTTGCATCGAGAAGTCAGGATTGCCCCAAAGGTCCCTGCCTTGACCCAGTTGTGGGGCTAATTGCTCCCAATAGAGACGTGATAGCACATGGCTTGGGTGAGAACGTAGGAGGGAAATGGCAGTAAAATCTTATATTTCCGTATGGGTTTGCTATGCAAGTAATTGAGGTAAGGGGGCAGGTTAAGCCCTCAGACTTGCCCAAAGGCAGAGTAAACCTGCCTTAGGTTAATCCACCCTCACTGAAGCTTAGTACAGCAGTGTTACTATGCTGGGGAAGCCTATGAGCAGCACATCAACAGCTCGGCTGACAGGCAGGTATAAAATTAATTTGCCCTAACATGATTATGTGCTGTCTGTTCCTTCACACCCAAACAATGAGCTACTTATTTCTTATGGTATCACGTGAAATGATGGTGTTTTAATTGAAACCTAAAAGCTCCAAGTCCTTCATGTATCCTGAGGCTTTATGACAACAAAATCAGGTAATGAATCAGATATGAATGAAAAATTGCAAATACTGAAGCTTCTGCTAAAATTTCTCAGCTCTTATCTGTCTCTCTTACCCCAGTTAAAACTTTAACTCCTGCAAGGAATGCAAAGCTCTATAGCATTTTTGCTGCAGTCTCCAAATTCATGTGGCTATTGTAAATCAAAAGTGCTGGTGAATAAGAAGTAAGAACTGTTCATTTGCCCAGTGCTAAACCAGCTGATGTATATGGCTGTACCTGAGCTACAAGTGGAGTTATACAGATGCTTTGGATGTGGGTCCTGCATCTTCAATAAAATAATTAATACTTTCAATTGTGCACATTCAGGAATCAAACTGAGTAACTTCAGCATTCTCCTTTTGAATAAAGGCTTAACCACAATGATGTTACTACAGGAAACCTTCACACCTTTGCAAATGGGACGTTACTTTTATCTGCACATATAAAGCAAGTCATAGTTTCCCTTGCACATCCGCTACGCTTTGTCTGCTCTCAATAGCGCTTCGATACACGAAACACAATGCCTTTGTCTCAGCAAAGAGAAACAGCAAGTCTGGGTGTAGGCATTCATGTTACACCACAGCACTGGAAGAAAATGGCAGGCCAAGGCGAGAGGAGGAGGAAAATACCGCTGATTTTCTGGGGCGCTGGGGGGGGGCAGCTCACCAACACCAGGAGCCCCCCCAAGCATCCCTGCAACCTCCCAGCTCTTCAAAACTTCCCCCCAGTGTCATATTAGCACGTACAGGGTCCTGTCACCCGTGTTTAGAAAGAAGGGAGGCAGGTCGGGAGGAGATGGACCCTAACAGACAGCTCCCCGGAGAGGCTGCCAGGCCCGCGGCCTTCGCCTCGCCTCAGCCGTTGCAGGCCCAGGGCGGCTGCAGCCAGTGAGCTGCACGTTTCGGGCTTGATGAATGGAGGAACCGGTGCTCTGGAGACTGGATGAATCACATTTTCCACGTTCGGCTGTAATCTGCGTAATTTCTTTATCACAGGGCGAAACACATTACGGCCCAAGCTGCCATGAGGTAGCAGCCCTCTGTGGGCTGCCTTCTGGTTGACCTCCGCCATCAGGAAACGCTGCTGGCCGGGCTGCCCCCTCCTCATCCATCTCACGCAGTCCTCGGGGCGATCACGTCATGGCGGCCGCCTTTCTTCCCCTTCGGGGGCATCTGCCTTCCTGCAGCAGGGCTCAAGGGCACTGAGAGATGAAAACTCCTGCTCGGCTGCTCACCCTTGAGCCCCGGGAACATGGACCTACCTGGAAAAGAGCACGGGGAGCATTTGGAAAGCGCTTCTTGCGTCCACAGCCGCACAGGGTGTTTGACTCCTCCGTGCCTTGCCTTTCCTTTGGGGGATTTCGGTTCCTCCTCCTGAACGTTGCTCCAGAAGAAGGACCACGCTGATGAGGAGCTACATTGTGTGATGTTCCCCGCTCGGCTGCTCCTGCCTTTGTTGGCTATGGAGGCAAGAAGTGGCTGTACATCTAAACCGAACATCAAGCCGCCGCTCCTGAGCAGATTGCCAGAAAATGCTGGGCCTGGCTGTCAGCCTTACCAGGCCCAGAATAGCTGTGCTCTGCGTGTGCCCCAGATCTTCACCGCCCATGTGGATTTTCCTTTTTAATTGTCACAGCCATCGCTTGTGCTGCCCAAGTTACAGCAAATTTCTTAGTCATTTCCTTATCTACCAGACATAATGTCACACCGGTCTCTGTGCCTTTCCGTGTAACAGGGTCCTGGTTTTGATGCTCTGGCTACACCTCCCCCAGTAAACTAAGCAATGCCGTGTCATGGCTCCTCTCCTGAGGTTCTTCTGCACTGTCGAACTGTCAACGGGGTTAAGGAGTGCAATTCAGAGCCATGGTCCACAGCGCTCTCCCAGATGGTGCCCGGGACCAGTCTAGGGTTAGCACTGGGCAGGGCCCATCTCTGATAGACAGAATGGGTGCAGTTACCCTGATCTGGAGGGTGAAATGTCTAACTATACGAACACAGCCCTTGCTGCACCTCAGGGACAGCAAACGGATCCTAGCCCTTTCTATGGATGGAGTTAAGGACTAGAGAGCCAAACTTCTCCTTTCTTTGTAGAGTCATCACCTTCTGATCATCACTGGATGTATGTCTTAGAGTGGGCTTCATCTCACCAGCCTTTGGCTGTTTAAATCTAAACTGCAATCATTAGTCTCCCTCCTTAGTAAAGGGACAGAAACAGGAATCTCTAATGGACAACCGAAAATAGATGGAGTGAGTCACCAACAGGAGACATCTGTTACTATCCACTAATTAAAGACGGAGCCAAGAGGACTCAGACGACTACCTTCACCCAGCTAAACTTGGGTGATGAGAATCTTGCTTTATGTGGTTTTGCCTCTAACTAGCTTACTGGGTCCTAGGATATGCATGCTGTCAGTCAAACTAAAACAGTACTGGTGCAAATGTACCAATGCAGAGTTTCCTATGCATTTCTGACCTGATGGTTCCTGACTTCTGAATGATTATTTGTGCAGAATTAATGTTCTGAACATTTGCTTTCCAGAGGGATATATGTCATGCCACACAATCTGCGATGTGCTAGATCCTGGATTCATGTCATAAATTAATTTCAGATATATTTTTCAACAACGCTATTTGTTCCCTAAGTTGTACCACACGTCTAAAGGAGAATATACACTTCTGTCCAGTTCACCAGGTCCCTTAAAGTTAGTCCTCCCAACAGCTCAAGCAGAAATGGATCAGTAGTAGTGACTCTGTCCAGCATATATAAGAATAAGTTAGCAGCAACATCACTTTATACCCACTGATGGTGGCGTTTGTGACAGCATGGAATAAATGAGAAGCTGGAAAGTGGCTCTGCCTGAGTCCTGTTCCTTTCCGCTGTTTGACATCTTCCATTGTTGCAGCAGGGATGAGGAAGAAGGGTCAGAAGAATACATGTTTGCTTCTCCACAGGCTGTAAAATATTGGTATGACAATTCTCTTTGAAATAGACAATAAAAACTCATTTTCCTTCTGCCTCCATGTGCTCACGAGTGTGTGAATAAATACAAGCTGACATGGGATTTGTATGTGTGCAATAGTGTGAGGTACCATTTTACTTTGCACCACCAAGCTTTTGGCACGACCGCACATCTCATGAGGAAAGGAACGGTTCACAAAGCATGCAAGTCTTCCTAAAACACACATCATAAAACCCATGGCGTGCTCCAAGCTGCTGTGCACGCTGTTTATTCCACTTACTCTCTTCCAGTGTTAGTCTTCGCCTTTCAAATTCCTCTGATTTTCCCCATCTCATTGAAGCACATTGGTTACTATGGAAACTGATCTGTGGGTACTGAACTTGGTGACATCCACATAGAAGGGATGCTTCCCAGGAACCTAAATATCGACTGGATGGTTATATGTCAACACTGCATATGGCTTAGATTTTTTAAAAACCCGCAGGAGGGCACTGAGGGAGAAGAGGTAGAAGCTGAGGTTATGATGAAAGAAACCCAAATGCAGACACTGGTATGTTCTGCAGTCCCATGACCTTCTCAGTGACACAGCCCTGTGACTCAGAGGGAGAGAAACCAGAGACGGGCCGTGCTGAACCACAGGGCTGCTCCCAGGAGCAGCTATGTACCGAGAGAATTGCACAAGGTTGCTACAGCTTTCGTGGTGAGCTTTAATGATGCTTACCAGAGAACTGTTAGCAAAAGTTAAAACTAATTAAAGCAAAAAAATACCGCACACAGCACACCAAAAATGACTGTGAATTAGCTATTTCACAGAGGGCCTTTCTTGTAAGATAGAAATTCATTCATTGCAGAAAACCCTTCCTGAAGGTGCACTTAGCTGAGTGGTACTTTGCTGTGTCACTATGAGGAGAAAAAACTCTTAGAGGGATTGGGTCCACCTGAAAACAACCGTGACAAAGGTAGCCCTGCTCTCAAGTAGGCGGCACCCATCAGAGGAGTAAGACTAGGTAGCAGCAGGAACCGTCTCCTTTGCTGGTGTCAGCCCGCATGGTTCCCTGCAGTCACTGGAAGTCACCAGCCCCACCTGGCCACGTGGGGATGCCTCTTGGTCTCATTGCTCATTAAACATTGTTTTCTCATTAAATAAACTACTAGGGCGGGAGGCAGACAACCCCCCTCCGACCTGGGCAGAGGTGGACCCGTGGGGCAGGAGGAAGGGAGGGTGGGACGTGGCACCGCAGGCAGCAGGGCAGAAAGCAGGGACAGAGGGAACAGGCGTAGCATGGTCTCAGCCTAGATTTATGTATTCCCAGCCCTTGTTTTTGATAAAAATGTGAATTGCTTTCCAGAATAGAGACACACATGCTGATTTGGGGCGTCATGGTGCAAAGACAGACACGTGTTTTGGAGCAGCAGTTGTTCATAGATGGTTTTTTCCAACCGTGTTTCCAGGGGAGTAGGAAATGTCTCCGAGCATCACAGAAGAGAGCTTTGCACCATTTAACAGACCTCACAAAAAGAGGCAGGGAGGCACCAGGAGAGGCAGGCAGGCAGACAGGCAGGGCCAGAGCCACTGGCAGGGCAGGGGTGGGAGCCCAGGGTTCAACCGTGCAGTGGTGCCTGGCAAACAAAAACCAGAAGCTTGTGTTTGACAAGATCAGGGGGGCATTCTTCATCATTGCAAAGCCTGTGTCCAGAAACCCATCCTGTTCCTGGCCCAGCACCACAGTGTTAGAGTCTCTCCCAGTGTGTACCAGCACAAGTCACTGCCAGGGCAAATGCTGCCAAATGAGTTTCCTATTGGAGAGGGCTAAAATCCTCAGACTAGAGGGGTTGTTTGGCTTATTTTGGGTTGGGTTGGACTTTTTCTTTAAAACGAAAAGCCTGCAGCATTTCAGTTCCCCTACAAAGCAGGCCAGTTGGCTGCCCTAAAGTACCGACAATCCCATTTCTTTACCTGGCTGTGTAAGGAGTGGATGGGGGGGTGCAGGTTCCTTCCTTGCCCTTTGCTGCTCACCCCACAGCCCTGACTGGGGACTGCTCAGGCTGTCCTTCCTCCCCTTGAGTAGCCCAAGTGGAAAAGGCTGTAGTAGATTTAGAGACCAATGGCCAAGAATGAAACTTGATCCAATTGCAAGCTCCTCTTGAAAGTTTTGTGGGTTTTTTTTTAAAGTTCAGTCCTCTTTGGAGGTTGGTCCCATTACACCAGTAGCAGGTCTACTATGGGCAGTAAGGTAAAGAGGTACAGACTGCATTTTTTAAGACAGTAAGTGGGAATATCCTCAAAGACAACCAAGTAATTTAACACCTTGCACTGTGCTGTCACATTTTCATTTAGCAACTATGTGAAAAGTCATCATGTCCCATTTTTAGATGGCCACCTCCCTGTTCACACTGATCTTTATAACAAGCACGCAAATGCCCATCTATATTTAAAGTGGGCTCTTCACAGAACCCTGAAATATCAGCAAGACAGAGATTTGAGCCTCAATATGGACAAGCACATAAAGTCCTGACTTCTGCATGGTTTGCCTAAACTTTCAGGACCTGGTCTCCATCTCCATGCTCCCCCCCAGCACTGTCCCCATCCTCCACTTCCCTGCTCTCTCAGGGCGTTAGCAGGACACAGGCTACCCTAGCAAGGGGTTGGCTTTAAGGCACTCCCCGTTCATGTCCCAGTGCAAGTGTAGGGATTTTCCAGACTGCTTTTTTAGATCCACCTGTTGTTTATTCAGCCAGCCCCATAGAAACCTACAAACCTGTTTTACTTGAAAAGGGAAAGCAGGCTAACCTCTCTGTGCAATTAGATTGAGCTGTCTGCCTGCTCTCAGCCAAGAAGAATAGATGCCAGCCAGGCTGAAGGAACAATTTACCTGACTGACATCTGAAGAGGAACAAAGTGAATCTCCTAAATGAAGCTTTCTCTGCAGCCACAGGGCAAAAATTCTGTCTTATTCCCACGGTTTTGGCTGTTCCCTTCTGAGTCTGCCTGAGGAATGATGGCTCCGATCTGTTCTTGCTTGAAATAAATTGGCTAGCCCATCCCTAACCAAAACCAGTGTTTAAAATGTGACAGAGGAGCAGCTATCCAAAAATTAACAACGAGCTGATGACCCAGATGTGGAACGTAACTGCCAAAAACTCAGGCTCTGGAATATGTGTATTTAAAATGAACATTACATAAATATTGCTAGTTACCAATAAAGAAGCTACAGAAACAGGCTGGAAAATCGTACTGATGGTTTTGTAGGAATCTTATGTGCTACATACACTTTAAAAAAAAAAAAAAAGAGAAGTGAAATGAAGCAATAGCAAAAATTGCACTTGATGGGAAATCAACTATCTGGAATTCATGCTGGTCAGAAAGAGAATGATTGCGTGTTATAATGAGTTGTGCTGAGCAATAATTGAGTGGAGCAATGGAAAGAAAATTGAATGGCAACATCTCCCTATCTTTCCTAACAAGCAGATGTCTCAAAATTTAGCGTCACTTTTGAGATGGTAAAAAGTAGGTTCAGAGCAATCAGCGGGAGAGGTGACACCTTGGAGCTGCAGAGTCCCAGACAGAGTGGAAAAACCGATGCTGAATTTGATTGCTAACATATTCTGTCCCTATACAAGGGATGCCACAGGAAAAGGCAGTGGAAAGTCCAGGGCGAAGGCTTGCAATGAGGTCAAAAATGAAAGCCAAGACAGGAAAAAGACGAATAGAAGGGCAGCACCATCCTCTGATCACCTGCGTCAACGAGCAAGACCTCTCCCGTATTTGCATTCATTTTTGCATACTGATGTGAGCTCTAGACTTGGAGCCGAGGGACTGAATTTTTATTAGATGCAGGCTGTCAAGGCATAGATGATGGTAACATAGCAAGGTTTGAAGAGCCTCAGTCTAGCTGAGCGGGACTGCGACTTCTCTCTATAAATACACTGGGTGGGGGTAAGCATCAGGGGGAGGGGAGAGCTATTTCAGCTAAGAGAGATTTCGCAAGAAGAACAAATGGCTGTAGTGTCCGGGGATGCGTTCAGGCAAAGCCTCAGCCTGCAGAGGGGACAAGCTGTGCCACCCCCAGCTCAGCCACAGTTGCTGCCTCCCTGGGGGTGGGCTGGCTTTGCCCCAGGTCCATCAGGAGCAGCAGGCAAGCTGGCACGTGCTGTGATGCAGAGGATGGACTTGAGGAATAATTCGAAGTCCACGGGCTTTGCAAAGGTGGTTTTGGGTGGCTGTGCGCTCCCAGGAGGGTGAGGACTGAGGGCAGCATCCTGCTGCACACCAGGCACCCTGGTCCCATGTGTCTTTCCAGCAGCATCGATGTCTCAGGTCCATGCAGGACAGCCACACATTCAGTAAAGCTTTCCCAAAGACCTTGACTGGAAAGCCCAGATTTCAAACTGGAGGATGGAGAGTCCCCATGAGGAAGCTGCCAGCAGCACTGACTTTGAAATTAATAGTAAAAATAAAATAACTACTAAAAATTACTCAGGGAAGTACTACAGCATATTTCTTCCCTTCTGTTCAGAGTGTTCAGAAACACTCAGTAAGCAGCTGGACAAAATTTTTCCACTTGAAAATACTTTGCTGTGAATTATCCAACTTGAATACTCTCCGAAAGGCTCTGAGGCGTTGCTCTGGGCTGGAGGGGGAAGAAGGAAAGCTCCACCATGAAGGATGGCAATGAAGGTATTAAATGGGGCATATGACAGGGAAGGAGACCCTAATGCACCAGTAGCCCAGGGCTCTGCCACCAGCCCTGAGGAAGGCAAGATGGGGCCAATGTGCAGCCCTGATGGGGGACCATGCACCCCCTCTGCTCCACTGGTTTGTCCCTGGGGTGCAGGGGGAGCGGGACGCAGGTCCGACCGGCCCGTCGCGCTCCCGGCCTCGCTGCCGGACCGCAGCGGGAGGGTGAAGGGGCAGCCACGGACCCGCAGCCCTCATGCGGGGCATTCCCTGCACGTCTGCCTGCAGCACAATTTTTCCTCTCAGCAGTAAAGTACTTTTAGCAATTAGCTGGACCGTTACCATTACATTTAAAAGGCTACTGTCAGCTTACAGATGGCCCTCTTCTTTTTTCACTTTTTTTTTTTTTCCCCCCCCCAGAACTTGAAGTAAATAGAAATATTTTGAAAGGTTTGGTGGGCAGGGGGGTTCTGTTCCAGTAAAGACAGCTGGGTTTAGGCAAATAAATATTATGTTACTGTGTAATAGCCGCAGCACAAACAATGCGGCACCAGGAACCTAACAGCAAAAATACCCAAATTAAAAACTGCATTTCTGTCCCCAAGCTGAGAAACAAACACAGAATGTAAAGGGAGATTTTTTTAAACTCATCTCAGATTTAATAATTTCAAGTATTGCTGGTAGCAGTAGTAAAGAAGTATGTGTTTAAAATATAAATTTTCAATACTGAAAGCAAGAATGTAGACTGCAGGGTATAAAAGTTGCCCAAAACAAAACTCTTCCTTTCCAAAACTGAAAGATAGCAGAAGAAATCTGATAAACATTGGACTCTTGGGGTTTACACGGGCCTAGTCTGAAGTATGCATACAGAGCAGGAAAGCAATTCTTCTGTAAGAAATAGCAATCTTTAAAATGAATCTTTTTGTTGGTTTCCATCCAAATTCTCTTCATTCTTAGTTGGCAAGATCACACCAGAAAGCCAGCCTTCAGCTTGCAGTCGAGGCTTAGCAGCAGCATCACTGTACAATGTAAAGTAAAGATTTCACCAGATCTATACTGTCTTCCACTGCAATTACAGAGGTTCACAACAAATTAAGATAATAGTTTCATCTTGTGCCGACTGCATGATTCTAGCGCCATAGGTTTTGGGAGCTCCCTCAGAGGGGTCATTTGGAGACTTCCAGTGCTCACGTTGTTCAAACAAGCAAAGAAACAGTCCTTGTTGTGTATTTGTCTACACCTAGTATCCACTGGCCTTCCTGACAAGCCCAACAATGGCATCTTTTGTAAAATGTGTAGTTTTATTATACCTGTCTCAAATTTGGCTTGCCTAAACAGTCTATTTCGTCTGGTTAGTTTGCAGCATAGTACATCATAGCAAAATATTCTTCTTCAGCTACGTAATCTAGAGTGAACCCAGAGTTTATCAGCCTCCTTGTCCAACTTCCTACATCCCATAACAAAGTCCTTCACTTCTCTGCTGATGCTTTCAAATAAACATAAGAGGCTTTTCCTAAACACGGGATTTATACAACAGGTCACACTGGGATCTCATTCGTAGGAGAAATCACACTGTAAAAGGGATGGCCAAAACCAGCACAGAGGGAAATGCTAAACAGCTTGCCAACTAGGGGTATGAGATAATACAATTCAGAAGATGTTGCTGGGCTAGAGAAAGGCTTGATAAGTATCAGCCCACTTCACCCAGGACAACCCATCTGTGTGAGCTGGGCATACCATACGGCTGGCTGGGAGGAGAGGACTTTTTCTGCAACTCACAACAGAAACGAGCTGCGCCACTCAAATATTGGTGTTCACACGCATTCCTTCTCGATACGCTGTCTTTCGAAGCTCCATCTACCAGAGTTTTGTGGAAAAGCCTCAGGATGACAGAGCATTTTCCCTTCTTATCCAGAGCAGGCTCCTCGCTGCAGTTCACGCAGAATCAGCCTTGGCTAGGGAGATCTGAAAAGCTGACCTAAGCTGTTGGCTTCCTGTGCTTCCTAACGCAACGCTCTCCCCTCTCACTCCTCAGGACGGCGGTGTTTATTATCACAGCTGATTTTGATGGCAGTGTGGGGATTTGTTTTCTTTCCTTTCATTTGGCTTGCTGCAGGGGTCCTGCTGGGAGCAACAAACATCCTCATCCATTCGCACAGATCAAAACCCACCCTGATGTGATATTTTGGGAGTGGAAACCATCAGCTTCAAAGGAAAACTGACCAGAAAAACAGTTTCTGAGCGGCACTGCTGATTCCAAAGCTGTAGAGAGCAGTTGAGTGGTGTTAATATGATCCCAAGAAAACAGCCTCATAAGCTACCCGAAGGGAAAAGAAGGCCCTGCAGCCCTTGCACATGCCTCATAGTGCAGAGCTTGGCATTGATGTGCCTCCTGCCTCCATATCTTTAAACCAATCCAGGCTCATCAGTGATCGTGAGGGGATTTTTAGATCTGCAACCAGCACATCTTCAAGGACAATCTCACCTCCACCAGCTGTGGGGCAGAGCCGCCGTGCATGCTCCATGCACCCGCATGTCACAGCCCAGGATTGGTGCCAGCCAGCATGCTCCCAGGGGAGCGCGGGTGCCAGGGAGCACTTCCCTGATGTCATTTGGATGGGATGGGAATTTACCCACATAAGCGTGAACGGCCCCCCATCACCTGGCCCCAGCATCATGAACGCTACCTTGTTTTCCTGGTTTGTAAGTATACCCAAAGAGCATTCTGAGGTCAATTTTACCTTCTAGTCACTTCTTCAAAACTTGCACAAAGAGGTACAGAGTTACAGCAGCAAATAATTATAGAAGTATATTATTTTTTAATAATGTTAAGATTCTCTTGTCACTCTCAAGGGAGAATGGCAGTCCTTTAATTGAATAGGAGGGAGATATTCACATCCCTGAACATGGGAGTATTGGACATCTCCCAGTGACAGTTCCTGCCATGTGGTCTAAAATTCCTGTTTTCCTTTCCCCAGGCTTGCAGCAAATGAAAGCATTTGTTTAGGGGGGAGCCTGTCTAGAATGACGCTGCTCTGAATAGCAGTCCCATGGAGAACAGAGAGGAAGAAAACACGGCTTAGGTAAGAGAGGTGGAAGGCTAAAAGGTTGAGTCCAATCTTTCTCAAGATGTTATGAATATGAAAAGATGTAGATAGCCCTGGAAGAAGCTTAGCAGCTCCTGTCAGCTCCATCACAGGAGGTCTCTTTCTAGCTCACCTGCCCATGGGCGACCAGCGGTCCAAGCATAAATCCCAGGTGCAGCTGCATGAGGGATATGCTGCCCATATTTTTATCACCATCAAGCCTGTGTCGGTTGTATGCAAACCTAGAGAGGGAGTAAAAGGCAGGGGAAGTCACGCCTGTGTGTGACAGAGTGGAATGGCAAGATGAGAAACGCTGGAAAGAGACATGACTCCGCTGAGGTCACCAGGGCTCGGGGCTGCTCTCGTCAGCTCCAGCTTCAGACCTGGGAGCACCGTGGAGGATCTGGGCATACGTAAAAACAGGGTGTGGAAGCAACCTTATCTTGTTAGCTGCTTTCCTGTTTTACATTTGCTGCGGGGCTGCTTTAAACCACATCCCAGGGGCTGGGTAGGGTTAATGCAGAGCTATTATGCCAACTCATTCCTGCCTCCCTGGCGAGGGAATCCCCTCCCTCATTTTTCTTAGCACCCAAGTGCTGCCAAGGGATCATCACGGGGCTTAGCACAGAGCTCATGTTGATGCTGTCTCACTGTAGATTGTACTGGGTTGTTATTCCTGTGCTCTTCTGCCTAAGCAACAACTGCAGTAACTTTCCACCCCCAGGCTAAGTCACCACCGAATCCAAACCAGGATTTCCATGCGGTCGCACACACCTATTTCTGGCCATATTTTGCTTTGTTTGCCTCAGTTAGTCCAGGCAAGAGATGTGAAACTCTGGCCAGTGAGTAAATCTGCCCTAACCTTTGGCTGGCAGCTGGCAGATGGACGGACAGACTCCGGGCATGGAGGGAGCGTGCCCAGATGTGTCACTGCCAAACTGCCTGGTGCAGGAGAAATATCCCTTGTCATAGCCGGCTTTTTTTAACTAGTCTCCACAGATCAAAAGCCCTGTAGCCAAACTAGCGTTGTTTGCCTCAAAACCATTTCCGTCAGAGGAAAGAAGAGAGTACCTGCTTGGGGACGTCTGCTGTACACAGCCACTTCAGGCAGAACAAAGGGAACTGCAAATAGAGGAGCCTGCATCCTGAGAGGGGCAGCCAGAGTAACAAGCCATGTCTTTCCCAAGCCATTTTTGCTTTTGTCTCCTTTCAGCAGGCCTCCTTGGTCTCAACCGTCCATGCAACCATTCAGAGAGGGGAGAAGAAAGCTGGGGTTTTACACCATTTGGTACTAACCCTGGGAGGGATGCCCAGCCACCTCCCTCTCTCATCATCATGTGAAGAGCCTCATCAGATTTACGCTGAGTTTTTGTGGGCTCTCACTGCCAGTGCCACAACTACAGTGGTCTATTCTGTTTAAGGGTGCCATGGAATTCACACAAGGCTGCTAAAGCCTGGCTGCCTGCACAGTTAGTGGGGAAAAGCAACCAAAACCCACCTGAAGCCACCCCAAGAAGGCCATGGGCAATGTGAAACACAAGCTGGTGGAAAACAGCAGGTCAGGGACCAGTAGCATTGAGTAGTTCTGCTTCTTTTGGGTGTAATACAGCTACAGCATGGGCCTGGGTTGATTCCCCTGAGGAAGGAGGGATCTCCCCAAGGAGGGGTTTCTAAAAGAAGCTTGGTTTCTGCAGCCAGTTACTACACAAAACTTGGCAACTTGCAGCACAAAGCCTTTTGAAGGCCTTTTTTTCGCTCCTGTCTCTGCCCTTACCACTGCATGCACATCATGCCCGGGACCCCAGAGAGGAATCAGGGCAGGAAAACAGTTTGACTAGGAAATCTTTCCAACATCAACATCCTCCATCCTGGGGCCTTGCTTTCCGGGAAAAGAGGCACTTTCTGTACACACTTGCATAGACTGGGCTTAAAGGCAAAGACCCCTCTTGTAGGTTAAAAAAAAAAAAAAAGTTAAAAGATATTCTACAGACTAAACAGATAAGGCTCCCTGAATACTCTAGTGATTTATTTAGCAGCATTTAGCAACATATTTATTTAGACTGGGGCCACAGGATCCTGCACCAGACTGCATCTCCATCAATGCTGTGGACTGCTGCTCCAGTCCTCAGAGAAAGCTGTGTGTGTGATTTAGGGACACACAGGCTATTCAGACTCCCAGGACCTGGGGTAGGACACCCATGGCTATACAGATCCCTAAGGCTTTTATGTCCTCACCTTTAATTTCTACTGGAGCAGCAGAAAGCTGGCTTGATCAGCTGCCATGACTTCTCCATGTAGCCAGTCCAGCTAGGGCAGAGATAAGAAACTGAGCCAATGCCTTAAGGCTCAAGTCGAACTGGTAGTGGCTGGTCCTGAAGAGCAACCAAGCAGGATCTGCTGAACTACACCAGTTAGTTGAACCGGTGGTTAAGAATTGCCACAGCATTGCTGTCTCTCTACCATGCCCTGTCCATCCTCAGACTCAAGGCTGATCAAAGGTAGTCCTTGAAGCAAAGTTACCCAAACTATGCTTCCCTTAGGGAAACATATCCCTGCCCAAAAAAGAATCCATAAAACAGCGACATTAATGACTGCCATGCTGAAATATTGCCATTTCAATAGAAATACTATTAATTCTGGAAGGCAGGAAGGCATGAGTATTTTGAGAGTGCAAAACACCAAGAAGCAGGTTACTTCACAAGTCTGAGATGCATATTATTTTGAAGGAAGTTCTGTCCATGACTAAAAATAAACCTATGCCATTTCCCTGTTTGAACTTCCTGTAGATCTTTAAAGAATACAGAGACACAACGAAGTCTTTCTCTTTGAAGGAAACATTTGAGATCATTAGCAACTTGCCTGCTGGGAGGTTCTCAGATCCAGATGTCTTTGTGGTAAATTTGCACAGAGTGTTTGATATCCTATTTATCCCCTCATTTACAAACCATGTGCAACTCATAAAGTCAGCACTGCACTAAGAGAGGCATGACTGGTGGAAGCTCTGCTTACAATAGACAGGCATTGGATTAAAATGAGGTTTCATTGTTAAGTGAAAAGTTAACTTCCAGACACAGTTCTTAATTTAAAACATCTGAAAAATTAACATTCTTATTTGGGCATTTTTCCAGGTCAGATGGTAGTGCCTGTATGCTCTCTGGACAAACTGTCTCATCCGCAGTAAGTGGCTAAATGTTTGGCTGGCTTCTCTAATGTATGTAAGTGAAGAAGTATGTTGTTTTTATTAATCACCCCAGAATTAGTTCAGCATCCCACATCATAGGTTTTTGTTTCACTGCTGCTTCCGGCTTGCTAAAACCAGAGCACTTGTGTCACACTCTCTGACACTTCCCCCACACTTCGGCAGTTTCAGATTTGGATGACTCAAGTTGTTTTCATTTTGGATAATTTCTTGAATCCCTTCAGCACTTGTCAAATCTACATCTTAAATATGCTATTGGTCTGGTTGGTTTTTTTTCTAGGACAAGTTAAGATCTCTTAACTCATTTATATTCCATAAGTCCAAACAGACTGAAAACAGAGAGGGAATGCCTGCAGAGCGCTTCCTGCAGTGGATCCCCATTTCTTCAGTTTGGTTTCCAGGCTTTCCTTATTACATCTTCAAACAGCACCTCTATTCATGGTCATTGTGAGCTTGAGCAGTCTGTTAAAGGGAGTGACTTGAACGTCAGCTTGATGGAAACTTGGGCTTACAAGACTGATGAACTTAACATGGACTGAAAAGGACTCCAGTAAGCCATGCAGAAGAATTGTTATTAAAACTTATAAATAATCTTACTGTTCTATTTGGTGCTGATAATGTCTCTGCTGGGAATATCAACCAGTTTGGGGCACCAAGCTTTAAAAAAGATGTAGAGTAATCAGACAGGAAGAAAAATGTGAGGGTGTAGGAAACATGACCTGCTAGGAAAGGTTGAAGTTGATTAGCCCAGCAAAAAAAAAAAACCAAAACCTAAGAAGAGACGTTAAGAGCCTTTAAGGACAAGAGAGATGCAAAACAGGAGAAAAGAAATTATTTATATGTTCTTTGGAGACAGGACAAGAGTAATGCATTTTGATTGCACCAAGAGAGACTGAGGGTTGGTGCTAGAGACAGCTTCCTCTAGTTATAAGGACAGTAAACAGTGGAAAAGGTTGCCTGGGAAGGTTGTGGAATATCCGTCACTTTCGGTTTCTAAGAACACAGGACAGATGCAAGTTGGAAACCATTCTGGTATAGCTGGACCTGCCTTTGGGCAAGGACTGTGGACAAGTTCATTCTTCAAGGCACCTTCCAGAGCTATTTATTTAATAGCTGGTGATAACATGCCTCATAGATAGAGAGGATTAAATATTGCATACTACGAACAAAATTATCTCAAGAAAAGAAGAGTGGAAAAAAAGGCCTTAGGCATTGTCAGGTTTTGGGGAGCTAGAGATGTACTTTAGTCTTCAGAGTCACCTCTTCTGCTTTCATTTTGCATAAAGTTAATATAAATGATCACTTTGTAGGCAGCACTTAGAAGCCTGTTGACTCACTTAAGCGGGATAAGCTGGGTGGGTGCTGGAGTCATTTCAGATACCTCATCGAGTTTCTCATATCTGTCCCAGTGGTGGGCCTCATGAGAGGAAGTACGTGTATTGTCTGGCTAAGCAAAGGGTTGTGCTATAAAAATCTTCAGAATCTTTCTTGAAGAGATTCAAAGCTTAAAGTAAAAGTTAAAAAACAAAACAAAACAGGCACACAAAAATCCCACCTCTAGGGAGCTGAAGTTTAAGGACCACGTACAGAAAGGAAGAGAGAATTAAGCTGGCCATAAATGTTTATGCTAAAAATATTAGAGACATGATCACAGTTCAGGTCATGGAGTCTCAATTTATCATGTCTCATGCCGTGCACAAGGAATTCAGTGTGTCCAGGTGGGAGAGGAGGTTGCTGGATTATCCCCCTTCCCATGGAAGAAACAAGAAGAGTGTTTGTCTTGCAAGGCCAACAGGGCCAGCTTTCAGAATTCCGGTTAATTTCTTTCACTTCTTAAATCGTCCAGTACTTTTATATAAGCCTCCTAAATTTTCTTCACTGTTACTTCAGTAAAATCCAATACCACGTCCATCACCTTAAGGTGCCTTCCCCAACAGCAACTCATTAACAGATTATCCAAATTCTGACTTCACTGGCACACAGGATTTAATGAACTGTGGAGATTCAAAGCAGAATTCACATGATGGGAAAATTGAGGTCTAAAACAGCAAAGACGTAAGATGACATATTTCTAAGGGCTTCACAGTCTTTATTTCTGTGAATATTCTCATCTGTGCTAGTATAAACTGGGAACAACTTCACGAAATATAGCAAGTGCACATCAATGTAGTCCCACTGTGACATCATGATCAGTCCTGGAAGTGCTCTCATCAATTATCATTTAGATGCTACCTTTTTTGAAAGCCTCTGGCAATAATTGAGATGAAAACAACTTAAATAAAGGCACTTCAGAGTTCTACTCACTGCAGAATGACACTTTATAAAAAGAGAATACCTATATTTTTTCATTTATAAAGCTGATACGCTTTCCAAATGCATACAGCAAAGTCAAAATACTTAAAAACAATAAAGCATTTCCAAGATCAATATTGCTAGCTTGGGGACATTATATGAAAAGTGGATGAGTAACATGAAAAAATGGCATTTGAAAGCTTATGGGTACACTGGAGATAAAGAAGCAAAGGACTGCTTAAAATGACATACAGGCTGTTTTGACTGTCAAGATTTTCAAGCCATGGGAAATAGACTTGTAATAGCAATTAATGCTTCCCTTTCCTTTCCAACATACTCAAATCTGTCACAATAGCAAAGTTCATCCAGAAGCAAACAAAAAACTTGGAGAAATCCCCATGTATTTTGGTACTAGCGTAAGCCTTAAACTCAGGTCTGACCAATTGGAATGGTTTGTACTTCTTTAAATAACTTTCAATTAGGAAACTTGTCTTTTCATTGTGCTCTATGGACCACTTAAGTCTCTCATAAACCACATGCAACTTAGTAATTTACTTTTTTTTTCAACTGGAAAGCTGGACGGGCCTGAGTTTCCAACAAGTGTAGTTTTAAGTTCTTAGGTTTTTTATCTGAAACAGAAAACTAGGTTTTGAGTCCATTCAGTACAAAGCAAAAGCATAATCATCAGACATATCTAATACACACCCTAAATCTGCCAAGTTTGCGTAACAAAAAAAGGGGAGGAAAAAAGGGAGAAAAAAGAGAGAATGGCTTCGTAGCTAAATGACAGCAGTAGGTGAAGATGAATGAACAGAAGTGAATACTGTGTGTTTGTATTGTGTGGAATAATTTATGGGGCTTGAATGTCTTTGAACGCTCTTACCATTGATATATGAATACTTTTGATCGAGGAAAACACCCTTGGTGAAGAATGAAGAAATTACTAGATTTCAGTATTCCAAAACTACCTATGAAAAACCCATGCTGCATAACAATAAAAATCACAGATTCTTATAAATTAGTATAATTAGTCATAGTTATATAAATGTAAGTATACATTCAATTTGTATGTACCTATTAAAGGGAAATATGTTAAAAGAGAAAACTGTTTTTCAGAATAAGATGTAACATACTGAGCAAAATTACAGCACAAATAGGGAATTCTTTTAACAGAAGAAAGCCTGAATGCCATTGCAATAGAGGACCCTGGGGCTGCCAGCATGGACAGTATTGGAGTGAGGGCTCACCGCAGAGCACGTTTCTCCCTCTTGGCCACCAGTGAGAGTGCTAACACCGACGTCCCTTTCTCTAGCAGCAGCTCCACTTATGTAGAAGTGCAGATGGCTAACGCCTGTATATGCTTATTATTGGCGTCAAAGACAGTAATTTACTTAATTTACTTTTTTTTTTACGCTTCGTTTGGCCCAGTGAAGCAATTCCAACAGCCTGCTGCACAGTTCAGGCAGCCAGGCCAGCTCGCTCATATGTTTTTAACACTGAACAGAGGCTGTTTACGTGAATGAGAAGGGGCATCTATAAGGCAAGGGACTTCTTGGTCCCCTACTTCTTTTATTAGCTACCTGCCAGGTATCCTGGAGTCCCCTGAATTTGTGCCTGAGCCTCATATTACTATTCTAGGTCATGAGTTCATCAAGCTCCTCACAGCTATTTCCACCACTTCCTTTATTCTTATGTGAATGTTTAAATATCAAATGTAAATGTTGTAGTTACTAGATATGTGATACATCATCAAATGGTATTTATGGGACGTTTTTGAGCATCTCACCCAGCTTTTGACTGACCAAACACTTGAGAACTATTTCTAGCATTTCATTTGTAACTTCATGCAGCTACTAATTTTAAATAAAAAAAACAAACAAACAAAAAAAAACAACCAACCTTGCTACAGCATGGTTGCTTCCTTCCTTGCAACTTTGAAACAGCTCCATAATTGTCCCAGCACCGATTATATCACTGTCAATAACTGATCCTTAGACTGGAAAATGACAGTGTTAGCTATGCAGCATAATACCAGCTACCATGTTTGCTGACTGAGGTTCTAAGACAACTTTGCTCATTGGTGTACAAGTTGGTGTAACTGCTAGGAAAGCTGGCAGGGTTTGTAACTCTGCAAAGGCCCCTCTACACTTGCAGTGTGATGAGTATAGCTGGAGTAAGCCTGGTGAGGATGCTGGAGTGAGGGCTACCACAGGAATAATGACTGGCTCTGGAGGCTTGAGAGGGCTGGTGGAGGAATGGTAGGTACCTCCTGTGCTCCTTCCCCACAGAAAGATTTCAGGTTTGAACCCTCTGTGAAATGGCAGCAAGGAGCAAGAGCTTTTCAGAGCACTGTTTTTTCAACAGCCAGGCTGATTGCAAATTGGGATATATACCATGAATAAGCAAGGCACTGTTCAAACGTTGTTTTTCTAGGTCTGTCCGGGCACAGCATCTCCTGCAGACATCCTTTCATCTCAGGCCATAAGCTCATAATCCTCTCCAGTCAGTAAAAGGAAAGAGGGACCTTCCATGCTTTCTATAGGGAGGCCAGAGAAGGAGCAGCTCTGCCTCTCCTTATTGCCCAGGGTGTGCAATACAGCCGGGTCAGATGTACTGCTTATTCTCAGATTTTTACACCAGCAGCATAGCAGACCTCCATGAAGAACTACCTCCATCTAGCAAAGCTATCCCAGTACACACGTGTCACCACAGCTGCTGACTTCCAAACTGATATTAAGGAGAACAGAAATGAAAGTCTATTATGGACAAAATTCTATGGGTATGGACAAAATAATGATTATAGGCAAGTTTTAGTTTTTACCTAGGCCAGCCCTCCGATCTTAGTGTCTGCCTTTCTTTTCCAAGTGAACCTTGCATTTAGCAGTTCTAGTTGCTTTTACAGGTCAATCTACTCCAATGAGCATAGCCTTAACACACCTGAACCCACCAGATGCCAGGTCTTGCTCTGAATTGCTGGTGCATGGCATGAGGCATACAAAGCACCCAGCAGAAATCTTTGTCTGGGTTCCCAAAGGAGCACAGCTTCACCAAAGTAGCAAATTTGTTCAAAAAAAGCAGTATGGTGATATGTCTCTCCCGTTCCAGAAGAGCTCGTGTGATGCTAACTGGTGGAGCTCTGCAGTGTGCTGTACGGCACAGTGTTAAGTGGTAACACCCTTAGTTTCCTGGTGTCATTAATACTGATTAGATCTTGAGTCTCTGCACTTAAAAAAGATGCAGGACAAGACACAAGTACTGCGCCACCAACTTCTCCAAAGAATAGCCCAGATCAGAACAAGGGGAAGAAGCCGTAGATTGCTGATTTTCTGGGCATTTGGGATTGTTTATGGAGGGTTTCCCAGCTCTAGTATTTTCAGTGATAGTACGTAGCAATGTGTGTTTTGCAGAGAAAATCATCCACAGAGATTCAGAAGACTAAGCAAGTAAAGTGCACTCCACGCATGGTGTGATATAAAATACTAGTTTTACCTAACTGATCCTGATTCTTTACATCTGTGAGACATGTTCATAGTGAAGTCCCTTGTTTTTTTCACGGTGTTGAACCTAAGGATGCTCTTTTTCCTACGGCAACTGCTTCAGTGGGAAATTAACATGGCTTTTTGCTCCTTTCGTAGGGCTGAGAATCTGGGCCATTTGACTCCAAGTGTCTGTGAGGTGTTGAAACACAAACCTCTGAAAATCAGATCGCTTTGTCAAAAAGTCATCTTTCACTTAAAACATTCCAAAATCTAGGGATGCCAAAGTAAATTTTGCATGCCTCAAAGCAGAACAAAGTAACCGGCCCCAAAGAGAAAAAGGAGATTCCTGGCTTGAGATTTAAATTTTCTTTTCTTTAAATTTAAATAACAAAAATATTTTTCAAAGTATGAATCTCTTGGGCACTGTCATGTTATGTCACCAAATAATTCATTAAAGCGTGTTAGCTCTACTGCTGCTGTTTGAAGTGTCAGAGGTTTCTTTGCCTGAAACGGCCTGTTATTCCCAAGGATGGAGGGAAGAAGAAGGTTCTCTTTGTATTTTTCTTTCAGAGCACAATGGATTAAAACAACAAAAAAAAATTCCTTAATAATGAGATAACAGTGAGGGAACTCATTCTAAAGGACTCTAGAGCGCTGTAATAGTATGTCACCATCCATAGTAGGGCAAGGCTCTGCTCCCTCCCTGTGCACAAATTGCTTGATTGCACTCACTGCCACAGTTTGTTTCCTAATATTCAGCATGACATTTCCTGTTTCTAGCCTTGGGCTTAAATGGGTTTGATCCAGCCTGCCCTGAAATTAATAGAAAGACTGCTATTTACTTCAGTGTCCCCTTTTTCCTCTTGCTGCAGCCCGTTGGCTGCTCCAATGATTTCTCTCGCTTTCATTTTGGCTGGCCTTCAAGTCCTTCCAAAACATCATGCCTCTTGCTCTGTACACAAGCACAGACAGAAAGAGGGAGAGACAAGATAATAAGCTCTGCGACTCCAATCCCTTTGCTGTGTACGCTGGCCAAGGGGCACGAAGCGGTTCACGTGGCAGCGGTGCAGGGAACAAACCGGGCTCCCCTTTCCAGGCAGCCCTTGGCAGGCGCGCCAGCCTTCCCCAGCTACTCCCACTCCACTGCAGTTGCCAGTACCAGCATAGCCGAGAGCTACGCTGCGGCTCTCTGCATTTATCAAACACTATCAGTTGAGTTTTCGAGGTCCCTAGATGCAATCCCACATGCAGTCCTGGGATAATGGCCCCTGCTTGGGCGATTTTCCCTGTAACATTTCATTTTTTCCCCCAAAATGAAAGAGACTCTGAATACTGCTCCTCGTTTACATTACATTACATTATAGTACTTAACCTACTATCTATAGAGATAATCTCTTTGGATGATCTGCTTACTTGGCTGCAAACCCCCTGGGTTTGTGAGGTATTATAAAAAGTCAGGTGTACACTTTCCAGGTGCTCGATACTGAAATACATACCAGGTTTTTCTCCCACTGACAATCAATGGCCTTGCACTTCTGGTGCTGTGGTATTCAGCCATTATGGGCTGATACTTTTTTGTCTGTCTTTATCAATTTAACGTAAGTTCCCAGAGGACTGTAGCTTGCCCACAGTGGCAGGCTTTGGCCCGTAAGTGTTTCCCTTTTGTTCTATTTCTTGCTCTTACTACCATTGCTGTTTGCCAGAGCTAAGTACCGAAGGTATATATTCATCTTGACAGCAAGGATTTTTACCAGATTGCTGTTAACACTTTCTGCAGAGAATGTTTCTCCATTCAGGAGTGGTTTGGCATATGCTTTCTTTTTAGCAGCTTCCTTTAATAGGGCTGCAGCAATTTTAAGCAGTGATTAAGTTTTGTCATTGTAACATGATGGTGATGTAGAACTCCTCTTGCAAGGTAAATCATCTGAACAGAGTGGCCCAAGTTAGGGCCATTACCTGAAAGCACAAGGTCGAGGGTACCAGGCCTGCTGAAATGATTCGTGCTGTGGTCAGTGCAGTGTCTGACAGTTGTCTGCTTCCCAGCAGCCTGAAATACAGACCACAATGTGTGCACAGACAGGGCACGGTGAGCAGCCAAGGCAATTTCAGGGTCTCAATTAGGTCAGTTCTCTCAGGCAGCAGCGCAAAGCACCTGCTGTGTGGATGGGAGGGGATGAGCAAGGTTTACCTTTCCTCTGAGGCACCTGTAACTAACTATGTCTACACCGTTGAATAAGGGAAGGTCAGGGACTGATGCCTGGTCCCAATTTCCAAGTGGAACAGACTAGACCATGTCCACCCACCTGCAGGGTAGTCACCTACACAGAAGACTGTCCTGAAGAAAGCTAAGTTTGAGTCATCCAAGAAGAGCCAGGAGTGACAATTAAACAGTGCAGACAATGTGCTACCAACACTCAGGTTCATTCCCATGCTGTCCCTTATTTAGAGCACAGATAAACCAAATGCTGTGTACATTTCATCAGCTTTGGGTCGGTTTTGCACATTCCCATATGAACCCCAACTCTTTACCGGGTCTTTGATATCCCTGGTCATATCTGCCAAACAGTGACATCTCCAGGTTTTTGGAGACACATTTCAGTTTCAGAAGGCGCTCTGAGGAAGCTTCTGTGATCTGAGCGCTGCGAGCCAACTGCCTTTAACTATGATGCTGTCTTGTATGCTCAGACTGTCTCAATAATTCAAGTACTCTACGCATGTGGGTGGGAGTTCTCCTTTGGCATGTGCCCAGCTCTACAAAATGATAGATATGAGCACTTGTTTCATATGGTTTGTTCTCAGATTCCTTTCAGATGCTTTCTTGACAATGGTAAATAATTGGCTTGATTGCTTTCTGTGCCTTTCTGTTATCTGTTTTTCCAGCAATTTGAGGATCTCATATTTTGGTTCATTTGCTATACTTTCATGAACAGGAAATGAAGTCAGCGATGTATATCTAATTCCCTCTTGTCATTGTGTACCTCAAAATTGTAGCATTGCAGTTTCAGCATCATGGAGAGTCACTAGCAATAACTCCTTTAAAATGCTCTCCAGTGATTTAGTGTCATTTTCTACTTCAGTTGTTTTATATCCTCAAACTTAAGGATGAAGCAACTCACAGTGAACATGATTGCTAGACATTTCTTCTTGGTTTGGGTGTCTCTTGGTTCTGTGGTGATAATGAACTCAGTCCAAAAGCTACCAGCTGTCTCTGCTGTAGGAATTGGTACTCCAAACTACAACTCACTAGCATCACATCGTGTGGTTGCCTTTTCAGTCATACTGCCATAGTTTGGGACAGGATAAACGATCACCTGTTCCCTGGTGGTACGTAATGGTTATATGTGGTAGCCATGTCTGTGCTATCTTTTTTCTTTTTTTCAGAAGTCACCAGCTGTCTGATGGTGGGAAAACAGTAGAAATAATGTCAGTTAGTTTAAAAACCTAATATTAAAGCCCTTTAGAAATTATCTTTAGATGCAGCTGTGTTGCTTTTACCTTTGGCACATAATCCTTGGGAGGTCAGCAAATGCCTGTGAATGACACGGCAGAAATGTGCATTTTACTGTGTTCTCAGCCAAGTTTTAATCCACTTCCTGAACTCTCTCAAAACAGGTTGTGGCCATGAACAGCTCCAGCTGCTGCCATGTGGTTTCCTTGTTGGTGCAGCAGAAGGTTGGGAGATACATGCTGCTCCCAGTAGATCCAGCTAATCCCACTCCTATTGTTGACAGGCATTACTCACTTCTTTTGCAGATGGGATCCTAAACACCATTCCCAACTTTCTGTATCTAGATGAGACCCATAATCTCGCAAAGGAGCCATTTGACTTACCTGAGTGCTCTTGCCATTACCCCTGTTTGCCATGAAGCATGGGGAATTGTTCTGCTTCTCCAAAGTAGATAATCCTCATCCAGGAAGGTATTTGGTCATGAACTCCAGTTGTCTGCAAACATGTAGCTTGTCTGGCTACAGTGCTTGCCTAGCTTTTCCTCATCCACTCATAATGGAAGTGCTTCAGGGACACCCAAAAGGCACTTTTGGGCAAAGGTAGTTTGATTACCAGCCAACTCTTCTAAGCTCTCAAATGAAGTAAGCACTGAAGTGAAGCAAAGCGTAGGCATCTGAAAAGAAAGAGCATCCTGTTGGGTAGGAAAAGTGCACAAGAGAAGGGTGCAGCAAAACAGTCATGCACAGAGAGTCATCATGATCTGTGTAACGAAAGATGCTTATCCTGCCCGACTTGGTACAGTCATTCACGTGGTGACACCCATGACAGCCCTGTTGACATCAGCCTCAAGGGACTCAGAATAATGATGGCAGCTTGAATTTATACCGTCCTACCACCATTATAGTGCTCTAGCTAGCTGTGGTTGACTGAGTTCATCTCTCAAACAATGCTGAGGAAGTCTTTATCGCTTTACATGTTTAATACCAGCCCACTGCTTGTTTTGCATTTGATTTCCTGAGGGGTTTTTTGTTTGTCACGGGGTTTGATTTGGGGCAGGGTTTTGGTGCCATCTTGTATTCGCATCATGAGGTTGTCTGAGGTTTACAGCAGCATTTCTTTTTCCACACCTTTGCACTGCACTAATATTATGTCCTTGCAAAATCTCACTCTTGGTCTCACTTCCTGCCTCCTTGACAATGTTGTTTTATATTTTTTTTCTTTTATCAGTACATTTGATCTCAATGACTTCTCTTTCAGTCATTATTGTATTCAAAGTCTTTATGCAGGGTACCACTTATTACCCCTCAGATTATTCATATTTCCTTTTTAATTTTGTTTGGCTACTTTTTTTACCTCTATGCATTTGGTTTTTGCATTCGTATGGGTACATTTTCATGTTTTCTCTCTTCTACTTAGTGGATTAAGAATTCTAGGTGTGGTCCATCTTAAATCTTGCATTTACACTGGAGACTGCGCTTTACCCTTACATACAGCTCCAGCTTGTTGAGGAGTCTTCTTTTAAGTCTTTAAAATTTTTATATTTAAGTCATTTAAGATTTGACAGTCACATGAAGCTTGAACTGTTCAGCAAGATGATCATCTGTTCTGGTCTTTTGGTTGCATGCACTGAGCAGATACTCTTTCTGGGTGGAAATAGAGAGGTTTTAGATCTTCACTCAGGTACTCACCAGCTTAGTGCTGATGCATCTGTTCAGCACTCGGCTGTGTGTCTATCAAAGAGAGTAGTGTGGCTGCATTTATTTTGTTCCTCCTTCTGCCTGGCTTCACTACATCCTATATCTGTTTTCCTTTGCAAGGTAAGGAATGACCGAATGATGAGCATGGTCTATCTGCATACACACAGCTATGGCACAGAGCCGTAATTATTGTTTTTTCTTTAGCTGAAGGATCCAGAATTCATCCTTAATGATGGATGCAGTTACAATTCCCAAGCAAAAAAGGCTCCCAGTTAGAAATTAAGCCTATGAGGGCACAAGTTTGCTTTGACATTGTCAAGAAAATAGTCAATTCAAAATACTACAAGAGGTGAAAACGGGGCAAAATAAGGGTGGTGGCACTCAAACCTGCACCTCCACAGCAGCAGCCTGTGGTGCTGCCAACGTGATGACAGCCAAGGTGAAGGCTGCTTCGTGGGAGATTCGCACTGAATCACATCCGTTTGCAGGTGCCAGCAGACACAGTGTGGGCAAAGAGCACAATGAGCACACTGCTGGCTTGGATGTGTTTTCCTTGGAGATAACAGCAGTGGGAGAGGCTCCGATTAATAAGCTGGAAGCAAAGGCAGATCTTATTAATCCTTACTTGGAATCCAGTCCACAAGTCAGCATGTTGTTAGAAATAGGGTTAGTATCAGTAAAGCAGTACTTCAGGGCCCTAGGTATGTGACAGGGATGAATGGATGGGGCACTAGAGTGACGACAGCCTCTGTGAGCATGAGTAGAATGGGCCAGATTTGGGAAAAAAGGTGAGCGAGACAATCTATGAGAAGTTAGGCCCCTGCCCCAAACCATGGGACCACCCACCAGCAGTCCACTGTCAGCAGATAGCTGGAAAGTCGCTGGTAAGATGTGCACTTTGTACCTTCCTAATCATTGCCCCAGACAGACGACGACAGCCCACTGCTCCTGGGTGGTAACTCTGCAGCCTCCAGGAGGAGGAGTGCAGGCAGCCAAACGACTCTCCCAACCCTCTAATAAGCTCATTAGCATATGTCTTTGCTAACGATACATATGGAAACAGACTACTTCCATATGACAGATCTCTGGCTTATTTTACCATTAAAAAAAGCCCTGGGAAATCACATCCAAAAATAGATTAAAAGAACATGAGAAGTGGAAGGTCAAGCGCTCAACAGTTGGGTAGTGCCAGAACTGCGACGGTTTACATAACCTTGCTGTAGCCTCCCGGAGTGGATGCAGTAGTTAGTCACAGGATCGTGGGTATTTTTTTCCAGAGAATCCTGACTCATTTGGTGATGTAATGGCCAAAAGGATTAAAGAGAAAAATAGAAATATTGCTCTCCTCTCATTCAGGAGATGGCACTGTGCAGAAATCCAGCCCCAGAACGGAAACAGAATTATTAATTTTCTTCATGAGCTTCTGCAGTACAGCCTGCCCAGAATATCCTTTAAATCTTTACAAATAGTAATTCATCTTCACGCTGCACAAGTAAGAAGACATTGTTATCCCCATTTTGTATGTTGGGGATGGAAGCACTAAAATCAAAGTTTTTCCTTGGGTAATCTGAGGTACCCTTATGGGGTAAGCTATTTCTTAGCACCTGCTTACAGTTTAGACCTGAAGACTGCTATGTTAGTTCTTTTATACAGTGTGGCTTGGAGACAGTGACAGACAAAAAACAGTTTACTTTTATATTTTGGCATTTGGGGATAATTCTTTGGAAAGTGTATGCTGCTGGGAATCACAAAGCCCTACATGGGCCTGGTTTTTTGGAAGACGGAGTATATGTCTGCAATTTACTAATGCATCTGCTACAGGGTTGATCTATATAAGTAAATAAAGAACGTGATATTTAAGAATAAACTTGGGCTTTTTGCTCCAGGTTTATTCCACCATAGGAAGCCAGCCTTCCCAGAATTCCTCTGATGCTCAGCAGAGGGCTAATGCTGACAGCAAGGGAGGACAATGATCTTTAAGTGTATTAACTGTTCTTCGTTTCTACAAAATTATGGAATGTAAAACACACACTGCCTCCTGTATCTTCAAAAAGATACTGTCCCCAAAAAAGAATGAATATATTCCTTGGCTGGATTATAGATGCGCTGCTGTTCCCAGTGTCCTTCTCCCACAGGCTCCTCACCGTCATTTAAAAAATATTTTTACTGAAAGTCAATACATTTTACCAACTTTCACAGACAGTTTAAAATGTTTATTTGAGTAAGTAAAATAAGAGTAAGATTTTTTTTTTTCTGACTTTAGTAGGATGTGACTTTTAGTAAGTCTGGAAGTTATGAAAAGATGGATTTGATATTTTTATGTTATTTCTGGACTTCCTCAGGCAACCCCATGTGTGGTTTTTTTCCCTGTGCCCACGTGTAGCCACATAGAGTGCAAACACATGCGGAGCTTATAAACACAGACATTTAACTTCTAGAAAATGCATTATCCCATTTGAAGGTGTTATTGTTACAGTTCAGCACCTGCTTTGCTGGTTTGGGAAAACCTCTGTGCAGTCTCTAAGGAAACACCTCTTCCAATTTGTGTTTTAGGGACATTCTAAGACAAGAAGAAAAACAGGCTGGTATGAACATAAACATTTGAGATTAGGCCCTCTACAGCTATAAGGAAGGCCTCTTCTGTTCATTCTTTAAAGACATAATTGTGATCAAGTTTCCTCTGTCTACCTGCTCCCACAAATGGTCCATCTGTTACACAAAACACAAAGCACTCTTTGCCTATCCCTGCCAATACCCTTCCTTCACCTTCCGCATATTAGCGTGATTAGCGCTGACAAGCAGGATGAAGAGCTCAGCTCCAACCCTTCCCTTCCGCTTCCAAGCTGCTGTTCCCACCTCGACGACGTGTCCCCAGAGAGGCAGACCCGCCACCTCAGCATCCCCTGGCAGTGATCACCCATGAGTCAGCAGAACCCATTTAGCACTCCCCAGCCGAAGCACCTCCTGAAAACACAGTGGGATGTTTCAGGCAAATACTGTCAGCCTCTTAAAATACTGTAGGCAAGTTCAGATCCCTTTTTTCCCCACTACTCTGTAATTATTATTATAATATGCTATACATGACAGGCTATAGCTGGTAAAACACACACAGCCAAAACCAAAACGAATGGAAGCGTTGCCGAGTTAGCAAAGTAGGAAGGGAGGAAGCGTAAGAGAGGATATAAAATGGTGAAGCTGATTAGTGACCTATTATTCTGCGATTAGTGTACTGGTTTGAGTGAAGAATCTGAACACGACATTTGGTTATCCTTCTGAAAGGTAATCTCAATCAAAAAAAGTTTGTGATAAAAAAAGACACTGTAAAACTTACACTTCGGGGATCTTTTAAAATACAAGTTTCTTAGGTTCTCATTTTTACAAATTATGGCTCAGAAGAATCCAGCAAGTAATGCTGATGGGTTTTTCTGAGAGGCAGCCTAGTTTTACCAACAGTGGTTTGAAACAACCAAGAAAACTGAACTGATGTCCTGCCCTGTTCTACAAAAGAGCTGCATTTACATCTCCTTGCTATTACAAACTTCAGCATGTTTTTCTTCTCAAAATATTACCTTTCAGTGCAAACTGTGGCTATTATTTATTCAGCACACATTCGTGGTATCTGTCACTGATTTCTTGCCCGCTGAGAATTTTGACATGTGTAGGCACTCATGTGTCATTTTGTGACTGTTGCACTGCATTCCCAGATGCTAAATTGCTAATACAAAAAAATCCTAATCAGGCTCCGTAATTTTCGTATTGCTCAGCTGCAAAAATGGCATGGCTTCTTGAAATTCCATAGGAAGACAGGAGCAGGGAATAAGAAGGAAAGGGGAAAACCTTGATGTCACATCACTTAGCGCATATGACTGTTTGCAGAACTAAAGTTGTGACAGTATTTTTCATGTTTTCCATTAAAACAGCTGATGGGGAAGCAGCATTTCAGTGGACATTATTTCAAGATTTTAATGAATAAGTTGTTTTAAGGTGAGGTTGGAGAAAAGGAGAAAGTAGTTTGGCATGAGGAGGAAGGCCACATAGATGAAGGTGGGAGAAAACAGCGTTATGGACTCAAGGCTAAGATGCTTAGAAAAGTCAAGGGAGTAAGAGGTGAATGTAAAGAGCTGTTCCTGTATTATGTAGGTAAATTTAATTATTTCTTCTGTTTAGCTGGGAGGATGCCTGTCAGATTTTCTGAGTCATTCCTGAAGGCAGATAACAGTGTGGTCAGACCATGGTGGTGAGGGCCAAAGAACTAGACTTGTGTGAGCAGGAGCTGCTGTGGACATGCGTGGGCTCGACTCAGCAGAGACAACACTCCAGCACGTCTCACCTCTGCCACAGGGGCTGCAGGAACTCCAAGCAGCTCTTCCTGGTCTTTATGATCCTAAAGAAATCACAGATCCCCTGAAGGGGAAACCCAAGGCTTCTTCCTATGCTTCCCATGCAACTACCAGCACTTGGTTTCTGACTCTATACCTCGCTCCTCTTCAGCTGTACTAGCTCAGAGCGTCAGACTTTTTACAGCATGCTGCCAAGCCAGTTTATCTGCCCAGGCTTAGAGCAGTTCTGTGGCTGATGTGTGATATTGTTTTGGTCTGCTTTCATTGATTAGTTGGTTATTTTCTGGTTTGGCTCAAAAAACAGTGGTGGGTTATATTTTGTTTGGGTTTGTTGTTTTTTTTTTCATTGTGCCATTCTGGTTTTAATTCACAGCAAGAGCATTCAAAGTTTTCGACCAGGATTCTTTATTCCCAGTTTATTGATTATAAAATTAAGTGCATTTTTTTCATGTAGCTTTTGCAGGAAGAACATCTGGGTCTTTGATTAATTTCCAAGATGCCTAAGATCCCCAAGAATATAAACCTCTACTGACTTGTGGGGAGGTAAGATTATGTATAAGTCCATAAAAAAGGCAAACTTAGGGCATGCAAAAATGCACCTTTTCCTAGAGCCAGGTATGGCTTTTTGCTGAGGAGCCTGGAGTATTAAGGCATCATTTGCAGTTCTGACAGTCTCTAAGCTGGAAGTCCGTAACTCCGCTCTCCCTCCAGACTGCGCTGGGCCAGCTGAGGCTGTTCTCTGGCCAGCAGCTCTGTTCTGCCTAAGCTGGTGCCTGCTGCTGGCCCAGTGGCTGCAGCCTGAGCTCCTCAAAGTCCATAGGATGAGGATCCTGCCCGCTGTTTTTGGAAAGGCAGAACCAGACCTCTCCACTGAGCTGCTGTTATTGCCCAACAGGATGAAAAGCAAAAATTGGTTTTTCAATTGATCTATACATTTCTACTCTTGCGATGTTTATACCTTCTATATGGTAAAATATTTTTTTTTTAAATCAATTTGCGTGGAAAGACTAGGAGGGAAAGCTACCTAGGAGCTACCTAGGAGCCTGAAAATTTTGTTTGTTTATACATAAATGATCAGGTTTTAAATGAGAAGTGACACGAGTGACATTTTCTTTTGGAACTCCCATCCTCTCCCAATTCTTTGTATGAATTAGTGGAACAAACTCTGTAGGGTCCTGAAATGTAATGATCAAGAGTCACCTACACACAACCTACACGGTCACCTAGACAGAGAAGTGAAACACTTTTACACCATGTTGTAAACACATGGCTGTAGACATCCTGATAGGAAACCAGGTTACATCTGAACCTGTAAAACTGTAATTTCATCAGGAAATCAAAACATCAAGATGAATTGATTCTTTGGTTAAATACTGGCAGCCAAAAATGAAATCCAGGGAGGAGAAGGGAGAGAGACACGTAAACCTTATTTGTTGAAAACTTGTATGATAGTTGTCTCTGCTATTTCAACAGGTTTTACTAAGCTTCTCTCCCTCTGCATCTGTATTTTATATGTCTCTCCTGTTCTTATCGGAGCCTAAACTGCAATTTCTTCAGTGCTAAGTCCAAGCCTATGAGACGAGTGACAGCAAGATGTACCAAACTGTCAACACGGGAGCATCCGAGGTCACGGGCAGGGTTGTGTTGGAGAGGGAACCTGATGCTGGAGCGTGCGGTGCTTTCAGTGGGCATCGAAGGTGGACGCGAACACCTTGAGAAATGCCGAGAGGAGTTACGGCGTCGCTGAGGACCTGAAGGGAACAAAGTGTAACAGAGAGACCTTTTCCGATCACCGGCCCGTGGAGCGAGGTGTGCCACGGCTGGAGGACAGCGGGGCCTGCACGTCTCTGGGTACAGCGCCAGACCCAAGCCCCAGAAAAAGGTGCCCAGCGGGGCTGCGGGGACAGCAGGTTCGCCCCTGGAAGATGGCCACGGTGGGGCTGACACTCCTCCCGGCACAGCCGGTTGAAATACTCGGCGATTAAACCCGAAAAATGGAATAAAACCCGCTATTGCCAGTTTCAAGAATTAGGGATAAAAAGAATCGTAATGATGACACAAGACGCCGTCTTTCACAAAGAGGCGTAATCTGCTTAAGGTTGTTCTCCCATTCATCGGGGATGTTTCAGACGATCCGCTCCCGCCTCCCGCCTCCCCGAGGCCACCCGGCGGGGTGCCCGGACCTACGTGAACCGCTCCGGCGGTGCCTGCCGGCCGCGACCCCCGCCATGGGCCGGCCGGGTCCCCCCCCCCTTTTCTCCCTCCTTCTCCCTCCACTTCGCCCCCGGCTCCTCTTCCCGGCCAGCCCGGCGCAGCCTCCGGCACGACCCCACCGGGCTCCCGCGGAGCCGCCCGAACCGGCTGCCGCTCCCCGGGGGGCTACCCGGGGGCCCCGGCCCTCCCCTCAGCCGCGTCCAGCGGACTCTGAGGGGCCGCCTCGTCCGCCCCCCC
>NW_010972585.1:1087465-1295992 GCF_000737465.1 Haliaeetus leucocephalus | reverse complement strand
GCGGCCTGCAGCGCGGGGAGGGCCGGGGGCAGCGCCGGGGACCGGCTGTGCGGGGCCGCGGCTGCGCCCCTGCGTGTCCGGGGGTCGCCCGTGTCCGTGTGTGTCCGTGTTCCCCCCCCCCCCAGCCCCGCGGCCGCCGGCGGGGGAGGGGGGAGGGGGGCGCAGCACAGGGCTGTGTTTGTTGCCGCCGAACCGCGAAAAAGGGGAGGGGGAGGAGAGGGAAATAAATAAAAAAGACCTTCTCTCCCTCTGAAATAAATCGTATAGGATTTGCGCGTCTGTGACAAAGGCCTCTTTCAGGGAAGAAAGAAGGGACGCACAAAATGCCCAAGGGTGGTAGGATGTGAAAGGAGGCTTGTTTCTTGTCTTTCCCCTAGAGCCTCTCTGTTCCTCCCCAGATGAGACCGCTGATCTGGTGCCAGTTCCTTTCCAGCCACATTTTAGATTAGCAAGAGATACCAAACGCCACACCATGGGTGCCAGCGTTTCGCTGCGTCTGCAGAGCTACGGTGTACGTGTCGCCCGACCTCCTTAATAACGCTCAGTTTGGTCTCTTCTTCCTCTGGAACTCGCCTTATTTCTGCTCCGTGTGGATTTTGCGTGTGCCTGAGTGCTAGGAGAGGGCCAGGGTGGGAAGGGGGTCACTTTGTGAGAACAAGACCGTGATACCTCGGTCCGTTCAGTGGTGACGGGCAGGGCAGGGCTGAGCGGGTGCTGGAGGAGAAGGTCTAGGCTGAGTGGAAAGCAACCCTCTGCAGTTGTTCATCAATCACTCTGATACGCTCCGATTCTTAAAATGCTAAATAACAAGTGGGAACAGACGGGGTTTTGAAATGCATGCACAGGACTGGGAACGCCTTTGAGACCTTGTCATTTTCCTCCTTGGGTACAACCTCCTGAACTCCCACATCCTTCCTTCCACCATCCCTGCAGCTGTAACACTTTCCAGTATCTCTTCCCCCACCCCCATCTTTTTTTTTTTTTTTTTTTTTTTTTGGTCTCGATATCTTTTTAAGTAGCATTCTGTGGCCAAAGCTTAAAACAATTGCAGGTGAAGATCTGTTTGTTTATATGCTGGTGGAGGAAGTGTTTTCATTAGGGTTGACTCGTCTGATCTCCCATGAGGAGGAACAGTAAGCTGAAGGGACACTGTCAACTTGAAATCCGGAGAATGTGCATGATGAATGGAGAGCTGTGTCCAACACTACACCCACCGTCAAGCTCCCTGCTGGAGATCTGTGGTTTTTATAAGCCTGTCTTCTGACTGTGTGGGTTTGTCATGCAGTGAAGGAGTAAAAACACACTTCAAACAAAGTTCTGTTAAGTGAACAAAGGAGGCCAGAAGAAAAATACCAGAGTGGGAAGGGAGGAAAGGCAACATCTCCAACTTTTCAGTACATCCATTGCAGCCACTGCATGACCCAGTGAGAAACTGGAGGGGAGAGAAGTTCATTTTTACAATTGAACATTTACTTAGTATCAGTAAAGTGGAAAAGTTGTTACCTTCCGCTGCCCCCCCACTGATACAGGAGTTTTCAGCACCTTGATGTATATGCTCAGAAAACTGGTAACACTTCATGAACATCAGTAGATCAGTGCCTTTTCACAATTTTTTAAGAACAATTTTAAGAAGGGAATCTCTTGGGGGAAAAAAAAAGGGTTCTTTCTTGAGCCTTTTTTACCCCACAAAGCTGTGATTTTAATGAAAAAGAGAAAGGAAGATTGCCTAATTAATTCCTTCAAAATTTGTATTTTGTTGGTAGTAGGCTGCAGATTACCCTTACTTTGTTGAAATGTTCAGATGCTTCTTAGAGGGTGCCTGTAAGCCTGCTTCTTCTCTACCTCTAACAAATTACTGCCTCATCTGCATGGCTCATCTTTGGCAAAAACAAGAGTTTCCGATATGAAGTTGTCTAATGGTAGGCCACTGGCTGTGGTGTTTTGTGGTTTATGCTTCAGGCATGTTGTTTCAGAAATTCTGTGTTGCCTGCTGGTGGAAGATGTAGTGGCATGAAATACCAGTTAAGTATAAAACCCTGAACAGGCTTCTCTGGAAATTGTTTTGATGTTGAATAAATACATGTCTTCACTGAGGGATAAACAACTTTGGCGTATGGGCATGGCAGTCGATGTAAGGCAGAAGTGAAGAAGGTGGTACGGAGAAGTTGCTTATTAATCATTTTCATTTTAAGTATCTTTAAAGTTAGGACCCATTGACAAATTTCTATTTCGTTTGAGTGAGATAAAGCATTGCTGAGGAACTAGTTATTTTTGAGATACTACACTAGATTTCACAACACGTTTACGTGAAATGCCTGAATAGCGTCATCGAAAATGCATGGGTGGAGTCTGATTTGGAGAGGGCCTCTGTGGCCATTGGCCCTATGGCTTAGCTGAATTAAGCTGAATATACTAATCTGGACATGGTATGGTCTGCACAGGATTTACAGTGTAATAAAATTGTAGCTAGATGAGTGAAAACTGGTGGGTGCCTTTGTGATGATTTAACATTGTAATATGGTACACCTACAACATCATATATTTAGTTGTGTTAAGGAAGGCTTAGAGCTGTTGGCCACCTTATGCCTGATTGCTTTTATTTAACCAGCGTCTTCATTTTGCTGTCTTGCTGCATTATAGTGCTTTTACTTCAGGGAGAGAAAGAGTTGCACGCATGTGTTTTCCCTTCCTCCTTCTCTCTGGGGCACACATTAATATTTGATTCAAACTTGTTCTGTAAAGTTCTGCTTAATTCAGTTTGGGCACTACTTTGAATGTATAATAATGGTGTTCGTTTGTGTCATGGACAGCGCTTTGTAATTTGCTTTATGGGCAGGTCTGCTGTTGGCAGTGTGTATTGTCAAAGTGACCTTCCTTTGAGAGGGAGAAAACCAGTGACTCCTGTCCGTTTCCCACCCCTGCAGCTCCTGCAGAAGTGTCTTCACAAGTATTTTGACCCATTACTCCTAAACCACGACTTGAACTGACAAATCTAATTCACCCACACGGTCTCGCTGAAATCCAGCAATTAAGGACTCCTTTGGTGACAAAAGATCTACAGATCTGTACCATGCGAGTTAGAGATTTACTTAGGGCAAAACCCACAAGAGGGTTTGCACACTTCAGTGTGGAGCATCCCGAGGCCAAGCTACCAGGCCGGTTGCGACCCCTGCGGATCTCGCCCCCCTAAGTGAGGGATGTAGCTGCTTGCTGTGCCATGCCGAACATGTCGTGCACCTCAGAGCTGTGCTCCCAGCGGCCGGTGTGCTGGGGGAAATGCTGCCAGGGCCTCCCAGTTCAAAGTGCCTCAGAAGGAGGTGAAACTCCAGTGCTGCATCTGCCTGCCTGCTGGGTGTCTCACTTGGCACCACAGTGGCTTGCTCTTAGAGTTTAAAAAAACTAACCTGCTTTCTATAAGATAGTAATAATTAAAAAACAACAACAAAAAAAACCCCAAAACCCACAAAAAAAAACCAAAATGAAAAGCTTTGTGTTTTGTATTTCAATAGGTAACATGCAGGTGTAGGTGTAGAAGAATTGGGATTTCTAGCATTTTCATTCTGTCATGGGTTTTGCCCTTAGTGCCTGACTTCTAGACTGAGAAATGACAGCTCTAGATGAAACGTGAAAGGCTTAAGTTGTTTTAGTACATCTGAGAAGCGTACGATGCTCTTTAAGGAGCGCGTGGGCCTCGTTAGCGCTGTGCTGTAGGGCAGTCTCACTTCTTAACGTGCTCAAGCATTGGTTTGGTTTCAGGCAGGTAAGCTGCCTTGCAGTTTAAGACTGGTCAAGTTAAACCTGTCTGCGGGAGATGTCCTTGAGCCCTGAAACTAGAAACAGGCCTGACCTTATGGGAGTTTGCAGCCAAGGAGAAGCACCCCTTTGTTCTCCTTACCACTGGCTGCAGGAAAACAATGGCATTTTGTAAAGGATTTTTGGAACTTTCCTTCGCTTGGAATGGGAACAAAACTGAACAATATCAGGACTTTTACTGGGGGAATTGAAAAACAAAATTACTTCAAGTCAATCAAAACATGTCACCTCATCTTGCTTCTGACTGTTTTGAATGTTAACTTGCTACAAAAGCAAGGACTTCAACTCAAAACGTTGGCATCTGTGTGGAACAAAACAGAACCTTTGACATCTTGACTTTTTACTGAAGTATAAAATCAGCAACAGTTTTACGGAGCTTTTAGGTATGGATAGAACTAAATTTTCTTGCAGAAAGTGACTGTCGGATCTTTCCTGACCAGCTCTACTCATTGTATACCATGAATTTGAATGGACGTTTTTCATCTGAAAACGCCATCAAAAACCTAGCCTGGCAGTATCAACTGATTTGAATTAGATGGCCTGAGTGAAATCGCTTTTTCAACAGGGGAAAGGACAGCAAATGAATTTTAAACTTGCTCTCCTTCCCAAAATGCAGTTCCCTTTTTGTATCAAAGGCATCCCAATTTGAATGGATCTACTGATGTTGTTTGTGACAAGGTGATATGGGGAGACGTTACCCCATGTTTTCCAGCTCAGCTTCTCCTGATTCAGGGAAGTCTTGCACCTGTGAAAGTTGCTTGTTCCACACTGTCATTTCCTAGAGTATCCATGAGTAATAAGTCCTACTTGATTAAGCCGGTAATCTAAATTCTTAGAGCAAGTTAGTTGATGTTCTTCACATTGAGACATGGTTTAATAAGATGACCTATACAAGGCAACTGTGATGTGAAAATGTTTTGATGGAAACAGAGAAGGTCACCCCTCTACGCTTATTTATTTTATTTTATGTTGGTGGCTTTTTTAGGAAGCAGCAATGATTGGATGCCTTTTCTAGCCTAGGGAAATTCTTTGTCCCATCCTGCTTTAGGTACCCTGTGGCTACAACCAGAAAGGAGAGATGCTGAGAAGCCGCTGTTGAGTGATGTGCTCGGTGCTCTGAAGTACGGAGCAGTCCAGCCAGAGTTCCTCAAAGGAGCCAGAGCTACTTTTAATAGTATCGGATCCTGTGCTGTGAGGGCATTTGCTGGGCTGTCCCCAAAATGCCTGGCCCCTTAGTTGGTGGCACTGTCGGCAGCCAGCCCTGAACAAAGGCACTACCTCGCATACTACACTTTGCTTTGCAAAAGCTCTTGGGGTGGCCTGGGGAGGAGCTTCCTCGCACCCTCGATGCTGCCTTGCAACAGCTCTGGGAGCTCTGAAGGACAGATAAACATCTAAAGCCTTGGCTGTGTAAGGGCTGTAACAATTTATTTTAATCTGAAATTGAGACCTTGAGTTTCAGGCAAAATGTACCATCAGTACTGAAGCTTCCAGAAATGCTTGAAAAAATGTTGTTTTATTCACCAAAGCTATGTCACTTGCAGTGGTGAATTTCAAAAGTGTTTTGAAGCTGGCAGAGGAAGCTGCTCGTGTGTGTGTGTGTGAGGACATTTGCTTTAATAGAAGAGAAGTGTTTGGCACCACTTAAACTTGCAAATAACTCTTGCTTTAGCAATTTTTTGGAGAAGGAAGGAGGAAACCTCAAATGATTGACTTGACTTGGGTGAAGTATCTTTGTTTGAAATTGTCCTTTTCCTCTTGGCTCCAGTTTTTCCATGTTAACAGATTTGAATAAAATACTTGAGCCTTTTTGGTAGACTCCAGGATAAAAATATTACTGCCAGATAATTTTTATCTTGTCAGGCCTCAGTTTGCTATATGAAGCTATACAGAGAAGTTAAACAGGATATGAGATTGAAGATTAATATTAAATACCCATCCAGGGTTTTTTTAAGAAAAACTTTTCTGCTCCATGACAGTTCTCTAAATGACCATATCTGGTGGTTCCTAGCATCCTTTTTCTTTACAATTTTTATTATTTTATTTGTGGGTTTTCTTAAACAAATAAACTTTAACATACATTTGAATTTTATTGTATTAATAAAGACCTTCCAACCCCCCTTGTTTTAGAACAACCTGTGTGTGAAAGAGCACCTTATGTAACGTTGATCTTTGACTTGCAGCTGTACCACTTACAAAAGAGGCAGCTCTGAAGGTTTTCCTGGCATGATTTTGGAATATCATGCAGTTCCTATCTTGGCTCCTGATACCATTGTACAGATAATTGTTGATTTTAATTTTTTTTTTACAAGTATGTTGATTTTTTTCCCTTTTGTGCCTGACCTTTAAACTGCAGAATTGCTCTGGCGATTATAATTGAAGTTGATGCTCTTTCCCAAAATAGCTGAGAAGACTTGTTGCCGGTTAGGTCAGAAGTTCTCCGAGCCAGAAGCTGCGATAGCGTGCTGCGTCGCAGCCTCGTGCTGGGAGATGAAAGCAGTGGGCACCGAGCTGGAGCTGAGATTAGCAGCGACATTGGTGAATGAGCTCGTGTCGGCTCTGGGCCATCGGTGAGGCATACAGCAAGAGTGCTCATGGACTTTTTCTCTCTCTTTTTAGCCTGTACAAACTTCGCGACTATGTTAATGAGGGCTGTAGCTATCTCCGCGTCAACCGACAACCTGTGACTCTGGGGGCTGTGTGAACTGTCCCCCCCAAAAAAAAAATACAGCAGAAGCTTGTCTGTTACTTTCTAACTTCTGGATTTGTATCGCTTCTCCACAGAAGTACTTTTCCTTCTTCTGAGACAACTTAATCCCATACCTGGTCATTTCTTAGGACTTAGTGTAAGACCAGCTGAAACCCCTGTTTGGAAGATGGCAATGGTTGCATCCTACAGCCAGCTGCCTTTACGCCAGGGAGACGAGAGCAGGTGTAACAGAAAGCAGCTCTCAGACCGTATAAAGAAAGAATATTTGTTTGTTCTTGGGACTGGGTTTTTTCTTTGTGGGCAGCCTTTCACTAGGAAGCAATGATATATTTTTTCCAGGAAAAATAAGCATCTCTAAGACTCGGAATGAAAACCTCTATTGTCTGACTAGGCAATTAGACTGTTTCTTGTCTTAAACTATATGTAAATACTCAGTGTTTATTTTTAGTGGTGAAGTTAACAGTGAAGGAGGTTTTTTTTATGGTGAGGTTAATGACCTCTTGCGTGTTTTTAGACCGCTCTGCGGACAGGTCGTCTTTGCACGCTTTGAAATGGGCAGGTCTGAATAATGAGATTACAGAGGGGGAGCCCACATCCAGTAAGGTTTTTGTCTGAAGACCAGCAAAAATGCCGTTTCTGTTGCCTGTCTGCCTTCCTGGGAAGTAACTGAAAACCCCTAAATTTCCTTCTAGTATTTGGCTGCGAGATAACCAATAGACTATGAAATTTCTGGTCGTTATCACTCCAAGCAGCATTTGAATTGGTGATTTCAGCAAGAGACATTCTAGGTCCCGTTTCCAAATTCATTGATAATGTTTTGCTGGTTTCACTCCTCAAGAAGGAAAAAAACCTATTTAAAGGTGATCCTTTGAATAGCACAGTATCTAGGTCATTCATAATTTTCATTTAAAGCCTTTAGCTGAATATGCAGGCCTTTTGTCCCAGATATTAAGTTCTCCATGTGTCTTTGAATGGACATAAGACCTCATACTTTGGATTGGTGAGGAGGAATAGCAACTGGATTTTTATTTTATTTTTATTTTTTAATCTCTTTTCTATTCTATTCAGAAAGACTGAGGCAAAGCACCTTTAAAAGAAAAAAAAATCAAACACGTGTTTAATGCAACCCATTTTATTAGCTGTAATTACTGTTGAAAAACTCTGTAAGCCCATCAGCCTGCAATGGGCATAAGGTCAGTGTACAGAAGCTGGCAAGCTGAAGAGCCAGATTTAACTCTGTGCAACAGGCTGTACGCTCTCAAAAAACCACACATAGTGTTGGCTTCAGTTCTTTTGACCACCTCTGTAGGAATTTCCCTTTTGTAGGAAATGTAACAAACACAAAAGTTTGGCTGAGAAGAGAGCTGCTAAACGATGTGACCTTGTAGAAGAAACATCCCTTTACATCTGAAGGTCAAAAATGACCTTGCGTGCATTGGGGGAGGTAGAAGATGGGCATTAACTGTCTGTCTTGCTTAGGGCAGCATTACTGACGTGCTTAAAAACTGTAGAACTCCTTGTCCTAATGTTCAAGTGGGGCTGCCAAAAAGGAACAAATAGGTCTGCGGACAAAGTGCACAGGGAAGACTGTGTCCCTTTTCCTTCTCCTCAGTCATTGCAGGCAGGACAGGGCATCGGTTTGCACTACTTGATGACTTGACATTCAGAACAATTTGCTGCCAGTCCTGTAAAAGGTTAAAAAACTTCTTTCCTTTATAAGCTTTTTTAAAAATTGTATGCTTCCTCTGGCATCGGAGTGATTCAGTGACTTCTTTAAGGGTAAGGTGACCTTGTCTGTGCTCTTGCTCTGTTTTCAGCAAGTCTTAATTTGAACTGTTGTAAGGTTACGTTGTTTGGGGTTTTTTTGTTTCCTCCCATGCAAAAGAGTTAGTTCTGCTTTATGTAGCTGACTGTATAGCTGTAGGTGTTTAACAAGTCAGCCAAATTTTACTTTTGTGGTCAACTCCTCCACAATCTGTCACGTAAGTTTGTGTCTTATAAAAGATAGTTGTCATCCTTCTAGAGCTAATGTGGCACAGCAGGACTGTGCTGAGAATAATCTGGACCTGAATGTGGACAGTGGGTCAAAAAAGCATTGCTTTGGTTTTACTTCCTTGGGTAGAGCAGGCCTCAGATGGGGTACATCTGCATGGCACTGCACCGAGGCGGACAGAAAAGCTCATGTGTGAGAGTCAGGATAGCCCCAGCAGCCCGGGAGGAGCATCGTGCTAATGTGCCTGCACCGCTTCCAGAACCACCGTGATGTGTTCCTGGTTGTTGTGAGTGTATCTGTGCAGCATTGTGTGGTGCTGTAGAGGCTGTGCTTTACTTTTTGACACAAAAAAGAAGACACATGAGAGTGATGACCTGAAAGAATGGATTAACTAGACGAATGTTCATTTTAACAGCACCAAAGCCTACTCAAACTAGCTTTTTGAAAAATTGCTACAAAACTTAAATATTTTGGATTGTTTTTGTTTTGTTTTGATTTGGTTTTGTTTGGTTTTTTTTTTTTTTTTCAACATTATCTGCCCCGCTGAAGGAGAGTGATTATGTTCCTCAGGAGCTCCATCTATAACAGCTACCCACAAGCTTTAAAATGACATGGTGCTGCAATTGTATGCAGCGTTTATTTTCAATCTTCTTTTTTTTAAAGAAGTATGCAATCGCTGTTCAAATTATGTCACCATGAGAGTGGGAGAGTACCTCTTGATGAGTGAGATCTTTTCAAAGTAAACTGGTTTAGAGGGCTTGCTGTCTCAAACTTAATTTTGAAGTGTAAATACATTTCTGTGGATTTCTTAGTGCTGTCACTCTCTTCCAAAAGTGAAATATTGCAGATCTTAAGAGAATGCGGTTATGATCAACTCTGCAAGGGAAATAAGATCTGTGTTTGCCAATAATGTAGTCACCCCAAACTGCGATAGTAAGAATTTCTTTCGTAATCAGCAATATGTTGCCACTGTGAGGTATAATTTCTGAGAAAATATCTTGAAAATGGCAGTCAAACCGCATCATGTAGATTTACTTTATGATTGTTGGTATGGGAACTTGCTAAACCTGTGTATATAGTGACAAGTATGTAGCTTTGGACTCTTTCACATCACACTTTAAACCTGGGGGGGAACCCTAGTTTTGTTTGAAGGAATGATTACCTACAATATTTTTTTTGCTTCCCCCCATCATATTGTAAAAAATTTTCTGTAACTGAGCTCTCCCTGGAGCTAGCAGACTTCTCATCTAAAGGTACTTTTTAATAGTTCTTCTTTTAAACTACTTTTTAATAGCCCTTCTCTGAGATGACCTCTTCTTCCTTTTAAAATTTAAACAGAAGAATCTAGGTTTGAAGGGACCTCTGGAAATCATCTCCCTGCACAGAACAGGGCTAAACTCAAAGCTGGGTCTAACTTCAAAGCCAGGGCCTCGTCCAGTCAGGTTTTGAGTTATCTCCCAAGACGGATTGGACAAACCCAGCTCTCTCAATTTCTCCTTCATACGTCAAGTGCTGCAGCATCTTGGTGGCTATCCACTGGGTTCACTCCAGCATGTCAACCTTTCTTTTCCCAGGACTCCCAAAACCAGACCAAGTACTCCAGATGTGGTCTCACAAATGTTGCATAGAGAGAAATAATTATTTCCCTCCACCTGCCTGCTAATTAAATTGCTTATTTGGTGCCAGATCTTCAGTTGCTGTCAGTTGTCTTCACTTCCCTGGAGCTGGAGTGGTGGAAACTCTCCCTTGCAGGGGAGTACTTGTAGGCTTCTCTGTCGCCTCAAAAAGAGCTGGAAGAGAGATGACCCTTTGCTTCAATTACATGAAGCAGATGACCAAACCAGTGTTTGCATACACAAAACTGCAAAGGTTTCCATTTCCCTGCAGTGAATTTTTGCACCAGGCTTTCACGCTGCATATAGCTATATAACCTGAAGCAGTAAGATTGTATCACAGTGATTATTTTGGTAAAACAGTGAAGAAAATGCATAGTAAACAGCATATGCAAAGAGATGCATTGTGTGTATTATGTTTGTTTTCCTGGTGGTACTTTAGCTATTAGCTAAGTTACCCACTTTAAAGTTAATGTTTGGTAGCAAACATGAGGATTGAAATAACAGGCATTCCACCCAGATGAGCCTTACGGAAGCTGTGGGACAGTAACATGTGCTTAAGATTTTATACCCAGAAGGTGTTTCTTCTCCGCTAGATTTCTGAGATTCTGTCATTGCGAGTTGTGCTATTATAGGTGACTGAAGTACATGTGACTAGCTATAGTCTCTGCTTTTTAAAGGTTTAATCTTCCTCACTATTTGATCTTTATTATTTTATGTATTTTTTTCAAGCACACACAAAATGAAAATGTTGTGATTAATGGCTTAAGTACTTAAATCAATGTTTGCCTGAAAAAAAAATCAGAACATTTGGAATACAAGAGAAATCCACAACCACCGCCAAGCCCATGCACGTGGGACTTGTCCTGCAGTCGCTGCTGCTTCGAGGAGTGTGTGGCTCACATCACCTAGCTCAGACATCCTCATGCCCCAGTGTGGGAGAGGAGCTGAAGGTGTAAATCTTCCACGTGCATATGTCTGCTTTAATGTGTAAGATGTTAGTATTTAGTTTAGGAAATTTTTTCCCAAAAAGCTGTGGCGAAGTAAGTGTCTGGGGTGTGGAGTGAATAGTGACTGACTCGGTGAGGGAGGAGGCTGGGCTGAACAGTCACTGTGCCTCGAGGACCTTCTGGGGATCTTAGTACAAGCAAAGAAGAAAGAAACCTTAAAAGCCCAGTGGGTCTAAAAGGAAGCAGTGGTAGAGAAGTTTGAGCTGGGAAGGTGGACAAGGGAGGGGAATTGTCAGGGTTGGTTTTTTGTTGTTGGTTTTTTGGTTTGGGGTTTTTTTTTTTTTCCCCCTTCCCCTCTCCCTTCAGTATTTGTCCCCACCAGGGAACTTCTTCAAAGTCTCTCTTCCTACGCTGGCTGTTGCCACCACTGTTTTCCTCCTGTGATTTTTCTTTGGGTATTTGTTCTAGCTGTGTGGCCCTGGCTGTGACTGCCAGAGGCTCTTTTAGAGGTCCCTCTTTCACCTATTTTGTTCCCACAACCCTGCTTACAGCAATCCTGTCTTCATGCTTACTTACTTCAGTCTTCTCTGTTGCTCACCTTCCTTGCCTTCCCTGCAAATCCTCTCATCTCCCAACACAAATGAGCTGTTTATCCTTGAACTAATGGGTGTTCACAATGCTCTGATCATAATGCTGCAGAACTGCTTATATTCACGGCGATTAAAAAATAAAAAGATGGATTATTTTTTGCCCTACCCCAGAGAATTAGTTGTATATTTTCACTCTGTACAGTTGTCATTGTAGGTTGAGTTGATTGGGACTCAGAGGTAAGAAGCCCCTCCTGGTACGGAAACGAACCTTGGGTTACACATCTCGTTCAGGTTACGCAGGCATCGTTGTGTGGCAGAAGGATGGTGTGCAAGAGCTATACCAAAGCGGAGGCTTACTACTAAACTGATCTCTATAGTATGTGGAGAAATGTGGAGTTTTGCCTGTTGACAGTAATAAATGCTCCCCCCGGACCCTTTGGCACACAGACCTTCCCCAGGCTCTATTGGCAGTGCTGGAGAACAGCTCTCACCAAGGCTGCTCAGGTGAGGTTGACCATCTCGGAAGGCTGCGTGTTTTTATTTATTTGCTTTTATTTTAGTCAGACACTAGGGTCGCTTGGTGCCATATATAAGCTCTTGTGGGGGAGATGGTGAGAGCTTAAAGCATTTTGAATTTTTCTTCCAGTTTTTCTTTAAGTCGTGTGAAAAGCTCACCAGCTTTCTGGTGTTTGGTGGCAGCTTGAGTAAAATAGTTTCAGTGGGAAGATGAGGGGGATGTATATCAGCTTGTACTTAATATTTGTTTAAACCGGTTATGCAAGACAACTTAGGTTATTGTTAGCAAACTAGAGAAGTCACAAAAGGGGTCCTTCTCCAAAGAGTGTAAGGTATGTTATTTTGGTAGAAACTCTGGGGGATGAGGCAACAGAACTGAGCGCAGGAGATCAGTACCTACTCCAGACAATGCCAGCACCTTTGGTCTGCTGCATCCTCTCCCTGACCACTCATTTGAGTAAAGTTTGGGTGGTGGTAGGACTGGAAGCAAGTGTTATCAACCCAAAATATTTAAATATTGCAGTGGTTTTGGAGGAGAGGAAGAAGGGGCTGGAGTTTGGAGCTGGAGATGTTACATGGGTTCATGAGGCCACTGAGATCTAACCTAGACTGGTGGGAGCTGCCACTGAAGATCTCAAAGGTTGCTGTCCTTTTATGGAATCAATGTGTGTGTGTGCTTGTTAACACCTTCTAATTAAATCTAAGATCATGTTGATCATTAAATCAAATCATGTTGAAGATTGGTTCCACCAGTTTGACTCAGGTATTTTTAATATATGTATTTTGATTGCGCTGTCTGGAAGGCTAGTTGGTACAGTTGATTTGTGGCTAATATGTGCTGTTTTGAAACTGCTGGTACATAGATGGGTGTAATAGAGGCTGATCCTAAAAATGTTCTCAGTTTTCTTCTTCTGTTAATGTTGGCAGATGTTTCCAAGCAATACAGTGACTTCTTTGTATATAATTTTTAATCTCTCTGGAAAAAAAAAAATTAAAGACGCAAAGGCCTCTGTAAAAGGAGTGTGGCGTTGCTCAGTATGAGGCCCTTGAGGCCATCCCAGTGTGCTATTTAGGGGGAATAAGTAATTTAAAACCACTTTCTCTCCTCTGTTTTGCAGTAGTTAAAGCATTAGCAGTGCTGCCCAAACAGACAAGCCCACCAATTCCCCTCCCCAGCCAAATACCATACCCTCATGAAGATGCGGATTCCTTCCCAGATAGCTGACCTTGGGCTGTTCAAGCACACCCGCTGCTTGTGTGCAATATGTGTATTAACCAAAAATGTCAGAAATGGTCCTTTCATGTTATAGATGTGAGTCAGATTTTTTTTGTTTCCATTTTCCATCCTCTTGTGACTTTATTCTCTGACAAGCTTGTGGTGGCTTACCGCTTGAAAAGCGGCTCCTTAGTTTTTGACCCTAAGTACATCAGGTGTTGACCGCTGGTTTAAGGTGTCTCCTTATTCCCTCTGGTTCTTTGTTGTAGGAATTTCCAAGTGTCAATCTTGTCAAGAATTACTTTTTAGCAACTTAAAACCAATTATCACATTTGCTGAAGAGGCAAAGCAAGGGATACAATGTATTAAAACAAAACAAAGAGGGGTAGGGAGGGTCTCATAACTTAATCTCTAAACTTGAATTTTGGAAATTACATTTGCTGGTGCACTTAAGCCTGAGTACATGCCACATGCTTGGACTAGAGGTATAGTACATGTCATTGCCTGTATATGTAGATAACTGTTTTTAAACAGTTTTTTCTTTGGGTTTGGGGGTTGGCTTTTGGGGGAGCAGGAGAACATGTTAAAGAATGAACCTGACCCCTTTTTGACCCAAGGGGAGAAAGACCTGGATGATGATTTTTACTAGTCAGCAGTGGCTGAGCCCTGAAAAAACAGCATAAACCTTCTGGGCAGCAGTTCTTCTTCTTTTTTTTTTTTTTTTTTTTCCTTTACCTGATGTTAACAAGAAACTGCTAACCTAATTTTGGTATTCCTGTGAGAGTTCATTTATGGTGAGTTGCCAGAATTCCCAAAATAAATTTTAAGTTCCTTGTTGGCACCTGTGGGTTGGATTTCTTTGCTTCAGTTTTTTAATACCATTTCTTTTTTTCTCTATGTACAAATTAGCTTTCTTTAGGAAGAATATTTATCAAACAAACTAAGCCTAATAATATAAAGTAGAATAAATTCTTCAGGCCTACATAATGAATACTTGAAGATTTATGCCACTTTTATGGCTTCCTGAAACTGTACCTGCAGTCTCCCATCCCTCTTGCTGTAGTGTGAGAGACCACACAATACAGTTGACTGTATATTGCAAAATTTAAAAAGTATTAAAGAGTATAGTGTGGTTTTTAATATAGAAAAGAAATAAATGTTAAAAGCATGGATTTTGTATATTCTGGATTTCCTGTAGGCATATACCTTACACAGTTCTTTCACTTGTCCCCAAAACTTGGAGCCTTTTTATCTCTTGGAGTAAATTTGAAGATGGCTGTGAATTATCTTCATGAGCAATTTTCTTCAGGAGAGGCAGGTATGCAGAGGAGATACCATGCTTTTAACCCTCCTGGAGGGACAGTCAAACTCATTGCTTATGGATGTCAGACAACTAAGTGCTGCCAAACTGAGTCAGCATGTATGTTTTGGTCGACTAGCCGTAGCTCTTCTCTCATCTCCTTAGGGCACCAGGAGACATGGAAGAAAAGGGTAAGTGGAAGGGAAGGCTCAAAGATCCAAGGGACTAGGAAGTAAAGGAGTGAACAGGAGCATGCATCAGTAGGAAACAAAGATTCATTGGCCCGGTGATTACAACTTGGCATTTAAATTCAGTGACCCTTTTTTCTAGGAAGTTCAGAAATGTAGCCGCTTGATACCTGAAGTGACAATTTTTTTAAAAAATGCAGAATCTTTGTCAGTAGGCTTACTTATCAGACTTTTATAGAGCAAAAGTAACCCAAGCCACTTGAACTTGTAATGCTCAGTAGAGGATTTTAAAACCTGATAGCCGGTTTGCCTTCTAGGCATACCCAGCAATCTCCCAGACTTGCTCTACCAGTCAGTTGCAGCATTTTAGTGACATCTGCATCTGAGTAATGTTCTTCCTGAAGTCTGTCAGAAAAATGGTTGACTTGTGTGTAACCAGAAATAATGCCTTACTATATTTAAATTCACATGGGTAATATGCAGCATATGTAAAACTAATTTTCAATTTCTTCTTCCTAGGAATTTTTAACATCCTAAAAGTGAAGTTTCATTTTTATCTCTTGCTCTCCATTCCAGGAACTGTCTGCCTGGTCACTTTAAGGTCTTGCTGGTCTGATTTCAGTGACAATTATGGAACCATTTGGTATAAGAGAAATTTGGGACTGAAAAGAGAAGAAAGGGGAGCAGACAAAACTTTTTGTTCTGTTTCTAGGCCGAGGTCTCTATCTCTGCATTTTAATCTAGCAGTTTTGACTAGGGCCAGCCCTTTTCACTTAGAGTGGCTCTGACCCTTCATATTCATTCTGCATCTTCAACAGCAGCAAAGATACCAGTCATCACACTGCTTTTTTCTGCACTTCTGCTTTTACTGGACTTCAAGATAAATGCATCTTCTAGAGAAAAAGAAGTAAGGAGGAGTGGGGGGAGAGGAAGAAACCTATTGCTGCAATTTTGGGGGGGTGAGAAACTTGGTGGTTTTGGGGAGTTCCTGTTAAAACATCAGATAATTTGTCAGTTTTGTTAATCATCTCTTACTCTTTTCAATTTTTTGTGGGTAAGTATCCTGCATTAGTTCTCATTGAGTAAGTCAGGACAAATTGTCCCACCTTGGCTTAATTTGATATTTTCTTTTGTTACGCTGATAAGAGTGAAAGGGATTTATCTGCCCATGTGAGGGCTCTATATATTCAAGATTTGGCAGTGCCTTTTTTTTTTTTTTTTAAAAATGTGTTATTGGTCTGGGGCTTGCCCTTCTGCCAGAGGCTGCCACCCTCATAGGCACGATTAAGTAGCGCTCTTCTGTACAGAGCTCTGGGTCAGACCCTTATAGTTACACTGAGGCATGGTTTGCGTTGATTTTACCCTCCTGTTAAGTACAGGAGCCTGTGAGAGAGCAGAGGGGATGTGTCTGCCCATCACAGGCTGCTCACGCCTGGGCAGCTTGCTCAGACTGGGGTGTTGGCTCTGCCCTTGGTGAAAAGGGTAAGGGGGGTGTGCGTATCTGTCCACACTGCTGTTTCTAGAGTACCTGGGCTGACATTTTAGAGCAAAGGCATCCTGACAGCTGTAGGCTGGCTGAGCTGCTGGCACTTATGGTGTGGACATCTACCCTCACCACAGAGAGGACGGCACCCTAAACTCCAGTAGGTTTAGCTGTGGTTACTCGCTTCCAGCACAACCCCTTCTTTTCTTCCTAGTTGTCTTCACCTAAACTGCTATGCAGAAGTGTCTAGAAGGAAAATATCATGTACATAGTAATTTGTTTTTATTATCTTCCCTGTGTTGTATATTTGTGCGGGCTGCTAATACATGTCCAGAACAGATCATTTCACAGCCACTTCAGAGAGTGAGGAGCTTGCAGTTGCAATAGCTCTGCTGCTTTTTGAGAGAGACTTGCTACATTCCTCATAAAGGAGAGTGAAGTGTTTGGAGATAAGTTGCTCCTAAAGTATTGCCAATACTTCTATGCTAATAACCTACTGCTTCTGTAAGGAAAAGTGTTTTTCCGAAGTACTGGTAGGGCAAAGAATAGTCTTTTATTGTCAGCTTGGATACAAACATGTGCCCAAAGGTTTCTGGCTGCTGTCAGAGCGTGTACATCAGCAGTGTTCAGTAATGGGTGCTAAGTGGGAGGAGTGTCTGCCCATAATCTCTACCAAGTATCTAACTTGGCTTTCTGCAGTGTCTGTATGCAGTACTGCCATAACATGTATGTATTTAAATCAGCCTTGACTCAGGCTAGGTCTTAAACCACAAAGCACACAGGCATGTTGAAATAAGGGCGGGCGGGTGCAAGGTAAGGTTTTATGAATCTTGCTTTTCTGAGGACAGCTTCAGAGTGTGGCACAAAGTTGTGCATTGTAGAAACTTAGGATGGGAAGGGATCTTAAATCATTCCTGCCCTAACGGTAAAAGTTTGGACACGGTGAATACAGCTCATTAATGAATCCCAGAGGATTCAAGGAAGGAGTGTCTCCAACATGCCCAACTGCTCTTTTCTACACTTCGGTCATTGGAGAGGTTCTAATATGCAGCTGACATCAGTATTCGTACAGAGCATCTCTATTATCTTCAGTGTACGTGGAGAAGCAGAAGACTGAAAGGGCACAGGTCCTGAAAGCCTGTCTGTTATTCCTGCCTGCATTACTTATGCTGGTGAAATACACTGTCACTTTGTGCAAAGTTTGCCTCTTTGTAAAAGCCTTCTCCATCCATTTTCAAGGCTGCTTGTGTACTCCCTTCCCATTCTCTCTCCTTTTTAATCAGCTTGACCAATTTCTCTAGCCTCTCTGCATAGGCCATGGCAGGGAAAAGACTTTCAAGCAGGTCAAGGAAGAAGTCATGGATTCCAGAGTCTGACTTGTCTGATCTGGAGGTAGCTGAACTGAGAGTTTGAGGGCTTGGGTTCTTCCCTTCTGCTGGTAGCAACAACCCATGAAATCTGTTGATAAATGAAGTTGTGTACCCCCCTGCTCTCCCGCTCAATTCTAGTTAGCACAGACGTAGAAGCAGCGTGAAGTTTCCAGTTTCTCCCTGAGCTTAAAAAGGAGAGACTGTGCATCAGCCTGCCGATTAATCACAGGCACTCATGTGATGAAAATTTCTCAGGGGATAGGAAAGGTTAGCTTGCCTTTAAGTCTTAAAATAGCCTCATTTCAAAGAACATTTCCATGATTTTTTATTTTTTTTTGTTAAGTCAAGGATGCGTAAGTGCTTGCAGCATTAGTGTATGTGTGTTACCGTTTGGGTTTTAGTTGCATGATGTGATCCTGGACTGTTCAGCTGAGAAGATCCCTGCTTCCTTCAGTGCACGCAGGAGCAGACAGAGACAGTAACGGAGAGATTGGCTCCTGCTGAATCACAGCTTCATCTGTTGCAGAAGCTGGGAGGTACCATGTGAAAGAGGTGGGGAAGTTTGTAGGAAGGAAAAGGCAAGGATCTGCTAGGCATCTGGGAAAGAGAATTCACTTAAGCACACGCTGTTATGAAAAGTGACTTATTTTTCTGCATAGCCATGCTAATAGACTGTGGGGTGACTGGAGAAGTGTTGAGTATGGGCAACTGCAAAAGAAGTCAATGGACTCATTGCTGTGAGTATACTGAATAGTCAGGCCTCCGTTGTCTCAAACTGGGCACCTAAATAAAGAACACTTTTGAATTTATCTTCTCTTTGTCTTAAAGTGCCCATAATACTCCTGGTGTCTTAGGATGCTATAAAAAAATGCATGCTTTGTGAGGGAAAGCTCAGGCGCTGAGCAGTGCAGGGACCCGTGAGTGAACTGGTTGTGTTTTCAGAGCAGGCTGGGAAGAGTATTATATGAAATGACAGTGAATGTCAAAAAGGAAAAAAAAAGTATTAAATGACCACATTGAATAAGCATCAGCCATTTTAGGCACTGAAGGAGACTGTGCTCTTATGGAAAACTTTCTGTGTGATCATGTAATTAAGAACTGCATCACAGTGAAGTCACGGGCAGGTTGCAGGAAGGCAGGTAAACGCAAGTGGCACAACCAGTAACAGCTCTGGAAAGCCTAGCGTTTGCATGCATGTCTTCATAAGCTTAATACTTTTGTCATGCAAATAGGTCTAACTGATCTTTGAATATGAATCTGCAGTGACGTGGGGGAGAGCAAAAGCCAAGGAGTGAAGCTTTATATTGTTCAGGTATGAGGCAGCACACTCGATAACCGGAGGGGTCTTGCTACTAACTGGTGTTGCAAGTCAGCACATGTGAACCGCACTAATTCGCAGTTGCCTGCAGTGCTTGTGGCAAAGATGACAAACCAGCCTTTGTGCAAGCGAGAAACCAGAAAGGCACAATGCAGAATGGAAATTCGGTGAGGTTCGGACTGTAGGCGTTTGCAGGCTCCTCATCTCTCTGTTCCTGCAAGTGGGACGGTGCTGTACGCGTGGGGGGGAAATGGTCTGAGCCACAGGTCGGCTTCCTGAGTGGGTTAGAGACAGCGTGTCTTACCTTGGGAGGAAGCCTGGCACCCTGCAGCATCTTATGACTCAAGACTTCTATTTTTCTAACTTTCTGGCTCATACCATGTGGCTTTGGGTGACCAAAGTGTCCTTTTTTCTTTTTTTTTTTTTTTTTTTGAACATCAGTAGTTAGGAGTCTGGTCTGTACCATGCTAAGAGCTCTTCAGTTGAAGAATGCAAAGCAACTCTTTAATGGATATGTATTAAACTTTACTGTCCTTTGCAGGTAACACAAAGCAGAGTCAGAACATAAACAAGCGATCCTGTGTCTGTCAGCACTGTTACTCTGTTTTATTTTAAACCTAATTATACTTGAAAGGTGTAGGGGAAATTGAGAACTTGACTTTTGGCACTTATCAGCACAATCTTAATTAACCATCACCACCCCTTTTCATGAATTTCTGTGAAGAGCTCCAGTCCTATGATCTCACTTTCCTCATCTCATTTGAGAGTTAATGCTCTCAGGTTAATTTCTCTTAACTTTATAACCTAGTCTATCTTCTGTTTAAAAATAAGTGGGTAAAACACTTTTTCAAAACTGTTTGGAGGCCCCCCTGTGTGTCAAAGCACAAACTCATCAAGTCATCGTCATCCTTTTCTGACTCTCAGCAAGAGACTTCAGGGAAATATATAAATCTCTGGAATGCTTGTAATGGGGGTGATAGGATACTATGAAATGCACTTGTGCTGGTAAGGAATATTATAGGATGCACAGAAGACATGCAAGGAAGAAACCACATATGACTTTCACTTGCTAAATGAGGTGTTTGTAGATGAATCCTTTGCTAAATGTGCATTGAAATTTTTTCGTTGTTTGTACTGACAGAGTGCAAAGAAATATAAGGCATAAAGGCAGTCATTGAAAAGCTGGCAATGTGGCAGTCAGAAAAATTTTATAAATATGAATAAAGGAAAAGTTAAGTTCTTTGTTTTTTTAAAAAAATTCTGGTTTTCAGTGTTATAATGACTTTTTAAATTAAGCATGACAGACTTGATAAATTATCAGATAGAGTTTTGAAAAGTTATTTTATTTACAGGGGGGAAAGTAATTTTTTTCCTTTATTTGTTACTACCACCTTGTTTTTTAGAAGGAAAGGGGAAAGGATTGTGAGTGGAAGTCAGGGGAGAGGAGATCTTGCTTGGCAATTGATTTTTATTTGAAGCAAAAATATTTTTAAAGTCACAAAATAGCATTTGATTCATATAATCCCTGGTGTGCTTGTATAAGCTGCTTATGAATTATAATAAAAAAGCAAAAAATTCCACTGAAAAACCTGAAAAGCCCTTCGTCAGAAGTATTTGGACACTTGATTAAACACTTTAAGGAGTCTAAAGAAAAAAAACCCAACTATTTCCCATGCCATTAACATTATTGTATTAATAAAAGCTGGTTCAGTGCCCATACTGTGTGTCCCCCACACAACATTGATGACATTTTGAGAGGTGGGTAAACATTTATACTGTGCTCTGAGAAAAGGTTACATGAAAGCCTTTTGATGGAATTTGGATTTGCAATTTTGTTTTTTCTTCTTTAAAAAGAAAAAAAAAACAGGTCAGATATGTCTGTGAGAGGTTTTCTTCTTTGGGCTTAATGAAATAAAGTAAACCAGGTCATGAGTGCTATATGTATATCAAACAGGTTTTGTATCATTGCTTCTAGACTGAAATATACGTATATTTATTTAAGAATACATTCATATTCTTAACATACAAATAGTAAGAGGGTCAGCAAAATGTGATGCTGCTTGTGGTTGCAACTTTAAGAAAAATCCATCTGTATTTCAGAACTCAAGCAGCCGGAGCGTCCACTTAACTTACTGAATTGGAAGGGGCACATCCTGTGACTCGTTTCCTGCGGTCTCCAGAGGACAGTGGTCTTTTCCATTGTCATTTTGTCTGTCGGTGTAAAATAGAGATTATCTGCCGTCTGCCATTTCCTCTTCTCCCTCTGTCTCTGTTTCTTTCTGGGGAGAGGGGGAAATAAATTCTCCCTCCAGCTTGTGCAGATGTTAGTGCTGCGTGGAGCTTCTCTCGCTCCAGCTGCAGGGAGCGTTTCCCAAACGGACTGTCCAGTCCTTTGGTCTTATTCTGTCTTTGTGTTTGTTTTTATTTAAGATTGTTAGTGTGCTGGTTTTGTGCTGGTTCACTGCAGTAGTGTGTGTTTGTGAAGATGTACTCATTTTGCAATTCATTTTGGAGGCACTCATCTGTTAAAACAGCATGTGAAGAAAAAATTATTCAATAAAAAAAAAAGTATGAAATACAGCTCTAGTCCACTTGACTCAGAGTCCAGGAAAGATGCTTTTAAGCAAGATTACAATAGTACATATTGTACTATTGTGTGACCAAAGCATCCATGCCACAAAAACGCTGTGAAAAGATGATAGATGCCCACAGTATTGAGGGTTTCACTTCTTTGATAACTGAAATTTTCTGCCATCTGTTGTTTTATTAAGACCACTTTCATTCTACCTGTGGAGCTCAATGAAGCCCACACTTCAATCTTGTTGTGTCTCAGTACAATGAAAATCTTGCTTGCAAAACTCCGCTGAAGCCTACAAGAAGGAAATGCCAGCTCTGTATGATATCCAAACACTTTTAAGGATAAAAAGGATTTAAAAAAGGGATTTCAATTTATCAGTATATGTTTCTCCTTGCCCTCTCACCGACCAATCCACTGGCCTGTGTAGCAATGTACTGTTTCCACTCCCAAAAATCACTGCAACCCAGGCTAGTTGGAGTGTCTGACCGCTGCTCTGTTGGAGAGGTCAGGGAGTGAACCAGAGCGAAAACCACATTGATTGACTTTGTGTTCAGGGAGAAAATGAGATTAGTGGAACAGTCTGGGGAGATGTTGCTTGTGCTGTTCAATCTCTGAAGAAAAAATAGTATTTATCCACAAAATGAGGGATCTTAGCACCAGCCATGAGCCTTGAAATAACCATTACTTGCAGGTTTGTATTCCACTTTATCTTTTCTGTGCCTACTTGCAAGCAAATTGCATTTTAGTAGTATATCTCCTGATCTTTAGAGCTCACAGAAAGCTGAAGTGGTTAAGTGGAAAGCTTCATGCTTGCTAAGGAAGTGGACAGTAAAGGGACTTTGAACCCTCTACGAGTCTGCCAAAGTCAGGAAATCAGTGCTGAGGAAGAAGATGCTGTTTCTTGCAAACAAAATAACATTGAAGTGGATTGGTAGGGTGGGCTTTACATGGAGCGAAGAAATTAAGATCCACTGACAAAGATTTACCAGAAATGGTATGTGTGCAATATTTCCTTTTCTGTGCTGCTTTCCTCCCATCCTCAGTGGAGGTTGTTTATTTGCTTGGAAATAAAACCTGTTTCTCTACTTGGGGTGGACTGATCCTGTCTGGGAAAGCATGGCTGCAGCCAGCCCTTTTCTCAAAGGAAATATAACTCTGGTGGAGTGCTGCTCTTCGAAGGTAAAGGAGAAAGGGCAGCGGTGTCCAGGTGGGCTTGCTTCCCCCCCGCAGTGTGTGTTACAGGGAGCCTGGGGGAGCAGAGCTGCCTGGAAGTGCTCTCAAGCAGAGTGGGCAGCAGGCGGATCGCAAGCAAGCCTGGGAGTTTCAGTGGGCGTCTGTCTGAGCATGGGTGAGGTGAGGAAGAGAATATGGGTGGGTTTTTTTAATAAAGGTTGAGAAAAGGTTCTAGGGAGGAGGTGGTGGAGACAGAAAATACAGCCAGGACAGGAAAGAGTCTGCAGAAGGCAGAAATGTTGAAGCTGAAGCAAAAAACATACCCTTGAAGCAAGCATAAAACCCGCAGTACTGTGTAATAGAGAAGAGAGTGGACTGAAGCCAATTTTTAACAAAACCACCAGAGATGCCGTAAGTTCATTGACCAGAAAGCTGTTTGGTTGTGTTATAATTAAATGTAGTAGTACGTATTTTGATATTTCAGAATGTGCCTGCTTGGGGTGTGGCAGGGCAGAACTTTTTGTTTTACCTGGGTTGCCATTAAAGAGTGGGAAAATGGTTTTTGCATTATCCTAGTCTGAGCATGAGGCTGGTGAGAGAGAGGTGAAGATGCTGACATATGGAAAGGCTGAACCAAGCTGAGGACACAACGGCTTAGAAAAAGAGGCATGGAGGTGGCTGCAGGCAGAAGGAGGACACAAGCCCTTGGAGAGGGGTTGAACTGAGGAGAGAGAAGCAGGAGGGAGGTTAATATTTCATTCAAGTTGTAATTCTGTTCAGCAACTTATTCCTACGTGTACCTTTGCTTTACCAAGCACGTACGTTTGCGGAGTGAATACTTGCAAGTACCTTGATAAACATGCTTGATTAAGAGGGCTAGGAGAGTTGGCAGCAGAAATTTCAACTGGTGGGAGAAAAGATGAGAATTTTTATCTGGGAGATGCAAATTGAATGTAGTACAGAGAGCGAAAGTTGCTGTACATGGGATTTTTCTGAGGTCTGCCTGGGAGAGTAAAAAAAAAAAAAAGGAAAAAAGAAAGGTGCTTTGGGTAAAGTGTGAGGGAAGAGATTTGGGCAGTGAAGGAATATCTGGGTTCAGGCCCAGTAGTCAGATGAGACTCATTCAAGCTGCTATGGCTTTTCAAGACAAGTTGTTGGAGGGAGGTAGTGACAGGCAGGTGGAGTGCTACCTGCTGGAGAGGGATGGAGATTCTCCACATGGGGAGCAGGAGACAGCCTCCTTTCTCCTGCAGCTCTCCAGGGAATGGGAGAAGACCTGGACTTACTGGGGCTGCAGTGTATTGTGGGGGGATCTGATGAAGCTGATAGGAGACACACTTTAAGACTCGGTTTTGCAAACCAATGCATGAGCTATTTTTGAAGAATCAGACCGTGTTGTAGAAGGCAGAGTTATCTGTCACATCTGTCTGAAGCAGAGAGGATGCTTTGGCTTCCAAGGAAATTTTGCCAGCCACAGTGATGGTGGAGCTGTTGTGTGAGTCTCCCTCTGTGAGAGAGACAAAGTTACATCAAGGTGAAGAGCAAGTTATACTTCGCCGAACCAGAACTGCAGGCCAGGTGCCATGACGATTCACATAGGAGTTACTCAGGATAAGAAAAGATGGCAACCTCTCTGCCTGCTGGTCCGTGTGTACACATGGTAAAATGTCAAAACACTTCTGCGTCTTTTTAACTAGCTTGGGGTGAGGGAGGTACAGGCTTAGGGCTCTTGTCTTTGTTCTCAATTGCTTCATGGTCTTTTCCTTTCTTGGATTAACATCTGGAGGGAGAGGGTTTTGCATTTGGGGGGGTTTGGAAGGCTGTGGTCTGCAGCAGAGGGGAGAGGGCAGTAAATAGCGGAAAGGAATGGGAGACAACTGGAGATGAATTTAGCCATACCAACACCCATCTGCCCATCTCCATTAGGAAAGCAAGCATAATGGCAGTAAAACACACCTTCCTTTAATCCATTTCTCTACGCCTTTATCTCAAGATAAACTTTAAAATTCAAAGGACCAAATAAAGGAGTTGCATAAAGAGCAGCTATTGCTGTAGCCTGGAGCGTGGTGTGCAGCACAATAGGAAACTCTTTAGCGAACCTGGAAATCACAGTGAAGAAATAGGACAAATGTTCAAAAAAGCTCTTAATTAACTTGCATTATCAGTAACTGCACTGAGTTGATTTCTCATTTAAATTTTCAATCTAAAGCTCCTTCTGACTGGAGTATTTCATCATTACTGCTGCAATTTAGCCTTTGCAATTGGGACACTTCAAAAATGATGGGCTTTCCTATCTAAGAAAAAGCTGCACCAAGTTCTGGCTTTTAAAGCTTAAAACTCATTCTGATATAAATGAGAGAAGTGTAGCTTTGCTATGAGTCTTACTTTTTTGAGAAAGTTGGGAGGTTTTCATATTTATTTAGATAGTGATGTTTTAAAATTTGCATACATTTCTTTGAAATTCCACCTTTTGTTGCTGCAAATGTCATTTTTAGTTCTAAATGAAAAATGATAAATACTTTTCCAGGAGTCTGGAGCTCAAGGATTAATGTGGTTGAACTAGTTAAATGTTAAATCTATTCAAAGTAGAACTGCATAGAGACTGCAAATGTTCTTGCATGCAAGTAAATCCTTTTTATATTGAGTCTGGTTTGCTAAAGATGTAACTGCTCTGCGTTTGTTCTGTACAGATAAGTTATGTATGTTATAGGTACTCTATCTTACGATGCTATATTTGCTGTCCCCATTAATGCTAAGCTGAGATTGCAGTTTAATTCTGCTTTGTATTAAAATGAGAACCAGCCTTTTTGAATGGAAGGGAAGAAGCTGTAGAACACAGTATATTTTATAGATAGACTTCATATCCTTGATGAGTAGAAACAAAAGTTTCTCAAGAAAATTACATGGACCATGATAGAAGTTTAAATATTTCTCCGACCTCCTTCAAGTAAGTATCTCTTCAGACTTCATCTGATAAGAGTCCTTGATGGGCTTTGGTTGAACTCGGTTACATCTGTGAGATGAAAGTATTGCACATCCCAACACCATCTTTTTGTACCAGTAAGTGCTGTTGAAACTTGTGCTTATCAAATGACTGAAGTCTTAATTCTGTCCCTCGATTTAGCAGACTGGCCATCCATTCCCTCATACCTGATTTTAAATGGGTAGGTTTTGCAAAACAGTGGTCAGGACGATGTTTTATTTCACCTGACTTATATGAACCCATGGATAAAACACTGCAGAAGAGCCACCTCAGGATTCCAAGTTCAAGTACTCACAAGTTGGGGAGTGAAAAGCATTTACGCTGGGACAAGTTTCAATGCCCTGTGTTCTCCGAATAAAAGGTTCCTTTTTTTTTTTTGCCCAGCTACATTCTTGGAAGTGACTGGGTTGTTTTGGCTGCAGCTCCTCAGAAAACTCAGCCTGAACTCAGCGCATACAACTTCAGCACAAAAGGTCTACAGAGTTGCAAAGGTTTCCTAAGCAATGAAGAGCAACATGTTGGGAAGCTACAGGTACCCCAAAATGTAAATTGCTGCTTTTTTTTCCTTAAGGTTTGGGATTTAAAATTTGCATGTTAGAATTCAGTTTGGGCCATTTCTTCCTTTTCTGCTGGTACCATCACACAGCTTTTTTTTTTTTTTTTTTTTTTTTTCTCCTCCATATTAAACAAAAGCCAGAGTTACTACGCCTGGGTCATACCTGTGGCACAACAAATCCAGTAGCTAGTCTCTGACTTAACCAGATCCTGGTGCTTTGGAAAGGTTTTTTAATACCACAGGAGACAGGACGGAGACAAAGAATCTTCTTTTACCTCCTTTGTAATTAGACTGTAATAAAACCTTACCCATGATGTTTAACAACCCTTCTAACACCATTACCAGCAATACAGCAGAGCTAGGTGCTGTGCTGCATATAACAGAGTACAGAGAAATGGACCTATGTTCCTGGCCCACTGATTTCTCATGATGGTGACTTCAGCAGGCTACCTGCTTATAGGAAAACTTATTCCTTCCACTGTGGCTTAATTTCCGTAATGCCTCTTCTTCCTGAGTTTGAGCCTCTTAAGGGACTGCAATATCCAGAAATGAGACAAGTCACGTCCCACCTTCCCTTCACCAGCAGCTTACCTGCCTGGATGGTTCAGCAGCTGCCAGATGTCAAGCGCCATCTCTTCACGTGGGTTTTTCTGGAAGGGATGCTAATCTGGGCCTCTGTTTCTTCAGGACTGATGTGGTCCTGAAGTAATTTTTCCAGACAAAACACAGGGAATACATGCAGTTAATGAAGTCTCTGATTGCAAAGATGGGACTGAAGATGTAAATGTAGTGTTAGTTTTTCAGAGTGGGGACTTGAGGGTGATCTAAAGGCTTAAGATAAGAGTGTATATATATATACATGTATATATACATGTATATATACACACACACATATATGAAATCAGGAAAAGAGAATTCATGTAATTTGAGGCTGTTTCTAATCGCTTCTGCCATGTGATACTGAAAAGAAGAGAATGACTTCTCCCACTCCTGGTTGCAAGATCACTAACCTGTAGCCCAGTGATCTATAAATGGAAACTTCTGCAATATTCTTTCTTTTCCTGACTAGTTCTGAGTACTATGAGAGCTGTACAATTACTGTGATTGAATCAAACAGAAACCCATCCAAGAAGCAGGCAGGGTGTTTCCAAAAACAATCCTGGTCGGGGTATAATAAGTTTTAAATCCGTGCTGTTATATATAAAATCTGTGGCCAAAACCTTGGTAAAAACTTCAAAAACCTTGTTTCTGCTTCAAAGAGAAGATTTATTTAGCTTTCAAGTAATCACAAGGCAAACATGGCTGTGGTCTGTAATTTTTATGGATGTAGTTAAAAAGTATTTTTGGAGGTTTGAGAGCTGTTGATAAAATGACAAACTACTTGTGCTTCATAAGCATTTCCCTCACTCTGGAAACTGTAAATGCTCTAGACGGTAGCGGTGATAAGTTATGCATTTCATCCATAAATAATACATGTTTTTGTTAATATATTTAATCATTAGTATGGTATCCATGCACGAATTATTCCATCTCCAGCCTGATGTTACCCTATCGCTTTCTGTTTGTGATTACTTAAGTGCTTCAGAAGTAACTTTCTGCTCTGGGGAAGAAGACTTGGGGGGGGGGCGATGTCCGTCATCTGTCATGCCTCTGTCAGCTCCTTTGTGGGACATACAGGCAATTCCTGTAAGAAGTGGTTTTGTCTTGTAAGCGTGCCGTGGGGGGAAGGGGACTGTTTGTGGGTTTCCCTCTCGGTGTTGTGTTGCCTGAAGTGCCATTTCCCGGCTGCAGCTCGCTGGGACCCGGGTACCAAGAAGCGTGCGGAGGTGCTGGAGCTCACCTCTCTGAGGAGCACCAGTGTGCTGGGGGAGAAGCAACCTCTGCCTTATCAGGTGCATATGTTATTAACAGAGTTCAGACGGGCACTGCGAGTGTGTGATGTGCGATACTTAATTTCCATGCCTAAATGTTTCCGTGGTTATGTCCCCTCGCCCTTCTGGGTGTCTCTGGGTTAAAGCAGTGATGTGCAGGGAGGGTGAGACCTTTCCATTGGAGCCCTCTTTGGCTCCTGCACAGACTACAGGTGGTTTTAGATTTCCAGAAAGTCGGGGCAGCTCCTCCTACAGTGAAGTAATCTGCCTTCCCGTCCTTTTTTATTTGGCTGGGCTTGCTGCTGCTGTTTATTTGTTTGGTAGTGTTTTCCTTAATATAACTGGGGAAGCTTCTGAATTGCCACTAATAATGAACAGCTCAAGCAGTGGTTGTAAACTTAATCCTGTAAAATACAAATCTACTTTCAGCAAAACCACAGCATTTCTTTTAATTTTAATCAGACGTTATCCCTGCCACAATTTTTTTAAAAGAACAGGAAGACTTTAAATTCTGGGAGGGTGTTGAAACGTAGCGAATTTGTAACAAAATGGATAAACTTTGGCCATGTTGCTGTCTTGGAATAAAAGGGCTCTGGGGTTATTCCATCAGACTAGCTTTGTAGCTAAAATAAACATGTAACGCGGGAAAAGGTACACCTTTTAACAGACTTGAATGTGCATGTATTTGTTTGCAAGAGACTCATGTTGCTTCTGTCACATTTTTCTTTCTTCCATACTTCCTTTGTTGTATCTTGCCTTTAATTATTTTTGAAATCCCAAGGAGCAGCTGTGTCTGTACTGTATCTTATAGGATAGAGACACTGTGATGTTTTGGAGCTCTCTGAAGTGCTATAGAATAAGCTCGAAGAAGTGGAAATGAGAGAGTATAGGCTTCAGCTGAGATTCCTTTCATCAGGTTATTTATTCAGTGTTGCAGATGCCACGTAAATGGCGAAATCAGGTCAAAATTGCCAGACTTCCACTTTCTGAAAGAAAATTTTGTGTAAACCTACCGCTTCAAACTTTTGACACAGACGACTTTATAAACAAGTATCATTATGGTTTATAATACAGAAAACAGTATTACAAAAATTATGTTGCCTCAGACAGCTTATTTCAGAATTTTTCTTCACTTGATTTTGTAGTATTTGTGTGGTGCCTGAGTAAAGTCTGTGTTCTGACACTTCAGCTTCTTATTGTTAGGGAGATTCTAGCAGTGCACTTGCTAATGTACTCCCTGGTGCTGTCAGGCTCTTGCCTTGGGCTAGCTCTTTGATTTTTTTTTTTTTTTTTTTACCCTGTTAAAATGAGGCCAGTGGTTATGGCTTGGCTCAGCTGGTGCTGAGGCGTGTGGCCAGAGCCACAGAAGAGGCTCCTTCTCTTCCTCTTCCTCTGTGGAGGGTGTGATGAGCTGGAAGGAGGGGAAAGCATGAGGTCCTCCGACATGACAGCCCAGGGCAAACGCTAATGACTAGTCTGTAAAATGAGACAAGAGATGCGGCTGGCTGGTGTGGTGCCTGATGTTGGAGAAAGGGCTCTCCCTCCCTGCCCCCCAATTTTCTTGTAAAGACTTATTCATCATCCTGGTCTCATCAGTCTGTATTTTTTTAGAGTCCTCAGGCCTCTCTAGTCCTGGGAAACAAAATGAAGGGCTTAATTCCAGCAAGTGTTTGCCTCTTTGACGGAATTGGCTCCTTTTATCTAGTGGTTCACATTAGGACATTGGGCAGCAAGACGAGGAGCTCAGCTTCCACTCTTCCTCTCAGTCAGCGTCTCTGTGTCACCATCGGTTTCTTCCTCCCCTCCTCCTGTGAATTTATTCAGGCCAAATTTGTGTGGCTTTGATAGAAGGGAAACAGTGTTTTCCACCAAACTCAAGTATTTACTGAAGCTCTCTGCTTCTACTACACGTCACTGGCAGCTGTAAGAAAGCTGGAATCATCTTGGCTACTGAAGCAATTCAGTAATTTATTGTGTGTGTTTCAGTGGCACTAATCAGAGCTAGATTTGGCCAAATTAAATTTAAATTCTGTTCACTTCTTCACCAGTCAATGTAAGCATGGAAATGTCTTCTGGGGGCTCAGTGAGATTTCATTGCACAAGCCAGGAGGATTTCTCTTAATTCAGTCTGACCTCTAGTAGTTCATTGGTTTGGGTTGCTTTTCTAGTCTTCTCTCTATGCCTGGGAATGCAGCCTTGGTCTTCTGCAACCTAAGCTGAGCCTTGCAGGCTGCAAGCATGTGAAATGCCACAACTTCAGAGGCATTTCCTTTGCCAAAATTACTGCTAGATTGCCCCATTTTTGTGCGACATAACCATTTGTAAGTTTTTCAAGGACAAAACCTGTTGTGTATAGCAGTTTCTTAGTGGATGGATTTGTTTTGTTTCTTTTCGGGGGAGAACCACACTGGAGATTACCTTTATGTTGTTGATGTATAAGTTTTAATTTAGCAATATGTTTATTAGTGCTTCCAGCTGGCTTTCTATTTTATTCTAGAAATTAGCACTTCAGGTGTTTAATTAAAGCCTCTGGGATTTTTTTTTTTGGTTTCTCTTTTTAGTTAAAAAATCTTTAGTATGAGTCTAAAACCTTATTTTTAACCTTTAAAGTACTTTTAAATGGTTCATTTCTGAATCTGAGTTCTAATGAGTTGATATAATTTTATTTTTAAATTTGACCAGCAAGATGAAGAACAACTCAAAATTTTCTCTTAAGCATGCATGAAGCTTTTGTTTATTGCTTTCTTTCTGTGTATCCTAACGAGTACAGTTTCATTCTTTTTGTGTACTTCCAATTGGGCAATTAACTTCTAAGATATTTGCCAACAGTGCATGCGTGCAAAAAAAAAATTGGTTGCAAAGTTTTTAAAGGTGTTTTCAACACAATCTTTATTTAGTATTGCCCCCATTAAATGAGTGTTGGGAGCACTATCCACTTAAGAGAAACAAGGCATTAAGAGGAAACAAGTCAGTATGGGGTAAGTTGGGGTACGTGCTTGCAGCTCATGGGTTTCTGAGCAGCAACTGCTGTTTAAATGCTCAGGCCTTTGCCTTGGGTAACTCCATGCTACCCTGCAACTATAACACAGGATAAAAGTATGCTTGTGGATAGCTAACAAACAATACACACCTTCTAGTAGAAGTTCACAAGCTACCACAAGTTATTACATAGCATTTGGGACCATAAAGTGGTACTTCTGGCCCAAGGTTCATGATATTTGGGCTGCACAGATTATGTTTCCATATACAAAGAAGTCTGTGTTAAACATTTTCCTTGTAGTCATGCTAGTGCAATCTGCATTTTAGGACAGAGGGTTCGTTTGAAGGAGGCCATATTCTTCCCTCGTAGTAAACAGTGTTTCCTGATTAATCTGGGTAAGGACTGTAGTTGTCTTTGTATTCATGTTCAGTTCAATTCCAAATGGCCATGACACTTGAAACTCCTAGATAAACTTGCATCTCTCATCATTTACAATATATAGATTCACGATCTAATCACTCACTTCTCCTGAGCTGCCATTGTTGGTCTCTGACCATGCTGGATGTGTAATTTTAAGATTGAGCCCACTTTAAAATAACCCCGAAGTAACTAGATACTTGGTTTTGTTTCATTTTCACTGTTTTGTAGTGGCAGTGATCTGAAATCAAAATCAGATTTTATATTTTTTTATTGCCTTTCTGAATATAAATGGATAGCACAAATTTCATTCCTTGGTAGTGTGTCAAGCTGACATTTATCTAGGCAAAAACATAGAGGAGTCTCAGCTTTGTTGTGGTAAGGAAGCCAAAAACTTAACACTACTTAGCTCTGGAGTAACAAGAGGAAGGATGGAAATGAGAGTGAGAATTAAACCTTTTCCTTTTTTTCTTTCCCCAGAATATTCTGATGCCCTGTCCAGTGATTGTTAATGAAAAATAATTTTGCTAGCATATTTTTTAATTATTTTACAGTTTAGTAATTTGGCCAAAATATGTGCTTGTTGGGTAACAGGACCTACACGATGCTTGCATGTATGATGAACTTATGCTTGTATGAATGTAATACAGGAGCTGGAAATCAAAGCAGCACCATTAACAACTGCCTCGTATCCAGTTCAGAACCAGTGATACTCCACTCCCGCGTGGAGCTTCCTTCGCAGCACTGAGGGCTGTAAACCCTCCTGTGACGATGTGAGATTTGATGCAGCCAGTTACATGTTGCAGGGTGATAAAACTGCCAGCCTCGGCTATAAGCTAGGCCTAGATTCTTTGTCATCCTATTTTAATAACAGAAATCTGGAGGTGGATGGGGAACTTGCTGAAATTCATGGGCAGACCTTAATTTGACATCAGTGGGACTTGAACCAGGCATTGACAGTGCAATTTCTTTGGTGAAAAGGCCCTTCTGTGGTATTCTTTCAGGGTACTTCTGTAAGAGCAGTGCACCTATGGCCGCATGTAACCCTTTTCAGTCCCTTTTCATGTGCTAGGTTCTCTTTATCATGAATAGTTAACAGCTCTTTGTGTTCGCTGCATGCATGGCTACATGTGCAGTGCTATTGCTGGCTGCTGAAGAGCAGATTTCGAGCGAAGCCTTTGGGTGTGTACCGAGAGCTCAGCTGCAGATGGGAAGTGCCTTTCCTGTGGAATTTAGATTCAAATCGCCACATGTAACATATCACTCTGCTGTTCAAAATCTAGATTAGGTTGTAATTGATAAAACAGAGATTGAAATTTTAAATATATAATCTTGCTGGATTCTTTCTTTCCCAAGCTCAGTGCTGTCTGTTTATATTAAAGCAGCTTCATGACATTTTTACAGGAAAAAATTAAGTGGTGTTTTCACCATTTGGTGCGAGCCTAGGGTTGAAATATTACTGCATATTATTTCCTGTAAGTTCTCTGTTCATGTATGGGTGTGTAATGCTTCTTTTTTTTTTTTTTAAGTGTGGATGTATCTCTGGTTATCTCATCAATCATGCTTAAAATGAAGAGGCTTTTAAAACATACATATCAGGTCATGTGTTTTTGTGTTTAATTATGCGTGTATCTAATCCTACAGCTGTTAATGTGTCAAACTCCCATTGAAACTTATAGCCATCTGATCAAGTAAAGGAGGGCTGGATAAAGTCTCATACAAGGTCTTGAGAAAGTACGTGACTAACAGAAATCTTTATTCCTAATTTTAAATAGTATTCTAGTACCATGTAAGCTTTTGGTTATTTAGTGGTTAAAGTGTTTCCTCCCATTCTGATGGTGAATTGCTCTATCTGTTTAATTTTCCTTGGATCATTTCCTGTCCACAAAAGACTCTACCTTAATTCTCAGCCTTTCTAGTAAACACTCAATAGATAGGAAGTTATAGCTTCATAATAGACCACATCCATGTGGAAATCTGTAAACATCCTTTTACATCCCTTTTTTTTTGAGATTTATTCATTAGTCATTCTTGCTACACTGCTTGCTTTGTGTGACAGCTTGGCTAGGCAGTGCTTGTAAAATAGGAACCTTCTCACTCCGTCAATGCACCAAACTAAAGCTGTACAGAGAAGGTGTATCAGTTTGAATGTTAAGGTATTGTATGTAGCCTAAAAAGCAAACAGAATAACCTGATAGGCATTTTTGATGGCCAAAGGAAGAGCTTTGCACGAACTCAAAAATTACCTACTGCCCTGGATATATATTTTTTTTTCCTCATTATCACTTTGGAAAAGGTTAGTATCAGGACTGGAATAAATTCTTGACCGTAGATCAAATACCTCTAGTGGGCAACCTGAAACACAGTAAATTTTGTGCTGAGCTGGTAGTCCTGTCCATAAGGTGATCAGAATATTTTCCTAGTTTACAGCTTGTTCTTTGCACATTGAAAAATATTGGTCTTAACCGATCAGGTTAAGAAACTCATGAAGTTTCATGCATGAGGTTCTTGCCACGGTGGGAACCCTGTCATGATCCATGTCACGAGCTCCAGGAACCTCAGCACAGCAGTGAGTACCTCTGGGTCTGGGATGCCATGGCTGACCATCCCGCTTGCCTACTGAACCTGGCATGCCTGGTCCTGGTCCAGAGGGAAAATGCAGCACCATGAAGTAGTTGGAGGGCTTGTGCTTCTCTTCAGCCACAGATTCTCTTTGGTTTTGCCCCATTATACATCCCAGTTTGGAATACAGGAAATAAAATTTGGTCAAGAGCATCTGCTCAGTTGAACGTATCTCTTCATTGGCTTATGGATCAAGATGAATAGAAATTACCTCAGTCCAGATGAACATTTTCTGTACCTTTTAGTATCATTTCTCATCCTTATTTGGTTCAAAAGTTGAGATTTATTTCCAAGGAATTTGTGTGTGTGTCTGTACATACTATATTAATGATTTCATCATCTGCTTTCTCATAGTCACTGACTTCATTGTGATGGCTCCTAGGAGAGATGCACAAAAGATTCTTCCTGAAGTTGTTTGAATTAAGACATTAAGGTCTGAGAACCGGGCGGGTCTTGGTTTCTAATTCCAGATACCTCACTGTTGACGTTCATGTTTTTAATTCCATTTCTGTCTAATTTGGCATAGTGATGGTGAGGCTATTTTCCCTAAGAAACCCCTAAATCCTGTCAGTTTTGGGGGTGGAAGGTGTCTATTTCCTTTCCCCCATGACTTCTAATCTCACTTAAGAGTCCATAAATAAGTGACAACCTCACTGGTGGCTGATGTAACTTCTCTGGAGCCCAACAGCATTGTTCTTGAGGCAGCCACATCCCCTCATCTCAGCTCAGGGAATGCAACCATTGCTTCTGCATCTCTCCTTTCTCATGCTAGCCAAAGTGCGAAGGAGTGTGCTGCCTTCATCCTGACTGAATTGAGATTGTGAATTCAGTGTCTGAGGCGTGAGGAGCACTACTTCCCTTCATCTGCTGAACTCATCTGAAATTTTTTTTTAATTATTATTTTTAATATCTGCATGATCCCTAGGAAAACTGACAAGGACATCATCTCAGGTCAGGCCTAACTATGCTGCTGCAATGCAAACCAAAGGAGGTAACTTCTTCAGCCTATATGCCATAAAAACTAGCTTTCTTTGGAGAGCTCTCTTGAATCTTAGATCTGCCTGTTTTTCTGTTCTTCCCTTCTTGTTTCACTTTCATGCTTGTACCCTGTACAAAATATCTGTATTTCTGCATGTCTGCTCTGTATTATTGGATGTTTGGGGAAAAAGCAAGTATCACTTTCCCAAAACCTTTTGGACAGCTGGTATAAGGAAGGAAATGGTCTGATGCGTGTATTTGAATTACTGACACAGTCTCCAGATACTTCAGATTGCCAAGTCACGAAAGTCTTTGCAATGAAGACTGTTTCAATGAAAGCAATACTTCAGAGAGCTAATTCTTTCAAACAGATAAACCATGAAGAATCACAGCTGTGTGCTTCTTTCTGACAGATCTAATGTTATTGATGAGTTAGAAGCTTGGTCTTTTAAAAGTGAATTCTAACTGTCCTTTCCCTAAAGTTTGCTGTAATGCAGAGTGTCATGTTGTTTGTGTTTATCAAGAATTAGCATTTTTCTCATGTTTTGTGCTTTCCATGATCCCAAAGAAGTACAGCTGGTTGGGGGTTTTTCCCAGATAGTGTTCCATTTTCATTCCTGCATGAATTAGCAGCCAAAGAAGATTCTGCAAGTCTCCCATTTCCTAGCCTTATTTGGAGCTAGGAAAAAGGAAGCAAATCTAAAGCTAGCCCAACTTTGCCACCATTCTTTTCTCTGATATTGACAGTCCTACACATCTTGATATGTTCTTTCCTTAAAACATTCAATCATGAATGCCCTTTTCCATTTATTTGAATACTATTATGTAAAATAAAAATTGCATAAAGACTCAGAGGTCAGTATCCCATAATTAGAATAAGTAAAACAAACAAAACCACCAATCACCTAAAACCTTATTTATGAGGAGATTCCTTGTGTATTTTCCATCTTGAAAATAAATGACTCCACAGCTTGCATTACATGAGTCTATTAATACTCTAGCCAACTTCTGATAAACATGAAGTACCGCAGGATACTGATGAACTACCTTAGCAAAATCTGGACACAGAGCTGTTACAGTAACTAAGGTCTTGTCCCTACCTGGAAATAATACTGTGTCATCACATGGTTTAGTAAAGTGGTGGTGAACATGGTTTTGCAGGTGCCTATATTAACTGTTAAGTAGAAGCTGACATCAGTATGCCTAGTCCTGTGAAGTCCAGCTGATGTGTTGAAATAGTAATATTCTGGGTTATACCTACTCATGCTTAAAGATGCTCCTTCCTGTGTGGTAGCCTTCACTGTAACTCTTCTGTGCTCAAGTGAGAGGCTTTGGTCTACGAGGTGTCACTCTGTCACCCCTACCAAACACTAAACTGTCTCCTTCCCACACAGTACCACTTGTGCAGAGTTGCCTCTTGGCTATCCATTGGCTTAACTGTAGCACTATTTCAGAAATAAGCGTGTGACTTTCCAGTTGCAGATGACTTATTTCCTGTAGAAAAACCTAAAGCTGATTTGTATTGCAATGTCCACTGTGGAAACCATGAACAATGTTCCAAAGAAACCACTTGTACTTACTTCACTGGAGGAAGAGAAGTGCATCAGAGATCATTTCTGTAGAGTTGCCATCCTACACACAGCTCCACTACTGACTGTTGAGCAAGTCATAGTAACTACATGTAATGGTGGACTTAGAGGGGGTAGAGGTGAACAGGAAGCACTGGAATAAAAGCTCTGATCTCATGGCACATGGTGAATATCTGAATTAATTGTATATCTCTAGCTTACTTCTTCTGGAGTGACTGCAAAGCAAGACATGATGAAGCTGGAGCAGCAACTCCTAACTAGAAAAAAAATCTGATTGCTGAAGAGAATGAGGTGACTGTTTATAGGCAAAGCTGTGTGAAGACAAATCTGCAGATAGGAGTTAAGACTGCCTACCGATTTATAAACTGTAAACGGAAACTGGTGGAGAAATGGTAAAGATTATCCATTTCTGTGAAACAGTTCTCGCTGTTAAGCGTGAAGGGAGTTAGCTGCCGTTAACCTCCTGCGTAGGAGCTTATAACTGATGGTGCAATAACAGTAGCTATCTTGAGAATCGTGTGGCCTTGAGGAAAAAGAGGTAATTGCTTCATGTTTTTGGCTTTCCTTCTGTGCAGTGGTGCCTTTTGCGGTGCTGCTCAAGAATCTGCTGTTGAGGTGCAAAGGAGAAGGGCCGTTTGGCATGCAGTGCCTCGGCAGCACAGATCACAGTCCCATACTTGAGATGCACTTCGCAAGGCAAGCCACCTTGGGCACTGGCAGGGACACATTCAGTGTGTGACTAATCTGAGAACAAATTAGATTCTTACTCTGACTGTACAAATGTGTGTCTCGTGGGACGTTCAGATGGGCTTTTAAGATTTCGTTCTTCTCCAACTACCTTTTCCTGCATCAGGCTTCCTAAGAAATAAGGGTGCTTAAGATTTTGATCTCTAGCTGTTTATGGGGCACCAAAATTTGCTGCCGTCACAAAATGATCTGTGCTTCTTGGGGCTATTTGAGAAAACTCCCTGGAAAAATTCAGCCTCATCCAAATGCCAAGTTGCGTGCCTGGGGAAACTAATCACTTTTTTAAAAATGAAAATAATACTTTTCATTTAGAAGCCTACCTCTTTTAGTGTTTTACAGCTGTTTTGTATAATGTTCAACTCCTTGTTTCCATAGACCTCAAAGTCCTTCATAGACTGGGTATGCTTTGCTAGCATGGAATAGAGTCATGTCATATCAACTTTTTAAGTGGGATTTTATTAGGAGTAGGAGATATTCATAACTTTTCCATTTGAGGCTCTGAGGAAGCATTAGACCAGCAATTTTAAATTGTGCAAGTGCTGTTTCCCCAGGATATATACAGTGAATAGTTTGGGGTTTAGTTTTTTTGTTGTTGTTTTAATTCTGCTGTGTAGCCTTATAAGCAGACTGAAGCCTTGAGGTTTTTATTATCATATGTGGCTGAGGAAAAGCACATGTGTGAAATCCCAAATTATTTGCCCTTTTCCAATATTAGTCTTGAGAGCTGGGTGAACACATGGGCTATAAGATTCTTTGGATACTTAATGGAGTATTTTCCCTTTTGGAACACCTTTTTCTGTTCGGAACAAGGAGATCCTCAGGTGCTTTCAGTGGGATCTTAGTGTCAATAGAAATCTCCCAAGAAACAGCACTCCAGTAAAGCTTTTGGAACTGGAAGCTCTTTTCTTTTGTGAGATATCTGGCTCAACGTACTAAATTACAGGCAAGAGAGCATTGTGAAGCTAAAGTTGTTAGTGCCCATGGTGAGCCCTGGGTTATTCTCCTTCTTCCCCTATGATCCCACAAACACACAGCTGGGGGAATTGGCAGTGGGCATCATACCACATAGTGTTAGGGAGGGGAACGGATTGCTCACTTTGTTCCTCTCCTCTCCCTTTTTCTCCTAAAGAAAGGTTGGTCCCTAACAGTTTGTGAAGGTATCTACACTTGCAAGGAAGGAAACTTTTTTTTTTTTTTTTTTTTTTTCCTTTCTGAGTGAAAGGTAACTGATAACTGCTGTTCCTCTGTCTCCAGCACCATGCTGAGGTAATCATTAGCATCTAAATTCCCCATTTCATAACAGGTGGGGTTTAGTGAGTTTAGTTGCAGAAGCCTATTCAAGTACTACCCGACTTTGTTTTGTATGCTCTGCTGAACGTGGCGAGACCCAGAGGATGTTATTTTGGGGTGCATTGAGGAACCTGTGAAGTCACCACAGAAACAAATAGCATATGCACCCACTGACCTTGCTGTTACCAAGTGATCTTCCTCTCCCAAGCACACATGACTAATCACATCTGCAGAGAGCTGCACAGAGGTAAGCTCAATGGGAAAGAGAAAGTGGACTGACACAGATGTTTTGCGAGCTGAGTTGCATGGTCATCTAACTCAATCAGGCTACGAATAGTGAAAGCTTCTGTGTTTTACATGCATGCCTAAATCTAATGGCTGCTTGCAATTGTGCTTACCTGTCTGGATGGGTGTTTCTAATGCAGATTACATTCAGAACTACAAATGCCAAATATTTAAAATCCTTCTTTTTCAGTCACTTGTGCATAACACAGACTTTCTCATTATCTATTTAAATAAAAAGCACAATCTAGTTATTTGCAACATTTTCTTTCATGGAAGTAAGAATACAAAGTTGAAAGAACAGGTGATTACTCAAAATGTTGTTGGCTTCCCTGTTGAAGTTGTAGGGCTAAAGCCAAAGAGGTGCTTAAAGATTTAAACTTACATTGAATAGGATTTAAAAGCTAGATTCCCAAATACCTTTGGGCGATTTGTCCCTGAAACTTTTAACAACAGTCACCATGTTCGTCTTCACAGTTTGTCACAGCTGAGAAAGCTAGAAGGTGAGAGCATAGAGGTGAGAGCAGAAGAGTGCACAAATTAAAGGGACACTGTAAAATTGTTAGACTGCTTTTTACTACCCCGAGGTGAAACCACTTACTCTTCTGAAGAAGCGAGCAGCAGTGTCGTAGGGGGAGTGAGTACTTACCTGGAAGAAAACGGGGGCATGAAACAGACAATGCTCCAAGTTCATCTTCAAGCAATCGCTTGTCAAAGCACCTGTGCCAGCCTACATGCGCTCTGCCTTCCCGTACTGCCTGACCAGAGTCTGGGTGTTTCTTGCTGGGTGAGATTCTGCCTTGTGACCATTCAGGGCATGTGCATGTGCACACAGATAACCTAAGATACAGCTGCTGAGTCTTAGTTATGAGGTGTGCAGCACTGGAGGGACTCTGTAGAAGTCCCACCACATCTCCCAGAGAAGAGACTGGCTTCGGCATTTCCAGAACCCACGTACGTTTTTGACCTGCTGGTTTTCACACCTGCTGCCAGCGGCACCTCCCTGCCCTGGTCCTCACCAGGGGAGCATTGTGCAGATCTCTGCTGAACCACTCGTAGAGCAGATACTACCAGTGGTAAGCTGCTTGTGTCACTGTGCGAGGGAAAAGCGTTGGTGGGGATTTTTGTGTGAAGATGCTTCCCCCGCCGCACCTATCCCCTACCTTCTTCACTGTCCTGGAAGTTCCCTCCAGTAACTGGGCAGCATCACCTGGCATCGACTGACACTGAAATTACATTTCCTTCACCTTCTATTAAGGACTTCTTTCTGCCGCTAGTAGGTTTTTAGCCCATACCTCTTCCTCCACAGTTTAAAATTTCTTCTGAAGTTCCTATACAGGGATGAATGTTTGATCTGTTATCAGCCTGCCTTCCAGTGTGTGTCCTCTTTAGTTCCTCTCCCACTGCTTGAGTTTTTGTAACTAATGTTTCTACTGAAGTGTTGGAAGAGGAAGGGGATGACCAAAAAAATCCGCTTCATTCAATTTTTTTTTAAATTGCATTCCCTTCAATATCTAAAATGTTCTGACTCACAAGGGGACCATTTAATTGCACATTTATGCTGGTATCGGTGAGAAAAATCGATCAATCAAAATCTAGACAAAGATGATGCTTTGCATGCTTTTCCTGAGCACCCTCCAGCAAACTGAGTCTTTCCCCTCTGAAGACCATAGGGAGAGCTGTCGGTCAGGCAGAAGAGGCTGAGGCTGGGCTACCTGTCTGCAGTCCCTGCTGAGAGCCCCTGGGCTTGTCCCGGGGATGTGCATGGGACCGCAGGTCCTGCTGTCACCTCATACATCAGCCATGCTCTGAGCAACGGGTGCTAATGGGCGAGATGTATTCCCCAGCTGGGCATGGACCTGCTGTGGGTGCTCTCTGGCTTCAGACTGGAGAGCAGCATCCCTGGCAGAGAGGCAATCAAAGGGGTCATGTGGAGAAGAACCAGGGTTTACTTATCTACTATATGCTGGGGTTTGGTTTTGTTCAGTGTTTTGGGCTCGCTTTCTTTCAGTTTCAAGAGTTTGCTTTTGCCTTGGGATTCAGACCACTTGGTAGCATTAAGGTGAAATGAAAGGTTGCAGTTCGTGCCTGAGGTTTTCAAACAAAAAGGTTAAATGGTTTATTTGTCCCTTTTACTTTTCCAAAGGCCTGCAATGTATTTTCACTAAGGTGTCGTATTTTATGTTAGAAGAGAATACTTGTGATTTTCTGAATGCAGCTTTTGTGGTGGATTCTGCTACCCCCTGAAAAGGAACCTCTTCAATTTTACTGACAGTAGGAAGCAGCTGTACATGCTTTGTGTTTTTTCCCTGTCTGTGGCAGCCTGCTCCTAAAGAAATAAGTGGGAATTTTCCCATTGATGTTGGCAGGAAGGATGATCACACTAATGCAAAGCTTCTGTGGTAGGGATCCTTAGTGGTGTTGGTCCTTTTGATGTAAAGCATCTGGCTTTGTGAAGATCCTACTCCATAAAATCCCTGGCAATGAGAATGGTGAGTTCTGGATGCAGAATGATGACAAAAAGCACATTTCTCCTCTGTGGCAGAAACTTTGAAATTGTTGGCACAGAGAGATTATTGTTAGAAACTCTAGAAGGCAGAGGGTGTAAAAACCTGCAAGAGGCAAAAACTCCACATAGCTGATGACTATTTGCATTATGTGAACACTTAACAGCATGAATTGGGCTTAGCAGAAGCAAAAATCATCAGGAGCACTGAAGGTTTGGATGAAAGTGGGTATAGCACTGACATTCCAGAGATTTAGTACCTGTGATTTAACTTGCTCAACTCACCCAAGTCTAAAGTATAGAGTTACAGCTTTTTAATGAAATGTGGAAGATCAGTTTTCAGGTTTTAAAAATAAAGTATAAAAGCTCTATTTTTTTCTTGATCGTATTCATTTAATGTCAGTTTATTTTGTGCCTGTGGATGTGTTTAATAAAAATTCTGCATCTGCTAGAGGAAGAAAATAGAACTTGTCAAAGTTCATCTGTGACAGCACTTTATTGTGGCTTACTGAATATAAAGGGCTAGTAGATAAATTCAGTCATTCAGAGCCTAAAGAGGCTAATATTTCAGTTTGCCCAGACATCTTGCTCTTTTAAGTCTGAAGCTTCAAGAAAGGTTATTTGCTGTGTTTTCTATATACAAGTAAGTACAGGAGACCTGACAGGACTGTCTGTGCAAGATGTGTCAGCTGGAGCATTGCTGTATTCATCTTCAGTGCCAAGCAACTCCAATTACTCTTTGGTCAAACAAACTTTTTATCCATTGAGGTGCAGTCATTTGCCAGAGCTACTTGCAGTCATGTGGCAGAGGGGGCACAATTAGTACATTGTAGAAATGATTTTATTTTTTTAATGGTGTATGCTATGGAGATGTAATGGAGCCCTGCTGGCAGTGATCTGAGGAGAAGTGCAGGGCCAGGGTGAGGATTTGCCAGATTGTAGCAGAGCACTTGAAATTCTCCAACCAGCAGGAAGGAAAAAGTGTGCATGAGAGAGCCCGTGGGAACTGTATTTTGGTTCAGCAGTGTCCGTTAACATTGTCAAACTGCCTGTCTCAAACTGTTAAGACTGATAAACTGCCAGTAATTATCATTTAGAAAATTAGCAGCTGCCAAGACCACCACGCACATCACATGTGTTGGTTGGACTGGTTTGAAATTACTTTGCTTTAAAAAAAAAAAAAAAAAAAAGGAAAGAAAGAAAAGAAGAATTCCTGAGCCTGCTTCTGCTCCAAGAATAGCATTGAGTTTTGACACATGACAGTTGGTGCTGGCAGTAGTTATTTTTGTTGTTCGGAGTAGGCTTGGGGGATGCTTTCTTGGAGTGCGTCACTACTGCTGTTTACCTTTTGGGTAACAGGGCTACTGAGACCTCTGACTATTTGCAGCAAATCTAAATAAATAACTGAAACTAGTGGGATCTCCCTTTCCTTCCTTGCCTGTGACACTGGGCAGAGAGACAATTAAAAATACTGGTTGCCAGAAGGAAAACTTTCTTATTTTGCAGTTGATTTCCAGCCACTGTAAAGAAACAGATTGAGAGTGGAAGGGCTGAGCAGGGCAGGGCAAGAGCTTAGAAGCGGCTTTGGCTGGACACCACCATCACTTTATCTCCCAAACAGCCCATATGTGGAAACTGTGGCTTGAGGCAGGGCGAATGTCATCCAGTTCCTCCTGAAGGAATCTGAATGCAGCCATGACCAAGAGCTAGGGACACAACCATATTGCACAGCCATTGCTAGGAAGGGAGATGGGGGTGGTGAAAAGGCTGTGTAGAAGCTTGCGTGATGTTTTTCATACAGAGGTTTGTGATTTGGTCAGTCATCGATGAATGTGTTGGTGCAGAGCCTCTGAGTCAACGACCTGTGAGTCTGAAGGACTCCCAAGTTTGAGTTGTCAGACAGTCCAAGAAAATACCACTTACATTTTAGTGTGTGTACCTTTCTACTTGTATTGAGTGCAAGGATGTAAAAACTTCGGGTGCTCTCTGCTTTTCTCTCCTGATTCAAGACAGGTCTTCTGGGGCGACATAGCCAACCTCCAAAGTTCTGCTTGCACTCGCTTTCCTGCACAGCTCACCTGCTGTTTCAGAATTTAAAGCAAAACATTTCAGAGTGATTGATTTTAAACTCCAGTGTCTTCAGGACCCAGCAGCCAGTGCAATGTAACCAACAGGCAAATCAGTTGAACTGAGGTAGTGAAGAACTGCTGCAGAACAGCTCCGCATCTAAGGGATAGGAACGGCTCAGGGTTTTCCTTCATCAGCGCTCCCAATTGGTATTGGATCTGCACCTTTACAATAACTGATGTCATATATCAGCTTAATCTAACTCTTTGTGGAATACGGAAGGAGAAATTCCTTTTCTCAAATAATATTTCAAGTACTGTGAAGCAAGATGCTTGCTTATGACTTGGAAAGTACCAGATATTATATCATGAAAATAAAAGGAAAGCGTATTGCATTTCATTATTTCATCTATGTGAACACTTTACTGTGTCTAATTCTGTTAATCTAAAATTATAAACAAACTTACCCTGATATAATCTAATTTTCATTATAGACACCAAATGCTATTATGTTGGGCAACAAATTGGCTTAAGATAATTCTGTCTTTAGAAAATAAGATTGTAATCAACAGATTTATAGTTTAATAAAGTCTCATGATATATGTATACCCTATAGCTTTTAAAGCTTTATTTTCAGTTCAGGGTTCCCATTAGTCTAATCTAGGTTTATTGGTACAATCATTAGATTTAAGATACGCTTTTTTTTAATCAACAAAGAGTGTCAGTGTGAGATACTGGAAAGAAGCAGTATGAGGGAACCGTCTATGAGGGATTTTATTGCAAAGCTGTTGATGGATGAGATTTAGGGACAAGGCTGTGCAGTGAGATCCTGTGTTTTGTCTAGAGTTTGGAAAGGGCAGAGGACAGTGAGGATGTGTAGGGTCCCAACTGGAAAAAGTGAGGTTATTTTGGTCTGAAATAAAGCTTTTGCCAAAAAGTAAAAGCTTTTTGTAGGTCAAAATTTTTTTCTTTCTTTCTTTTCTTCCCCACCAGTCAGGTCTAAACTGTAATCTCTGAAGAGTGTGGTACAGCTTATTGGCCAAGCAGCTCTGGTCTCAAGATTTAAAAGCCCAGCAGCAGAATTCTCCCAGATATGGATGTAGAGAATTAATTGCATCTTATTTGTGGAAATATTTAAACAAAAGAAATTTATGGGTTTGTCTGTTTGCACGTGTGTGTTTTAGTTTCTGATTTATTTGTTTATCTACTTTTTTGTACTTTGAAACAGCAAATCTGGTCTGTTTTGCTTTTTTTCCAAACCAGCTTTTTGTTTTATTAAGAAAAGTCACGTGCCTGCAGTTTGCTCAGCTTCTTGTCTGAGCAAACTTGTAGAAATAATTAATTAAGCTTGGATAGTAAGCAGACCGTGGATCTGGGTCATTCGTAACAAATAGGCGAGATTTTGTGTGATGATTTTGCAAACCTCATAAGGTGTGTATACAAGGGGTGTGGGTTTCTAGCTGGCTGGCTGCGCGTGATCAGGATTTCAGAGAGTGTACGAAAGGTGAGGATACATGAACGCGCTCTGGTTTGGGATCTTCTGAAGGGCTGGCTGGCGAGAGACCGGGATCTCTCCCTCTTGGTTTGTCCCTGTGCTGTTTCAAGGGACTGTAGTCTTCCCTAGGCATGCTGGGATTAATGTTGGCTAAGAGCCTGTAATTAAACACATGTGGAAGAGCAGTCCGTCTTGGTTAGGGGCGTCCGTCGCCAGGATGGGAACAGCTCGGGGCGGCGAGCGGTGGGGCTGGGCACGGTCAGGTCCCTCGCCACGGCTGTCCACCCAAGGGGGCTGGGGAAGGGCGGCGTGGCTGCCAGGTTTCTTCCTCAAACCACGAGTGACCTGCTGTGCCGACGGCACGGGGAGACCTTATCTCCAGTATAACTGGAGGTGGCAGGGTATATGTTGGGGAACGGCTTCCCTTTCCCCATGCCCCCCCTTCCTTCACCCATGCTGTTAGAGTAAAGAGAGGGTTTCTCCGGTTAGAAAGCTGCGTTTCACGAGGACAGGAACCAAGAGACAGCTCATTTCTATGGAGAGTTGCTATAAATAGCTTGCTCTGTTAACATAAATTCTTTCACTAAGTGAATCCTACAAACAGGGTTTTGTTCCAAGCCTACAAAATGCTTTGTATGCCCTTCTCACTTTGTACGTGCTTGTTCAGATGCTGGCGCTTCCCCCCTCAAAATGAGAGGTAAGCCTGACACTTGCAGGGTGACCCTGCTCTGTTGATGGAGTGACGGAGTCAGCTTTCATAAACAGACCTGTTACGGCTTTAATTTTTTACATCATTGATAGCAAAAGGTCTGCTGGACGTTTTTAAGGCAAGTAGGGCAGAACTTGCTGAAGTCCACACTCACCAGTGTTTAAACCTTCAACTAGGCTGCAATGTTTTCTGCCGCACTGCTCTCTGCTAATGCTTGCAGTCTGTCTGGGTCAGAAGCTGTGGCTACTGCAAGCCTTGAAAGCTTCATAGGGCTTTTAGGAAGCTTGTAATTGCTCCGCTGTGAATCCTAGAGTGAGAAAGAGCTTGCTCAGGAGGAAAAAGTCTTCTGCTAGTGCAGTGGAAACTCTATGGACATAAACGGTCCCAGCTGTATGATATGCATCTGTCACTCTGCAGAACTGCAGCTTTTTATTTTCTTCCTCTTACATAGCCCTGGAAGCCCTCTCCCTGGAAGAAGATTTTCTGCTTCTGGTAAAACACATTTCTACATTTGACGATCTGATGCTCAGTCCACGTCCCTTCCCCCTCTTCTCATGAAATGGCAGCCAGTGAGCTGTTGAAATTTTAACAGAGCTGAAAGATGTGACCCAGAGGTGTCTGTCTGGAAAAGGGAAGTGATTTGGAATCCAGGCAGTTGATAAAACACATGTGTTTGAGGAAGCATGCTCTCTCCTACTTTCTGTCCTTTTTTTAAATGCATCTCCGCTTGTGGAGACTGTACTGTTTTCACGCATGTATGACAAGGTCAAATACAATTCCCTTTCTTGATACCCTTTTGTGCATGACGTGCTTCAAAGTACTTGCTATAGCTGTATGTCCGCGTAGGTGGGTTAAAAGTGGAGTAAGCAGTGGACGGGCATGTATGTACCGTGGGGAGAGGAAGCAGACCAAATAAACTGGTTGTCGTCCAAGGTGAATACTGCGGTGCGTGGCGAGAAGGGCATGTTGATGTGGCAGATAGCATTTCTGCGTAGGCTGTCAGCTGCAGTGCCAGTGGCTTTGTGGGACTGTCGTAGTCCCAAATCCTGTTGACACTTTGCCATTAGATGTAAGAGTATATGCAAGAGAAATGAACTTGACATTTTTGGCATGTACAGTTTGGTTTTAAAATATGACTATTGATTAGCTGTTGCTGATGCTGTTTACTGTTGAAATCTTCACAACTGGCCCTTGCAGTGGCTCCCAGATTGTGCAAATAGTTTTTGGAGGGGAAATCAATTAGCTTGTTTGCATACTCAAAAGAAAAAAGTCTCGCCTCTTTGTGGTTCTCAGGCATGCATCCCTCTTTTTTTCCATAGGATTGTTATGGATATGTACTTCCAGGGATTGTACCATCAGCCTGTACCATTCATACATTTTGCAGAGTTCATAATCGAATGCGTTTGCAGCTGAAAAGTGGCACACGTGCTGCTCTGAATGCTCCTTCTCAGATGTCTCCTGCTTCTGGTAACCCATATTCTGCAGCTGGAGGCTGCGCTCCGGGCAGCGCATGAATGGCGTGTCTTGTGTTTCAGCGGCGCGGAGTGAACTTGATTCTAGGTCAAAATCAAATGTGACATTTCCTAAATGTGCGAGTCCAAACTAGTTACAGCACTAAAAAGCGGAGCCTGTGAGTGCTTTCTGTGTGTTATTTCTCAGTGATTTATGGTCCATTTCACTGCAGGCAGGTTGAATGTGCTTTTATAATCCTGATTACACCTGCAAAACTGAGAGTGGGGAGAAAATAAACCAGTGCCACCTCATCACTTAGGGGTGCAAAAAGACTTACCCTTACAGTACCGAAAATCCACTTTTCCTGTTCCAGGGTGAGGGTATCCAGTTTACGGCCAGTGGCCTAGATAAGATCTGCCGGCACAGCTCCTCAAATCTGCAGCCTGCTCCTCCCTGCTCCGCTCTCCTTCCCCAAGGTCCTCGCAGGCACAGCAAGAGCAGGCAGTGACCCAGATGCATCGCTCTGAAAGTGCCATTTGTTTCCAGCACTCGGCGTGCTGGCGGATTTGACACATGGCTACACACACGTCCATTACTGGACCAAAATACACATCCCTGGTATTGTAACGGGTGTTGTATCAGCTGAGTGACTGCTGACGGGGCCGGTAGCTGCTTGCCCATCACATGAGGTGCGTGAGTGCATGGGACGCTCGTCCTCTGAACGTGGAAGGATTTGATGAGGTGCAGGATGTGGAAGCTGGCTACAACAATAATTTTTTAAATTATTTTTTTTTGACTGCTTAAACTTTCCAGGGGGTTAACAGGCAAGCGTTTTGCTACTACATGCTTTGTTACCTGTCATGCTGTGAAAAAGAAATAAGGGGAAAGGCCTTTTTCCACTTCTGGTTTTGGCAGGGAGTGCAGGGCTGTGTTCTTTCTCTTCTCCTATTCTTCTGACTACACCTTTTTTTCAGATTCCTTTGCCTACAGACAGAACTATTACATGTATGTATGTAAGTATGTATTTATATACATATATATATAAAAATCATCATAGAGTCATAGATATGTATCTATACATATATATGATTCTTAAGACTGGAACATAAAACTAGTTCTCTCTCCCCTTGTCCAAGCTATAACCTCAACTAGTCTTTCTTCACTACTTTGTGGATTCCAAGCCATCAAATCTCATTCAGTGTGGCTAAACAGATACCCATTGATACATGCCTTCCTCCCTCCACCTGCAGCTCACCCCATTATCTCCCCCCTCTGTTGCCGTGGTCAACACCAGTGTCCCTCAGTCAGGCCAAAATCCATCCATCTCCCAGTTCCCTCTGTCCTTACTCTGAGATCAGCTGATTCTTCCTGCATACTGTCTTTTAAGAAATGCCCTGCGCTATCCAGACCACATAGCTGAAATTCACACCTAAGTGCTCCTTTGATGTCTTGAATGAATGCGACATCCTTTTCTCTCGCTTCTTCAAATTATAATTCTGTCTGTCCAGAACGCAAAAGGAATTTTTTCAGCTTCCTCATTTTTTAACAGCGTAACCTGCTCTACGCGTTCCTTTACTGGCTCCCTCTTTATTCAGCACAAGGTGCTCGTCTTTGTCACCAAAGCCTCTCACTCCCTCACTACTTTCTGTCTGTCAGCCAGTTCCAAGCAGGCTCCTCCAGCTGCCCGTGATGCTGGTCTCTCTGGTGCACGCAAGGTGCTTTCTAACAAGCAGTTAGGCGTTTTCTGCTGACCTAACCCACCCCATTAATGTTGGCATGACTACTTTCTTCTAGTCCTTTAGGACTCTCCTTTAAAATAGTCTCTTCTTTTTTTTTTTTTCTTTTTTTTTTTTTTTTTTCCCCTGGGATGCAGGTGATGCAGAGTCCCTGCCTCAGGCAGTTCACCCACCCATCTTTCGCTTTCGGAGCGTGGTTATCTTTTACAAATAGTAAGCACTCGTTAGAGGAATTTTAGACCTTATGGAGATTAAGGCCTTAACCAGCATCTTCTGTCATTGCAGGCTTTTAAAAATAGGCTCGACGTGCATGGTAATAGCAGCGTTGTAACCATGGCAATGCAAGGAAGGCAGGGTTTGCAGGCAGGGATCTTTTACTAGACCAACTGGCATGGCAGAGGGCTGGACCAGGGCAACACAGGGGTGAGATTTCAGGCTAAGGAAAGGACTCGGACACCAAAGCATATCTGCTTTCCTGCAGCTGGGTCAGGTGGCCTAATAAAAAGAATAACGTAAGTGCAGTTGATCCTGCCTTGAGCGGGGAAGCAGCCTTAGTTGGTCATTTAAGGTCCCTTTTAATACTGTCGCTCAGTTTTAATAGGGAGAGCTGACTTCTTTGCGTGCTGTGCGTTCGAGCATATGCTGATATTCTGCTGATACCAACAGAAGGTCTCTGAATATCAAGAAACCAGAATATCCTCATTAAGGATCTGCTTGGAGGATGTGAGAGTAATATATTGCTCTTTGAACGGGGGCTGAGTTTGTGCAGCAATAAAACACGAATATTAAACAGGAAGCCAATGACACTTCTGAAACATGTCTGAGACAGCAATCCAGATGTTGTTCAGGGATATAGTATAGCCCTTAAGCATTATGTCTATGCTACTCTTTTTTCTTTTTTTTTAATACTGCATCTGCATAGTTAAGGGTGGGGAGGGGGGGACATAGCAAGAGAAAACCCAGATTTTTTTTTGCCTAGTTTCCTGAGGAAGTTGGGGTTAGGCTGTTAACTCGGTGTGTCTGCACACCAGTCCTCCTCTTTATAACTTTGCAGACTGTCTCCATCCAGGGAGGGGGCTTCAGGGGCAGCATCGAGCTTCCCAGTTCTTTCTCCAATGCATTTGCTGCTGTGAGGAGACAGGCTGGATGTGGGACGGCAGGGGCACGGTGCTGCGGGCTTCCCCGGAGTGGCTGGCTGGTGGCTGCAGCAAGGCTTGCCCAGAAATGTGGCTGGGTACCAGACATCCTGGGGCATGGGGGAGCCAGGAGGGGTGGGATGCAGCCCGGGAGGGACTCACGTTGTAAATTTAGCATCACGAGCCCAAACAAGCTGGAAATCCAGTTTCATTAGTTCCACCACTCACGCATTTGCTTAATCTTGAAAAACAAAAGACAAAAAAGTAGGGGGGGAGGGTGTTATGCTGAATAGTAATGATATTTTAAATCCATAGAGTATTTCAGCAAAATAAATGCATTTGGGTGGCTTTTGTATTGCAAAGACGTTTATATTAATGTAGTGCAATCCTGGAATTACACGAACCTTGTGTTTATTCTGGTTCACATTGGGACACTCACGTTCTAAGGGGAGAACTGATGTATTTATTAAGGGCAGTGTGAAAGAATAAAGACTTCATACTGCTCGAGGCCGAAGCATTATGTCACTGCAAAATGTTTTAATTTGTACTTCTAGTGTGTTGCCGTGAGAATTTAATTTCCTGTTTTTCATTATGGGAGAGTCTTTTTTGGAAGCCACTAGAGACCACGAGTGTTTTTAGAAAGTAAACTGTCAAAATACAGTGACTTTTGGGGGTTGTTCTTTGTTTTGTTTTTTTTTTTTCTTTCCTGGATATAGAACTCACCAACATGAAATCTCATCATTAAAATAAATAAATAAATAAAATCAGTGAAGTAGCATGAGAGACAACCCTCTTTTTTTTCACTTTTCCCCACCCTCAGCCCATTGGTGATTGTTCCTAGATTTTGCAATGACGCTTCTCAGATTTAAAGCTCTTATAACCTTCTGCTTTGTGTTGTATGACAAGCAAGGACCTTATTTATTTGCTTTACTTCTCTCATGATAAAAAAAACAGAATGTCACGTTTTCTGTTCTTCCATTTCCAGTACTCTTGTTTATTTTGAAACTTCCAGAAAGCTTAAGAAAAATGCTCTCCAGAGCTATCCTTTAAAGAGCAACAAACAAACATTGCAGATTGGTCCTAAAGGCTGTGCTTCCTTTCTGGGGAGGGAGGGAGGTGGAGAGAGAGGATGTTTTCTTCTTAGCTTTGCTCTAATCATCCGATCTGGGATTTGATAAACTCCACAAGTCTGAAACTGCTGCCTCCTCCTGTCTTCCCCCTTCCTGCCTCTCAGAAGATTAAAGTGAACATGGCAAAAAGGAAACAGTTTATTTTCAGCTCGTCGTAGTTAATAATTAGTTTACAGTGCAGCATTTTCATTGTTTGTGTTTTAATCGTGTTGCTATATTCTTTTCTTACACTGTTTACTTTTTGCTTCATGGGCTTTCTTTGATACAGAAATAGGTTTACAAATAGCTCACTCTTGCAAAATTTCACCCTCTTTTCAACATTTTTGTATTTCACATCAGGAAATGTGACCACGTGTAGGTAGCATAGCTTCTGCAAAGACATGCTTTGCCTTCGTCCGTGCAGACCCACCAGCCTGTGGGGCATGTTCACAGACCATGCCACCCTTTTGTTTCACTCTCGGACAACTTTGGAATTAGAGTAGTTAGGAAAACCAAATGTACAAAATATGGAGTGATTAATCCATTAAAGTATTACATGTACAAGATATAAATATTATTCGACATACTCAAAATTAGCTAAATCTATGAATTGACTGAACTACAAAAAGTTCTTAGTACTACACTTGTTCCCTTTTCACCCCCAATTTGTCCTAAGAATATAGGGTATGTGCTGAATTCTTTAAAGGTTTAAAGCTTGCAAGTGAATTGGCTGTGACTTGAGATTGTTTCTTCCCATGTGTGTATTTTTTATGGTTTCTTGCACAATGGGAATGGCTGACATTATGGGTACTACAGTATTGCAACATTAGCATATATATTCTATATATACTGTATATGTATGTGTTCATTTTCATTGTACATCATGGATATAGCGTCCTTAATTAAAGCCCTGGAGACTGATTAAAGCACAAAAATGTTTATTGCATAGGTAAGATTCTTTCTTAAGGGGGAGGAGAAAATTTTTTTATAAAAACAATTTTTTATATATAAAAACCTATATTTACGTTGCAATATAATTGCACTTCTAAATGGCCTTTACTGCTTCTGTGGAGGGTTTGTAAATATGCTGTTTGGCCAGTTTCTGCTAAAGGTACTTTAGGGTCAATCCTGTATCTTCAGAAGAAAAACATTTTCTTCTTTGAGACAAACTGCAAAATCAATTATTAAAACAAAAGCTTCTAAAATCTTCCATAATGCTTGCTTTTTTTTTCCTTGCTATCTTTTTTTAACTTCCATAATGATGTGAGTGCCTATTTCTGGCCGTAGAAGCAGTTCACTGATGCCACTGTGTTATTAGGCAGGTAAGGATGTGCAGGCTGAGGGTGCGGGAGAGGGACGCGGCGCTGGCTGCAGCCACCACGTCCCTGCCTCGCTGGCTGCCCATGCCCTCTCTCAGCTGCGGGGGTGCCCAGCAGCGTTCCTAGGAGCCAACTCAGAGGGTTGGAGAGTGCAGTCTATTTTTAGGACTATGGGCTCCATTCATTTATTTGTAAAAAAAATTGTTTGGGGTGCAGTACTTCTCATTTTTCTGCAGAGAAATATGGGCACTCTTCCCGCAATTAATGAAGTCATTTTTCTACTGTTTTGAGAACTAAAGTATGTTGCTGCAATCACATGCTCCTCATATATGACTAACATTCTCAGTCTAAGTGCATGTTTGGTATTGAGCTTGCTAATAGCTTCCCCTATTGATTGCTCAGCCCCCGTGATTGCGGATGGCTGCCTGACACAGGGGCAGGCAGTTCCAGCGGGGCGGCCGAGGTATGCGGTACGCACGCTGGCTTTCGGCTTACACAGGGATACACGCTTGCTTATCTCCCAGGCAGCGCAGATGGCAAGGGACGCCACAAACTGTGGGATCTTCTCGGAATGATTTCGAAAGGCAGCATTCGGGAACGGGCCGTGAGTGCCGTCGCGTTTGCCTTTCTGTTGCTGGTACCCTCGCAGCGTTGTGCTCCCCTTGCTCACCATAACCGCTGGCTGTCCCACCGAGTGTTTCTCGGTGCTTTTGGCATCTTCTGAGTCATTGCATCTGCCTCTGCTGCCTCTGTGTACGCATCTGCACACACTACCTGTATTGGCACTTCCCATGCCGGAGTGCTTGGTTAGATGGTGCCTTGAAGTTTTCGGATCCCAGCTCCTTTATCCTTTCAGCTCTCTGCTGCGTCACAAAGCAAGTTGCTGTCTGGAAAAGCAGCTGTGAACGTAAGGAAGGTTTAGTTTAGTTTAGTTTATCCTGCTTGAAAGTTGAGAGAGGACAAAGGCACTAATATTGCTGATACTGAGCTGGCACTATCGAGGGGCTTGAACTGCCTGTGGGGGTGAAGCATCCCAGGGAGAAGGAGAGCAAGCAGCGTGCTTTGGCAGGGCTGGAAGCCACAGGACACACAGGACATGGGGACCAGCTGACAGCAGCATGTCTGCTAAAGATAAGTCAACAAATCCAATGTGTGAGGGGATTAAAGTGGCACCGAAAAGAAGCATTTCAGCTTATGATCTTTAACACAGTTTGTGGTTTTTTTCTCTTCATAGCTCCATTTTATAAAAGTAGAAAAGGTTCAAGCAAAGCCTCTGTATCTTCCTGATGTTTTTCTCCTGTGTTTCCTGTTTCTTAGGACTTGTTGCCACTGCAACAGTGACATTGCATCTGAGTTCCTCCTGCTCCAAACGGAAAGGGCAGCAGTTTGAAAGACATGTTTTTAGACGGCCACAAGTTTGATGGTGCAGACAAACATTTTTGTTTTGAAACTACTAATGTCCTTTGGGACTCCTTTAAGAGAGGGACCTAGTTATCCTTATTTACATCCCACAACTGCGTGAAGCTTTCAAGAAACTGTTTTAGAAATCCAGTGACTTTCACATGAAAAAATGCAGGGTGCCTGTCCCATAGCCACGGTCCTCTTTCCAAGTTTTGGCACTGCTGCATGGGAGGATGAACCACCGGAATGGTAGTGTTTAATCTTAGTAAAGTCTTCTAATGGCGTTGCTGGGTTTTGTCCTCCCTGTTGTCCAGGGTTGCGTCTGGACTCGTTGTAAGAGTTGCTTCCCTCTTTCGGCTGCTCAGTTCTCCCCCCACCCCGCTGATGACCAGGCTTTTTCATATCATGTGCCTGCTATCTGGGACCCTCACTTAGCAAGGGGTAGTTTCAGGCTAACAGGGAGGCTTCTGTCTCTGTCTAAGAGCAAGCTTATAAGCTTCTCTAAAACTTTAAAGGTTTTATTGTTGGAAAGCTTTCAGATGTTCACAAGATAAGGGGTCTTTATATGTAATCTGGCATTGCACAGTAAAAGATTGCTTTATGTAAGTTAAGATGTGCAGTTCCTTTATAAACTGGCCATATAAAGTCAGCATGCAGGAGATTGTTTTTCTTCTTGTGTTCAACGTTGCTTTTAGAAGGGTTTTTTTGAAAATGTTTTTTTGGGTTTTGGTAGGATTAGAAATCATAAGGTGGTGGGAATAGGCGGAAAATGCTGCACCCTAGGCAAAACCGAGCATGCATGCCTCCGTACACTTGTTCAAACACTAGTGTCAGCAGCCTCCCAGGTAACAAAAGTCCTCAACCTGTCTAAAAAGGGTGACTCAAGACTCTGTTACTGTAGGGCCATAGTAACCTACCACTGAAAAATACTTTTTGGACTAATTCATGGCCCAAAATCTATGTAATACGATGTGTTGTAAAATAAGCACGAATGACATTAGAACATACGAAAAAGGAAGGCAATTGCTCTGCAGACTAACCAACACTTTCTCTGCAAAGTGGATCCAGCTCATTTACAGGTTACACATCCTGACCCAGATATGTTCATTTGTAAACTGTTCCCCAACCTGAAAACCTTCTTCCCAATTTTTGTCAAGTAAAATAGCAGCCCAAGAACCAGGCATGCCTGCTTCTACTTAAGGTTTGAAAAAACAGCAGCAGAAGCATGTTACTAATGGAAAACTGACAGATGCTTATCATTATGTGGATTTTCTTCTGTGTTTGCATATCATAAACTGAATTGCATCTACGAGCATTTGAAAAGTATTTAAGACCACTTATGGCTTCAGCCAGCCACTTTCTCCAGCTGGGTGAAGCTCGCATGAACTGCAACAACTGCAACATGTACCAGACCAGAATCCTCCATGTAACTGGTTTTGTGCCTTAAATCACATTTTTATCTGTTTCAAATGGTGGGTAAATTGTCACCAACTAATTTTTGCTTTAATGAAAAATAAGGGGGGGTTGTGTGTTCTTGTCTAGGATTGTTCATAGTGGCCTTGATCCAAAGATCCTTGAAGTTGGTGGATGTTAATGGATTTGGGAGTGCAGGCTTGAAAAAAATAGTAGTTACTATGTCTCCTGACAGTGATTTCTCTTTTGCCAGTAGTAATAAACTTAATTCTGATCCCAGTATGAACTGACAAAAACGTATCCGGAAGCTGATGAGAATAAGCAGGGGTTGTCTCATGAAGCAGGCAATGTCATGAAATCAAACATGTGAATGATTTGTGGTTATGCTACTCACGGCATTCTGTTTCACAAAATACTTTTTTCTTTACAAAAATAAAGTAATTTTTACACAAAGCTACATAAAAACACTGCTGGTGTTGCAGCACGGGGGGGGGGGGGGTTATTGGTAAAAAATTCCAATTTGTTGAAGCTGGTGTTGCTTACAGGAAAAGGCTGTTCCTGGCAGATAATAAGCCTGATTATCTCCCAAGAGTGTTTTGGGTTGGTTTTTTTTTTTCTTTAAAATTTCAGATCAAGTCTTCTTGAGCTTCAGAGCAACTTTTCTTGTCTGTTGGTGTGCTAACTGTTTTGCTGTGTCTTACCATTTAGGAGGAGATGCTTGGACAGCTTTCATTTGGACACCACTTCCATATTGGCAGTGACGTGTGTGTCACGGTTTGGGGTGACCCTGTTGTAAATGTTTTGGCCTGGGATGGGTAGCAAGTTGTAGCTACTTAAAGGAAGCTGATTTTTCTTAAATCTAATACTATTCAGTTGATCGTGCTCTAAAACATCCTCATTCTGTATTTGATTTTATATGGCAAGCAGAAGGGGAGTTCAATGTGAATTTTTTCAGAAGAGGTTTTCATTCTCAACTCATTTCCTTTGCCTGCAACTTCTGCTCTTCCTTCCCCACTCTTTCCCTGGCTGGGGTAACAAATAAACGTAAACTTTTACTATATGCCGTTTAGTTGGTACCAGCAGCCTGTTGGATGTTAGGGTGTACCTTTGTACACTTACAGCCAACTCTTCATAACAGAAGCAAATGAAAGCCTTTTATGGTAAATGCCTTCTGTTAAAAGAACTATTTGTGAAAACAGACTTATCTGAAAGAAGTGCACCTTTCACCGAATAGTCAGATGGCTACCTCCAGGTTTTCATTTTTCCCAAGCACAGAAACTTGGGAAGGCAAGCTCCCTTCCAGTAATTCTGGTCAGACAGACCTTTTGTCATCTCTTCTGTTTCTTATACTAATTGCAAAAGAAGCCAAAATTGGTGTGCTTCGAAGCCTGTATTAATTTATTTTGTATTTCCTATGCTGTGTTCTCCAAAGTCAGCAAAGCTTTTCTGAAAAGTGCTGGTCAGAATTTGGAGATAAGTAACATTATCTGAAGCCCTCAAGAAAAAGGAATATTCCTCCTACGTGCTTAGGCAGAATGAAAATCATTAAGCCTAAAACCAAGTTCTGTACAGACCCCAGACTGAATACAAAGAAAGAGTGAATAATCTTTGGTTTTCTTTGCAAGCCACATCCAGCCCTTGCACCCTGTTTCGCAGCAAAAAATATTTGCTTCCTATCTCCCTCCCTGCCCTGCTCTACCCCCAAATACCTCATCTTCTTTGTAGCCAGAAAGACAGGGCATGTTTGCATCATCTTCTAAAATCAAGCAAAAAGCATCTCCTGGAAAAGTTTCAAGCTTTCTACCTGCCACCCCCAAAGTTCAAAAGATCTTGCAAGGTTAGAGATGTGGTAAATCATATCTCTGCCTCAGATTTAACTAGACACCCCTTTATTTAAACCCTCTTACTAGTTTTTGTTGTTTCATGGAGGGCTTAGACTAGGCTCCTTTGGCATGTATTAAGGCAGCTGCCTGCAATCCAGTACTGTAAGAGTGGAATCTTACTGTTGGTTGAAACTAACACTGCAGCCAAATAAGCAGACTTACCATTCCCCAAATCCTACCTCTGCCTGTCCATCCTTTCCTCCCTTTTTCCCTCGTGCCAGCACAGGCTTTTTTTTTTTTTTTTTTTTTTTTTTTCCCCCTCCAGTTACTTTGCAAACTGGGCTGGAGAATTCACCCAGTTCATTTTAATCCCGGTTGCTTCCCCAGCCCAGTTTGCTGCACAGGCATTTGTGCTGGGGTGAGGGAGGGAATGCTGCTGGGGCCGCGTCCAGAAGCTCCGCACCAGTGCCGGGGGGGGGCTCGGCCCCTTTTGGCAGCAGTGCTGGCCCCTGTCTTTCAAGTATTCATGGGACCAGCAGCATGGAGTACAGAGTTTCCCTTATTTGTCGCTTCTCTGGGGAAATTATTAAATCAGTCTCTTGGTGTAGAAGAAAATAATGAGCTAATCCGGAGTCGAGGTGCTATTGGATTGTTTTGGACCTGGCTCGTCTCTTAAGCTCCTAACTTTTCTGCATGCAGATGTTATCCAATTAGTTCGGAGGCAGAAGCAGAGCTTCTTGACTTGATTTTTTCTTTCCAGGCCAAATGCCTGGAAGCTAGGGAGGGAAATGGATGGCACTGAATAATAACCACCTTCCCTGAACCTGAGCAAAGCAGTTAATACCCATCTTTTTTTCAGTGTTTTCACAAATTCTGCCAAGCTGTACAAAAGGTGTTGGGGCAGGAGGAGGTGTTGGGTTTTATTTTTTTCTTTATTCCTTGATATGCCCAGGTTTTTTTCTCAACCACTGAACAAAGAAAGCAAGCAGGGGAGAAAATGCTTTGGTTTGTAGGTTTGTGATTAAAAACGTCTATTCCTAGAATCTTTCACAACAGCCCCTTCTGATTTGTAATGAGTTATTTCTTTTCTTCTCTCTCCACTTTGAACTCTCCACCCAAAATTAAGTCTCAGCCTTATGAGATCAGAGGTCTGCTTCCTAATCAGGATTTAGAGCAGTGTAATCCAGTTGCCATGTTTTAAGGAGGATTTATTTGGTGGTTCTTCAATAGAAATTTTATTTTCCTAGCTACTTTTCATGTAACCATGACCAGTAAAAGTAATTTGACCTAAGAAGCCATTCACCCTTCCTTTCCTGTGGATGCCTACAGCATCCTTCAGGAGAGGTGCTGGTCCAAAGATCTGCTGCTTCTGCAGCTGAGGCAGGTTGCCGTGATCAATAATGCAGGGCTCCAAGTCATCTGTGTATAGCGGTAAAGTTACTCATCCAGCAGTAATTTCACAGATGCCTCTCTCAGGGAAAATTCAGCCATGTACTTGGGGGATAATGGGAGTTTAAAGCAGTTCAAATTCAGTCTGGCTTTGCTGGTGTGGGCACCTGGGCGCTGAAACATGTGTCCTTCTCCATTTGCTGTACAGTTACCGCTCCCAAACCCGAACACCAGCAGAATCATAGCTCCTCCATCTTCTAGAAGTTTACAAACTAAACGTTTTAACATCATTGTTAGTCTGTGCTCTGTGAGTTGTTCTTTCAAAAATTTTGCCTCAAGGAAAAATAAGGAGTAGTTGTCATTTGAAATTTACTCAGGGTTGGCAAAATGATGGCATTTGTCACTTCTGCTCTCCATCTTCTTCAAACTGGCCTAGTGTGTGTCAAACTGGATATTGCGTTGACTTACTTCTTCTCCCTCTTTGTTCTTCTAGAGAACGCCGAGTAATTAATATAGTCTAAAAAGGTAGTGTGGCAGAAACCCTTTTTTTTCCTTTGTGTAGCTTTCAAACAAGGAGGCTGTCGAGACCCATACGTGCATTGTATTTCAAAAGCAGTTTGTTAAAGCAAAATCACTAAGAGATACTGGGTTGACCAATTTTTTTAGGGCTGGATCTAAAATAATTGGCACACTTGCTGTATGCTGCTGCGTGTTTCATGTTGTCGACCTTGTCTCCCTGAAGTCTGAATAGCTGTCGTGTCAGTGACAGTGATGTGTCTGAGCAGTCTGAGGGAGTCCTGCAATTATTTTCATATTTTGCATAATACCGGTGGAATTTAATAATTAGTTGTGAAAGTTCATATCCAATTACCTTCTTTCCTAAAACAGGAAAAATGGTGGAAGTTTGGTGATAAATGCTAGCAGAGTGAGAAAGAAGTGTAACATAATTTGTGGTGTTCCAGTCACTAATTTTTTCTTTTCCTTTCTCTCATTTTACAGGGCATGTTTTCAAGCCGTGTTTGAGGAAATGTGGTGAATGTAAACTTGCTCTGTTTGGGGGGGAAATTCTGGTAAGTGGTGCTGTCTTGATCAATTTTGGTTTCCAATGAGAATTTCAGAAAGATTGTTTTAGCTTTTTTCAGTTTTAATTTTTTTACCTGATGGGAAATACAGAGACATAGTGGATTATATGTGTTTTCCTTCCTCCAGTATGGAGACTCGCAGTATGAGAGGCATTGACAAAAAACAGCATGCTAGGCCTCAGGGCAAGGAACATAGTTTCATTTGCTCCAGTGGCATCTGCTTATTGTGTCTGTAGCTGTTATATTCTGCTGAAGAGTAGTTGAGCTAAAACCTAAAGTAGAAGAAACACAAAGGCCTAATTTAAAAACAAGGGGAACAAAAAAGCATGCTAGTGGTATAAAAAATCAGGAGCAAAAATAGTGCAGAGGGAGCATGTGCTTCCTGAAGTGGTGGGGGTGTCCGGTCACTCTGAAATCTTTCCATCCATTCCCAGAACGTCTGACTGGCACAATTGCCTCTAGCCACCACATGGAGCTAGGATGGCTTGCTTATGCCTGGGAGATAAGGAGATAGTTAGCGCTCCTGTGAGCTGTACCAGTTTTCCTACGCCTCTTTTCCATCCCACATGACAAGCTTTGCTGCTTCTCCGGTTGTTGTGTGCGCAACACTTCCAGAGGCACCAGCTTCCTACAGACTTCTGGTCCTACGGTGCTGTGGGAATACGGCACGTCGTGTGTGATGTGTCTGTGCTGCTGAGCTGTGCTGCTGTGAGGGGAAGGAGGCAGAGAAGAATGGGAGGTAATTAGTGACATGCCCCAACTAGTGGGAAGTAATCCAGAGAAAACTCTTCCAACCTGAAAAAAAAGCAGCAGATCTGAAGCAGTTTTTAGGCTCATCTTGCTTTTCCCTCTAGGAGACTGTCAATATATACAATTCTGGCTGGTGCCAATCAATCAGCATTGCCCCGAGGAAAAATTGCCAGGAGAAGATTGTGTCCCTTCTTTCCCTTGGCCAAGCAGGGTATTGGACTGGTATTTTTTCTTCAGCCAGCATGTGCAGATTGCAGTTGAAAACTGGCTTACTCTCCACTGGCAGAAGACTTCAGAGTCGGATAGCCTGCAGGGTAGAAAACTGAAAATCAAAGACTGGCTCTGTGAGAACACTTGTTCTTTTCTGCCATTTAAAAAAAAACAGATGTTGTTACATCATACAGAAAGATCTGGATTAGCTAGCATATGTTTAAATGTAGATGTTTAGCCTTCTGCAGAAGTATAGTCTTAAAGATAAGAAAAGAAAAGATAAGATAACCAAGATCAGAATTTTACAAAGAAGTTGGCCAAATGCACGAAAAGTCCTGCACAGTGGTACCTGGGTAAACCCCACTGTGGCTCATTCTTTTAAGCAATTTTCTCTCTACAGTTTGGCTTTTCTGGCAATTGGGCATGTTGTAAGCTTGCATCTATATCCATATACTGGGAAATACTAACAACAATTATTTAACTAGAATTTAGTTGTAAGGCCAAAGATGAGCCACAGACCAGCAGCATAAGCTCATTAGTCCACAAGATTTTGTGCTGACTTCTGTTACTGCAAAAGAGGATAGGATCTATATCTAGTTTTCTTTTTGGTGATAGTAATGATACTTTGATCCTAAAAGTTGTCTGGTGTCCTTACAGATTGGCTGATCTTTGTGTGGGGTGTGACAAAGCTATGGTGCTCACAGGTCAAGGAGTAGAGTCATAATTCAGAAATAGTGATGCCATGTAACACCAAGAAAAAAACAGTTTGTCAGCAGACCTGGTAGTCAGATTGTTGTGTTTTAATTTCCCTTCAAAGATGCATCAGCTGACACCAGCCTAGTCTCCATGGGTAGCCTTAATAAAAGGGCATAGTTCAAGAGCAGCAAGAGGAAAGAGACAGAAGAAGTCTGTTTCTTAGAATCATAGAATAATTTTGGCTGGAAAAAACTGCCAGTTGTCATCTTGTCCAAACCCCCACTTGAAATAGGTCCTATTAGGTCAGGTTGCTCAGGGCCTTGATTTTCAAAATTCAATGGGATGCCAAAGCTGGAAACTCTACAGCCTCTCTGGGCACCTGTTCCCATGTCTGACCATCCTCAGAATGAAAAAGTGCTTCCTTGTTGCTTCTTGTTGTTGCTCACTGATGATCAGTGCGGACTTTACATCTTCTCTGCCTGTGAGAGAGGAGTCTTGGAGAAGACCCCAAAATTGGGGAAGCTGCTTCTTGTGGCTCCAGGGAAATGTGGGGTCACACAGATGCAGTAAATTTGCTAGTGGGGTGAAAAAAAACCATAATCTGGTTCACAGAAGTTCTACTCGGGCGATGTTTCTCAACCTATAGTTCATGCTCAGACTAGGAGAGCATGGCTGCTTGACTTGGTTGAATCTCAAAACTTGGGAGAAGGTTAGCTGACAAACTGATGCTCCTGAAAACTACCTGTTCTCCTGACTTGCTTAGAGATATAAGCCAATGAAAAGAGACAGTTCTCACTGCTGGATTGTAAGAATCCTGGAATTTCTTCAAGCCAGTCTGGAGCTGGGTTTGTACCACTCCATGCTCCAGGATTTTGCCCTAGAATTTAATATTGTATTTCTGGAGCCATTATAATATGTAAACAGGCTCTGCAAATTTTGCTTGTTTTCACAGCTGTTCCTTCCCCTCTTCCCACTTCAAACTGTTTGCAAAATCTTATTTTGAGGTAGAATAATCAGGAACCTTGAGTTTCTCATCTGTAAGGATCTCTGACATATCTCTGACCCCACTGTAGGTGTGTTTATGGCATTCCAAAGTCCCAGAGAGTTTAAAAATAATTACAAAAAATATCAGACAAGGAAACAGTTTTGCCCAGTCTCTGTCCCTAACCCACTGAATCCAAGAAGGACTGGACATCAAGAGAACGTTTTGAATTTATCTGGATGTAGCAGCTGAGCTCAGAGGCTCAGCGGTTATTTATTCATCTTGTATCAAAGTCCTAGAAAAGGTCATGCAGCCTCCAGATCAAAAATTTATAGTAGTTTTAGGAGCTGATTAGAGAAATATACTTGAATGCTGAGAGAGAAATCTTGGCTGAATTTAAATCTCCCTCAGCTAAGCTGATGATATCTTTCTGAGCAGTGTAAGAAGAGACCTCTTTTGATGAGATTTCTGTAAAGCAGCCCTGTGGATGTCAGAGCAGATATTTGCGTGGCACTGTGGGTTTGACCTGTCTTGCGTTGAATGCAGCATTTAGCAGGCCGTCAAGGAAGGGCTATCCCTCCACATAAAACACTTGCACAACTGCCAGGAGTTCCAAGAAGCATGGCTGATGTAGGACAAAAAACCTTGGGGTGATCTGTGTTTTATTTTTGTCCTTACTCAGATTGCTCTTTGCCAGTCCAAACTCCCCTTGAAACTCTTGCCTTTCATAAGAGTTTTTTGTATTTCGAAGCTGTACAGTATGGAGTTCTGTCCCTGTCCTTCTAGACCCAGTAGTTGGTTACAGCCATCAAGATCAGAGGAGGGTCAAGCTGTGAAGCGGATAGAGGGGCTGCTGTATCGTAAACCTGATCTGCATCTTCCTGTGCCAGGTGTGCCACTGTGTGCTTGTCCTCTTCCTATAGATATCCTCTTTCCAGGAAAGCTGTGAATACTTCAAACACAGGCCTTGAAGCTGAATGTATACCTCAGGGTCTGGAAGTCCACTGCTCTTTTCACTCTGAATTTAGGCAGGGATACCTCCCCAAGTTCAGGGCTTTTTGATGTTTCAGCTGAAATCTTGAGACGCTGTGCTTCTCTCTGCATACTTCTCTGTAGATTAGAAGCAACTGCACATCTTAAACAATGGTTTCAGCTATTTCTAGTTGCCCAGATATGTCGTGGAAATTTTGGATTTCAGCTGCTTAGACACTCATCTGGTATTTTGTTTTGTTTTTTTCCCATTAAGGACGGTCAGATTTTTTTCCTGGTTTAAACAAAAAATTAGCAGGTAGTGACTGCTTTGATTTTAAAAAATTATATAAAAACAAATTTTCAGTGTCTTTATACATATTAAATTTGTTTGCCTTTAGAAAGATTGTGATGCCCTCAGCATTCCTGGGTGTCCAATTTGTATGATACAATTATTTACGTCCTTGATGTCTACCAGAAATGCTATTGAATTTCTCTTGGTGATTCTTCACACTTGTCAGGTTTCTGACATAAAGTATTATAGAGCAACTATGTATTATCTGCAAAGAGCTTGGAATATGTGCTCTCACTGCAAAAATAACCTGCTGTAACTTTCGCTTTATTACCTGTATTCTGCCATGCCCACAAGAGGCTTTGCCAGAATCATTAGCTGTTCTCTGTAATTAGGGCTGACCTGGTGCATTTTGGTCCTATTTCTAATAGCTTTTAGTTTTCCAGAGTCATTAATTTGGTCACTGATGCACCTCATAATGTGCTTCTGTTGCGTATCTTCATTATCTCTTCCTACGGGGTGAAGATTATCATCCATCCTTAGGAAGGAAAGTATGTGGAAATGTTTGAGCATTTTAAAATATCTTGGGGTTTACCAAGATTTGCTATGCTATGCTTATAATTCCTTCAATTTAGTCTGTTTCTTTTCTTCCAGTCTAGTCTGTGTGAAAGATGTGCATGTTGGTGCCACTGGGTGTGGTAAATGTGAAATCTGGTCCATAAGATTTCTAAGGAATGCGGCATGTCCCCTGCCCAGAACCACATGTCTCCAGTCCTGACCAGATTGGATTTACTCTTCTTTCTTAAGAGATGTGAAGCATTGTTATACTTGTGTTCAGTTTATTAAATCAGATAACCCTACACAGGGAGGTTACGTTCCAGTCTCCTGCAGAAGAGATCTTTGTGTCTCAGTCTCTGTTGTTTTCCCAAGTGTTTTCCTACATCTCCCTGGTAATCCATTTAGTATAGCTTTTATTTTTTTTCTTTTTTTTTTCCCTGAGGTAGAGGTGATCCAGTTGTCGGAATAGCTCCAAAAGAGGGCTGGTCTGTGGGCCATCCGTCTGGATGTCCCTCTTGCTGTAGCCACTGGAGAAGAAATGGGGAAGGAGAGTTAGGACAGCAGATGGAGCAGAGCACTACGTGCAGCTGTACCTCCCAGCTTTCTTAGCTGGTTCAATGGCAGAGATGTTTGCAGTGGATCATGAAGTTACAGCAGCTTGAAGATCCGTGATAGGATTTTGCAAGTGGTAAATTGGTTGTTTTTTTAAATCTAGGTAACAAGCCCTCCAAGTGCTCTGTTGAAAGAAAAGCATTAAATTTGAAAATTCAGATGTTGCTTTAGGGAGTGTTACATCAACTTTGCTCTTTTCTGTATGCCATCGGGGTATTTTTGTCACTGTGCAGTTGATACAGAAACTCCTGTTCCATCCCACTGGCATGTTCTCGTACCTTCTGTTCCCCTCCCTCCCTCCTCTCAAGAGAACTGAATAAAAACATGTATGTGATACACTGCAAGGGCCACTACCATCCAACCCATTATGAGTTCAGATTTAGATACAGAATAGCTTTGCACCTGGTTTCACGTCCAGCTCTGATTATTTAATATTAAAGTGTAAGTGCAGCTTGGAGCAGGCAGGTCCCACCCAGCTGGTAGAGGGATCCTGGGGCGTTGTAGGTGGGATCTCCAGGGAATTTAGTTGCTAGGAAGCATCCTTAGTGAGCTCATGCAAATGGAGATTTTTTTTTTTTCAGAGGTTAGTAATTTAGTCATGTTTGGGAGTTTTCTGCAGAGATCAAAATACAAAGATTTTCCCTTGGCACCTTGCAAGTTTATGGTCCAAATCACAAAACCTCTTGAGCTGTTCGAGGAGTGACCAGAAGCTTTTAACATGAACAAATCACTCCAGTTTCCCATGTCTTGTTTCAGAATTAGCTTGAAAAAATTTGGCTGAAGTCATGCCAAAAATCCAAAACAGCAACAAAGCAAGGAAGAAAAAAAAATCTCCCAGCAAACATCCAGCATAGAGAATATTGCCAAACTTGGGACTGTTTGTGCCAAGTTTATAATCAGGCAGCAACAGGGTCTTAGTAGGTAATGCTCTCAACCCACAGCTAATGAGCCCTGCAGCGCAGGGAGTGAGGAATGCTGCAGAGAGAGGCAGGGCTCTTACCCGGTGCCTGGTTTGTATGATGTGCTGTGTGTAAAACAGGGATCATATCTGAGATTAAAAAGAATGGAGAGCATGAGTTCTGGGCATGAGATAAGGCCATTTCTGTGGATAAGACTCTTACTAAATAAATATGTGTTGTACTAAATGAATATGTGTTGTAGTGATAAAGACATCTATAGGCAGAGTTTCAGGTGTGTGGATGGATGTAGATTTTCCTGACGTGAGCGTGCTGTATTTTGTAGTACAGCCACAGCACTGCTTTACTTGTAGAGTTTCTTTTATGAAATACAAGGGGAGGGAGGCGGTTAATGTAATTCTCTCGACATTAATTCTGCTTCATCAATACTTCATGAATTTAATAGATTTTAGAGCTACAATCATTTGGGAGATTATTTTATCAGCCAAGCACAGTGGAGGTTGCTGAAAGTAAATGGAGGACAGAATGCATGCATGTGTGATATAGGATGCTGCGGTATCAAGAAGATTTAATTATTATGGGATTTGTTTAGGACATTTCTCTGTGCCTTTTGTAAAACTTTATGTTGGGCACTACATACTTTGCATATAGGCAAGTTATATCTTCAGTAAGAGTTTGGTACGGATCTCTAGGCTCAAGTGTCTGTTTCCACCTCATAGCATAAGCACACTGCTCTAGTTCTTCATCTCTCATTACGTCTCCCTCTCGCTTAAATGCTCATTGGCACGAACATAATGAAACTGCATATAAAAGAGCATGAAGAAGAGGAGAGATCTCATTGCAGATTACCAAAGCTGAATATTTTTGGACATTGAGTTATTTATATTAATCAGTTTGCTAAGCTGAAGATAAAAGAAAGCCTGGGATGCAATCCAGAAAAACCAAGAACAGAAACTAGTGTGAAGATCATGCATTAGTGCGCGTTTCGAGAATGCCTGCAGTGCTATATCACAATACCCCTTTCAAAATAAAAATTAAGATGGGCACTGCTCAGTGGTGGGGGAGATTCCTGCTTGACGTGTTACTCTCCATCAGCTGGGGTGGAAAGCTCTGTCTGGGAGCGCTCTGCATCGTCCTGCAGCAGCCCTGCTAGCAATGGTGAACAGCATTCATGGGCTCTGAGGGGTCCCACACAGCCTCCACTGCTCTGGGGAAATCAGCTCTTCCAAGACACGTTATCAAGGAAATCACTAATGGCAACTTTTAGAAAATATCCAGTGAGCTTAAATTCATGAGAAGTTTGTGTTTATGCTGAAGGTATTACCCTGAAAACCTCAGAGCTAACAGAGGTTTATACAGCCTTCTAATAAACAGTGTTTTGTCCTTGTGACCTTTATGCCTGTTCTCCGCCCACCTATAGGAATATATCCAACATAGGAAGTCTTATTGCTCCTATTGTTTTTAGGGAAGAGAAAATAATAAAAGATTCAACTGTGTAAATGTCATTCCTGCCCAGCCCGTTTAGTATTACAAGACAGGGAGAAGTCTGCTTTGAAATTTTCCCTCTGGCAAAAGCTTGAAAAGCCTTGAAGATTGTGTGCATCTTTGATCATGTCATGCAACAGCAGTAGTGAGAAATATAAAATCTACTAGCTCAGTCTGCTAGGGTTTTGAATGCTTTGTTGAGTGCTGAGAATCCTGCCTTTCTAGTCTTACAAGGTGGTATCTAATCCTGTAACAACCTTTCAGACTGTATTGATTTACAGACAGAAGTTTTGCTTTTTTTTTTTTATCAAATTGCATTTCTTACCTTGTATTTTATTTTGTGCAAAAGTCATGATAACGGAAGCAAGTGGCTTTACAGGCAGAAGGGTAAAAATAAAAATAGCATGAGACTTTTTATGTTCTTTGTAAAATTATTAGTTAAAAATATGTGTGGATCTTAGATGTGATCTGAAATGTTAACTACTTTAGTCTCTGGTTAACAAACCCTCCCATTCATGCAGTTAAGATGCTAGAAAGAAGACTCTGTGGAAAGACATAAAATTCTGCTCTATCTATAGAGCAGGATTATCTCCAAATACATCTGTAGACATATAGAAAACATAGAGACTGACAGCTGATAGATGCTGTAGTCTTCTCATTGTTTTCTACCATGGTGATTATGCCAAATGTGTCAAAACACAGAGAAACAAATTTGTATATGAGTGAAGAGGCATTTTTTTGGCTGGGAAGACTATGGAACATGTCACTATTGTTGATAATAGTCAATGGCATACTCCACACAGATGACCAGACAACATGTGCGGTCTACATCCACAGTCCTATTTTTAAGATATCCTTTCTGACCATTTTGGTATCTGCTAAATGCCTTTGCAGGAGCCCAAGATCATTCCATTTGGTTTTTTTAAATGTTTTGCTCTTGAGTTTTGCTCTCTAACTGACTGTAATTACACAGGGAGGCTTAGTGTGAGTCTAACCACCAGCTTTCCTGTATGTCATTAGATGTTGCTGGGGGATTAGCATGCACAGTTGTAAATGACAGTATATATCTTCGTCTTCTTTTTTGGATTAGACTGTTTATAAGCCAAGTGTCTCAGATGAGAGAGAGAGAGAACACTATTCAAAGCTGACAAAGTAGAAGGAAAGCTTGTGTTGAATTAAGGGGCTGCTTGCAGCAGCCTTTTGCTCACCCTGAGGAAGTAAGAGCATGCCAAATATGCAAGCTGCATTGCTAGTGTAAAACAATTTTTGCATGTTGATATTGAAGTATTCATCATTTCTGTGTTAGTGCGGCATGTGCCTTCCACGTGTGTCATCCTCTGCATGTGGTGTAGATGTTATCCAGAAACAGTTATTCTGAGAAACTTGTCTGGTCATGTGTGTGGAGTATGCCATTGACTATTATCAACAATAGCAAATCTTGCATGTAACTGTGGCTCCTGCCTTGCTCTGAGCAGTTTCACATGGCTTATTCTCAGTAAAACATGTAGCACCTTTCATCTAGTATCTCTTGCAGCAGCGTGCAAAAGGACAATGTGTTGCATAGTACGCAGAAAGCAGCCCACCTTGAAGACATTTCAGAAGGTGGATGTTGTGCAGAGCTCTGAGAAGGGAGCTCTGTTTCCAGGCAGAGACACCAAAGCGCTTGAGCTGCTCACTGTGCACAGCCAGGGGTCTTTGGGAAGAGCTCACGCTCAGATAGGTTTTGTTATTTTGCTTTTCCATCCAGTTTAGGTCCCCAAACTTGCATCTGCTTTTACCCATGCTTTTATGCATTTGTGATTTGGGTGAATGTATGTGAGACCTGAGTTTTAAATTTTCAGGAAACACAGACCTGTTACTCTGGCGTTGCAAGACCCCTTTAAGTTTCCAGAAATCAAAAGAAAATTATGTTTTTTCCTTTGAGGCTTATATTTGAGACATCATTGAAAGTCATGTGTATTGCAGGGGACTTCTAATTGCTGTATTAAATACTTGCTTAACATTAAATTGCTTAACACCAAAAGTTTCTGTTGCTGTTATCAAATATATCCCTAGCTGTACTTCTAATTAAAAAATAAAAAATTCCTAAGCTGTGACTTTTAAAAACCTCTTCTCTAAGAAAACTCTTCCTCAATAATATGAGAGACCAGCACCATTCCAGGCCACCATCCTGTTTCAGCAGGAGCTGTAAGAGTGCTGCCATGTGAATTTTTGTGTCAAATTATCTCTGCTGCCTTGCTTCCACTGTAAAAAGCAATCCTCATGGTATTTTTTCCCCAGAATATTTTTCCTCTTTTTGAAGCTACCCATGAATATAGTCAATGTCTTGCTATCTTCTTTATCTTTCAGATCTCTTATGTCTGGGATAAGTTCCAGGAGCTTTATGGTGTAGCTTTAGGCTCCTCTGGGTTGGAGATGCTTCTACTTGTCACCCAGACAAGAACTTGCCTTATTATTTAAAACAAGAAAAGAAAAAAAAGACAGACAAAAAAATGCAACAAAACGTAGAAAACCCTTTTTAGTTCCATGGTGAAGGAGGAAGACACCCTAGGCACAGCTGGCAATTAGTTGTATAGTTTCTTCGGGTTGATAACCAGCTCTGGTAGAAATCTGTTCTTTGATGGACAGTTCTCTAATGATATTGGACAGGGAAAGCAGAAAATTTAATATGCTCTGCAAGTCAGGGTTGGTTGAAGCACTGGAAAACTGTGAAAGTCTGAGAGAAATCCCCTTGGAGCTTGCTTTGTCGGCTCATCACTTGCCCTTTCTTGTATTTAACCAGTCTGAGTTCAGGTCATGTGTCCTAGACTCATCTGTGTCAGTAGAGTGGGGGAGTGTGAAGGGAGCTTTTTTTTTTTCCCCTTTTTTTTTTTAAACCCAGAACACATGAGCAAAATAGCAGGCGTTACACAAGTTGAAATTATGGCAGTCCACGCAAAGTGTCGAAGTAGCTGTTGGTAACGATGCCATCAGAAATCTGTTCTTGGTCAGTTTGGCAAGACATAAACTAGCAAGTGACTCGCCAAAGGTACTTCTGTGGTTATTCGGCAGGTAATGACAATTTTACTGTGTTAACAAGCTTGACTGTAGCTTAACATGTCCAGCAACCTCCACTTAAACTTTCTGCAACTTACAGAAGTAATTCCTTCTGATGTTGCATGCTGTTTTCCTGCAAGGGTCTGGAAATATCTAAGCCATCCCAATCCATTCGTTAAATTTTATAGGTATTCCTCATCTTATGATTAAACAAAAGCTTGAAAAATAAGATTCTTCAATGGAGCCCGGTTAAATCTTTTGCAAAGGCTGTTAAAAGTGTCAGATATGGCTTGCAAATAGCACACCCTGACACTGCAGATTATTTAAATCTGTATGACATCATCAGTGGATAATTTACAAACCCCACTTATTATGTAAATGTGTTCAGTAACCAGTAGAAGGCTTATGTATGTAAGAAATCATACTTTTGTGCGCTGTAAGTCACCTTACCTGCATTATGTTTGTTCTGGGTGGAAGACAGTGTCTGACTGTGACTGGGAGCCTCTCCAGGGAGCTCATCCTCAAATTGCCACCGCTGTGATTTACAGGAATGAAGCTTCTTGAACCTTTTGGAGCTTCCTGCTTCTTTGTTGTTTTTTTCAGGTCTAACGTGTAATTTTAGTTACTTCTTAGCAATTAGATTAGGCACAGGCAGTTTCCTTGTAAGATTGCCTGAGCAGGTCCTTTGGTAAACTGTAATAACCCTGTTGTGGCTCAGCAGCATTTAGCAGGATAATTAAACTGGACTTCAGCACCGCAAACAGGTACGCAGCTAAACACCACAGATCTGCTCAGGTGCTTGGTTAAGTTTCTATATACATAGGCTCTGTCACAGCCATATATGTCTTCTAGTTATGCTTTCTGCTGCAAGCTACACATCATTTGCTCTGGAAAATCATGTTTTAAGTACATTGAATGATAAAGCACTTGTATCTCTTATCCCACAAATATGCCAACATTAGATGGATTCACATTGATTTGTGCTACGTCTTTCTTAGCTGGTTTTTTTTAAACTATTTTAATCCCTGAACATTCAGGGGGTTTAAGATAGAGGAAAGAGAACAGTTAAAGATTTCACACAAATCAAGAATCACCTTTGTGAGGATCCTTCCAAATAAGCCTGAGAACTCTACAGAACCGATGATTACTTTTTCATGCAGGGTCCATATTGATTTTGTGCTGCATGACCCAACCTGCTAGGTCTTTGTGCAAAAGAAACCATGCTAACCTCCTGCCCCTTCCCCTGGCAACCTCATCGCTTTCGGACCGCCTGTGTCTGGTGCCCCTGCAGCTATCTCCATAAACACAAATGCACCTTCCAACATCATTTCTCAAGCTTTTGCCTCCTCATTTCGTAGAGCACAGAGAAAGCAGTGTCCCCGTCCACGCACAGACATAGCATTACATTTCCAACCAATAGTCTGACTGCTAAAAAAATACCCATGGGTAATTAGTACTGTGTATGTAGTTAATCAATTTAAAATTAAATGCCACTGGCACTGGCAAAAGGTTGTACTATGTTTTGTTACAGCTTTGAAAAAAAATCTGTTTTAGTGAAAGCTGTCTCTGAGAAGGGATATTGGTTCTTTGTGTGCTGCCCACGACAAAAGAAAAGCCGGGGGTACAGTTTTCACAAGGGTGCTGTAAATTTTATTGTCATGTTTTCATGGGGTATCCATGTTGATTTTAAGAAAGCAACCCTTCAATGTGAGGAGGTGGGTGTATGTTATGCACAGCAAAAGGAGCCAGTGTGCCAGCGGTCTTGTGGGTGAGATAGGAACCTCATCTCTGGCTTCCTAGTCCATCATCCTCATCATTAGACAATTCTGGCTCCTAGGCAGACAGATTACTTCATATTTTCATTCATTAATGATTTATCAGACAGCTCCTCCCCTAAAGGCTCATCTCCTCAGTTATATTCACAGCCCACACGCAACCAGCACCATGTAGCTGCCAGCTGGCACTCTGGCATCAGGAGTGCAAGCTGCCAGCCCTTTCTGCACCTCCTGCTGCCCCCTCCTCACCTCCCTTCCCGGCTGCTCCGCTCACCTGCCCGCTCCTCGGTGCCTTAGATTGCACCAAAGCCATCAAATCTCCATGTGTCCTGTTCTCCTATCCCATCTCTCCGTTCTGATTGCTTAACGTGCTTTTAATAACTATATTAAAAAAAAAAAATGATGCGACCCCACTTGTAACACGGCAGTACTTGTGTTTTTATTATGGAAATAGTGGCCTCTCAAAGCACAGCACGTTTTGGTGTGAGGGTGTGCTCAGTGGTGACTTAAATTTTAGTTCCAGACAGAATTCGTAGAGAAGAGGGAGTGCTGGGGAGAAAATGAGCAAGCTGTGTCTATGAGCAGGAAGGTGTGGGTTGGCTTCAGTTTCAGGTTTTGCTATCAGGTGTTTGGCACAACAGCTCTTTTGAAAGCCTTCTCCAGCTGCCTGTGTGAGAGAGTGATTTTTATCACATTGCTACAGATTAACTCTGTTCTTGTTCTCTGTTCTGCTCCCAGAAATCAGGCATGCTCCTAGGTCTGGGAAAGGGAGTCCAAATGAAATCTCATGATGAAAGGGGAAAAACGCAGAACCGTTTACCACTCTCCAACTTGTCCAATGCAGGCGGGTTGTGACCCAGAACAACAGGGGAACAAGGGCTGCAGGACAGGAGGAAAAATGTATACACTAGGAGAAAAGGGATAAATGAAACTCCCTTGAGTCATTTATACATGAATGTGTAACTCTGGAGAGCTTAATGTACCCTTGGTAAGCGGTGACTGGTAACTAATTTTCTCTCTTCCCTCTCCCACACCCTCCCAGCGTCTTCAGAAAGGACACATGACAGGGATAGTAAATCTCATTATTTTAACAGGCTACAATGGAAATTATGGATTAAAGGTGCTATGGATGCCTCAGTAGAGAGAAACTGGCTGTTCCTAGGATGCCTAAAATATATTTTCACTTGCACTGTTTTTGAGAATTTTCTGAATTATTTAGGCCCCTCCACGTACCCCTTTGGCACAACATTTTAAAGTAAACCAGTGTTAAAGGCACCAGGGTTTGATCGAGTGGCCTCGTTGCTCCTACCGCTTGAGGACAGCCAGAGCCTGACACTGAGCGAGCTCAAGCTTTGGGGGAAGTCTGGATCTAAATCCAGACTGGATTATCTTTATTCTGGGTCTCTGAGCTGGAGCTTTGCGCTGCTGTTTGAAGGAGAGAGCTAGAAGGAGAAAGGGAGTTCAGGCTGACACGCATAATGGTGTCGTCGTTCTGTTGTACACCACAAGACTAATAAATTTGGATGCCTTTGGCTTTGGAGGGGAGAGAGGCAGGTGAGAACAGTAGGTGCTTGTGTGCTTTGGGCGGCCAGGTCTCTGGAAAACCAGTGTCAGCTCTGAGGGAGTAGGAACTTTGGTGCTCCTCCGTGCCCTCCTTGTTGCAGCCAAGGCAGGTTTCAGGGCTCCCATGGGGGTGAGTGGGAGGCCGTGGCAGGGCTGTGCTCACGCAGGCTGAGAAAAGAGGTCATTGTACGGTGACTCAGGTCAGAATAGGGGGGAAACCAAGAAAAAACAAGTAACTTATTTCAAGGGGTAGTTTGTGAGCAGAACAGGGACTTGGGACATGGGTCTTGCAGGTCCCAGACCAAGGAGAGAGCCCAACAGTTGCTGCAAGACTGGGGCATCCCAGAACCGTGGATGAGAACAGCAACTGAGCTGGATAAAGAACTTCCATGCGTCAAAACTTCTTCCAGGTCTCTCAGTAAAACCTGTCAAACCTGGCACATGACTGTCAACAGAACTAAGGGCCTGTTTGCCTGGGAGTTTGCCATCAGTAAAGCCAAGTGTAAATTTACAGCACCCAACTACTTCGTAACAGTGCCCTGTATACAGAGTATGTTACCTCGCACATATCATGCATTAAATGTGCAAGAAGTTGCTGTAGCACAAGGAGCGTGCACTGAATTTCCACCTAGTGCTAACTGCCTGTGGTAAACCACAGTTTACCAAGCAGTCGTTCAGTTTTTCTTGCATCCCGTCTCTCAGCTTTACCACTTGGATTAGAGCACAGGTTCTAAAAAAGCAGGAATTTGAACCACACTATTTCCCTGCAAAATGTGTGCCATGCTGTTGTTACATGACTGAATTGTTGCATTTGTCTCTAGTTTCTAAAAGGAGGATTTTAGTAAGTACAGCAGGTCTACATATGACCTGGAAGAACCACAGATCACTAGGGTTAGAGAGGGGCTCTGGAGATCATCTACTCCAACCCTCTGCTCAAAGCAGGGTCAACTTAAAGTTGGTATCTCAGAGTCATGTCCAGCTGGGGGTTGAGTATCTCCAGCAATGGAGACTCCACAGCCTCTCTGGGCAAGCTGTGCCAGCGCTCAACACCCTCACAGTAGAAAAGGTTTTTTTCTTATGTTTAAACAGCATTTCCTGTATTTTAATTTGTGCCCATTGCCTGTCACTGGGCACCACTGAGAGGTCTTGCCTCGTCTGCTTTGCTGCCTTCCATGAGGTATTTATACACATTAATAAGATCCTCCTGAGCATTCTCTTCCCCAAGCTGAAAAGTCCCAGCTCTCTCACCCTTCTCTCATAGGAGGGATGCTCCAAACTCTTCACCATCTTTGTGGCCCTTTGCTGGATCCACTTAAATAAGTCCATGTCTCCTCTGTACTGGGGAGCCCCAAATTGAATCCAGCACTCCAGACGTGTCTTACCAGTGCTGAGTAAAGGGGAAGGATCACCTTCCTGAACCTGCTGGAAGTGCTGTTTCTAATGCAGGCCAGGATGCTGATGGCCACCTTTGCCATGAGGGAGCATTGCTGGCTCATGTTCAATCTGGGAAGACCCAGATTTTCTCCTGCAAAGCTGCTTTCTAGCTGGTCAGCCCTCAGCACATATCCCCAGCATGGGGTTATTCCTGCCCAAGCGCAGGATTTTGCGTTTCCCTTTAGTGAACTTCATGAGGTTCCTGTTGGCTCATTTCTCCAGCCTGTCAAGGTACCTGTGAATGGCAGCACAGCCATCTGGGATACCAACCACTCTTCCCAAACCTTCTGAGGATGCACTCTCTGCCATCATGTAGATCACTAATGAAGAGGTTAAACAGTATTAGCCCCACTATTGACTTCTGTATCAGCAGCAGGCCCCTTTTGCTACTGACATACCTGTGGAAACCCTTCTTGCTGCTTTTGACAGCCCTCACTGGATTCAACTCCAGGTGGGCTTTGGCTTTCAAAACCCTATCTGACCCTGCTTCCACCTCTTGTGCACTTCCATTTCATGTTCAAGTTTAGTCAGGCACTCCTTGTTCATCCATGTGGGCCTCCTGCTGCCTCTGCTTGACTCCCTGCATATTGAGATGGACCTTTCTGGAGCTCATAGGAGGTGATCCTTGAAAATCAACCAGCTTTCCTGGACCCCTTTTTTTTCTAGGGCTATATCCCACAGGATTCTTCTAAGCCGATCCCCAAAGAGGCCAAAGTCTGCTCTTTGTAAGGGTTGTGATCCGGCTTTTTGGAAAAAAAGACCATCCACCATCTCATGGTCAGTATAGCCCTTGCTGCCCCTGACCTGCACATCTCCTGATCCTTGTTTGTAACTGTAAGGTGCAGCACAGCATTTCCCATTGTCGGCTCAGTCACCTGTGTTAGGACATTATCATCAGTGCACTTCAGGAATCTCCCGGATTACTTGAGCCCTGCTGATTCAGGTTGGCATTTTCAGCCTTTTCTCACATTTAATATATCTGTGGCTGCTATTCCTTTGTGCAAACTGTTCGGTCGTTTTACATGATTAAACTTTCGAACCCCATCCTGAAATTATGTCCTGTGGAAAGCGGTTTGCAAAAGAAGGCTAAGTAAGTGAGGCCTGTACCAAAATGAAACATGTAACCCACCTAACATGTTGGTTTTTATTTCCTCCCCTTTTCTCACGCTTAAATGTAAAATAAGCATTATACTGTAGGAACCAGGCAAAGGCTAATTTCCCTCATTTGAATGTGAAAAGGAGCCCACATCCTTCCTGTGCCCTGCAAAGAATGCAAAAAAGACTTTACAGAGAAAACAGATGTACTAATATGTATCACTTGTTGGGGGTAGGGGGAATCCAGGGTGCTGCCATTAAAGCAATGCTGAACTTGCAAGAAAACAAAAGCACAGCATACACAATATAGTGCTGGGAAGTTGACAAAGTTGGGACTGTTTTCTTTTGCTTGCATTTATGCTCCTGGCATCTGAAAAACTGCTCTGAAAAAATATATACAAAAGAAAACATGTAGCCTCATTTTTCACACTGAAGAAAACCTTAACTGAAGATGGTTAAGTGCCCAAATACGAACAAAAAGCAGAAGGGCAGCCCAGCCTTAGGGAAATCTTCTACATTTCAGAGTCAATATTGCCTTGCCAGAAGAGTACACTACTGACATCATAAACAAAACAAACATAACTTTTTGAAGTATCCCTTGATTTTATTTATATTTTTAACTCCCCTACCTCTCTAACACATAAATATGAAAGAGTTCGTCCTGTCATCTCACAAAAAAAGCAGGATATAGTGGGGAGGGGTTTAATGGTTTTTAATGGTTCTCTATCTTCCCTGCTAGAACAGCATGGAAGATAGAGAGCAAATGAACTCTGGATGTTATTTCTACAGCTATGCAATCCAGTTCAGAGTACTGTCCTCTCCTGACCCATCTGTTTATCCCTTCCCAAGAACTTCGGCAATGAGCAGTCAGCACTGACCAGTCAGCTTGCATATCCGCTAGTGCTCAAAACTACCCAAATTTGGCAACCTGCCTGATGCAGATTTGGCTCTGTAGTTGTATAGAGTCTCTTGCCAGCTTTTAGCTTGCAGACAGGAGGCAGTTGCATGTGGCCATTTATAATTTTTTATATACATGTATTGTTAGTCACAGTAATAAATAGGATAAGTATAAGAGAATACTTGAAAGTTTCCTTTTAAAAGGCTAACTCAGACTTCCTAAATTAAAAACTGGTTTTGCAAAAGCAGAGAAATGAAGCATAGCAGTCAGGTTTCTTTGTTCAGCAGTGGTAGCTGGGTAACATCCAAGGATGGGTGCAGTGCTTCATGAAGGTGTTGTGCGGTTTCCCTAAATGCAGCACAATGGCCATTTTCTTACAGCCTGCAATACTAAGGTTCAGGACCACAACAAAGACCCTTCAAAACTGGCGCTTCCTGCTTGATGTACTGTTTGCATCTTTGGGAAGTGTTCTTAATTCACAGGAGTTTTGAAACTATGGCATTGACACAAAAATACCCAGCCATGGATAAGACAAGCTCAATAACCTTGAAAAGAGAAATGTTAAGCCCGCTTACCTAAATCAGTTACATAAATGTGAATGTAGTACAATGGTTTGAGGTGTTTGAATTGCAGTTTAGCTGGAGGCTTGTTTTGTAGGGTCAGGGTAAATAAAATCTTGGCCTTGAACTAGTATCTGTGTTTTGGAACAAACATCTCAATGCAGCACACTGCAGAAGGAAGGAAGCAGAATAGAAACTAGATCATTTTCCTTTCCTTCATTATTTGTTGTAAGTGTAGTTTTCTTACGTATGGAATACACATTTCCTGTTGTAAAAATATTGTAACGGCCTGCAGTAATCAAACAACTGATAACCTACTGTTGCTGAAAACTGGAGTCATATTAAATGAGCATGTTTTAGAGGGAAGTGTTCAAAGCCTGCAGATGATCGGACCTCTTGTGCTATGAAAAGATGGTGGGTGTGAACTACATAATAACTGCTACGATTGTCATAACAGCTGTAGCTTTGCAGTATGGAAGAAATAATAAAGTTTAACTCTTCATACTAATGGCAGTGTAAAGATATGGGTGCATTTGCTTCTTGCTTTTTGTTTTGTATCATCTATGGAATTAGACAAAATCATGTGAGTATCTTATCTTCTCTTTTTTACGTGCCTTAATCCTAGAGTACAGGGGCTTTATTTATCTCTGTCTACGGTAATGCTGGTTTGTAACCCTATTCCACAAGTTGTCTTACAGCATCATTAAGTCCCAGCTGCACTAACTGAACTGTCTCTGTACTGTGGTAACAGCCACAGTGGTGGGAATCCAATTTAATAACAGAATCATCAATCAGATCACCTAGTCCTACACCCCTACCCTGGTCAGGGACATCTTCCACTAGACCAAGTTACTTAAAGCCCCATCCAACATTAAATATTTACAATGATGGGGCATCCACATCTTCTTTAGGCAACCTGTTCCAGTGTCTCATCACACTCATCATAAAAAAATTTCTTCCAATGTCCAATCTAAATACACCCTCTTTCAGTTTAAAAATGTTGCCCCTTGTGCTATAACCACAGGCCCCAGTAAAAAGTCTCTCTCCCATCTTTTTATAAGCCTTCTTCAAATATTGAAAGGTCGCAATAAGGTCTCCCTAGAGCCTTCTCTTCTCCCAGCTGAACAACGCCAACTCTCTCAGCCTGTCTTCATAAGAGAGGTGTTCCAGCCCTCTGATCATTTTGTGGCCCTCCTCTGGAGCTGCTCTAGCAGGTCCAAGGTCTTGTGCTGGGGACCCCAGAACTGGATGCAGTACACCAGGTGGGGTCTCACGAGAACAGAGTAGAGGAGGAGAATTACCTCCCTTGACCTGCTGGCCACGCTTCTTTTTATGCAGCCCAGGATATGATTGACTTTCTGGGCTGCAAGCATACATTGCCAGCTCATGTTCAATTTTTCATGCACCATTGTCCCATCCCCAAGTCCTTCTCTGCAGGGCTGCTCTCAATCCCTTCATCCCTCTGTCTGTGCAGATACTGGTGATTGCCCCGACCCAGGGGCAGGACCTTGCACTTCATAGAATCATAGAATCATTTAGGTTGGAAAAGACCTTCAAGATCATCAAGTCCAACCATCACCCATGCCCACTAAACCATGTTCTGAAGTGCCTTGTCTGCGTGCTTTTTGAATACCTCCAGGGGTGTTGACTCAACCACTTGGCCTTGTTGAACCTCGTGAGGTTCACAGGGGTCCACTCCTCAAGCCTGTCAAAGTCCCTGTGGATGGCATCCCTTCTCTCAAGTGGACCAGCTGCACCGCTCAGCTTGGTGTCATCTGCAGACTTGGTAAGGGTGCACTCAATCCCACTGTCTATGTCATTAATAAAGATATTGAACAGTACCAGTCCCAATATGGACCCCTGAGGGACACCACTTGTTACTGATCTCCATTTGGACATTGAGCCATTGACTGCAACTCTTTGGATATATGGCCATCCAGCCAATTCCTTATCCATCGAATAGCCCATCCATCAAATCCATATGTCTCTAATTTAGAGACAAAGATGTTGTATAGGACTGTATCAAAGACCTTACAGAAGTTGTGATAGATAGTAAACTTTTTATTTTGGTTAAAGGCTTCTTCTCATTCCTAGTATCAGAAAAATGTTTCAACCATACTTTTGCATCTTGACAAATGCTTTAAAAAAATATAACATGACAGCATGAGAAATTCAAGGAATTCCTTAGGAAGTTCAGTGGTATTTTTGATCAGCCTTTGTCCTCTGACTCTCTAGAGCCATGACCCCAAAGTTTTCTTTCTGGAAGATTCCGCAAGGAGCGGGACACCACGTGCTCCAGGGACTAAAGTGTTTGATAATTCCTGATGATTGGTGGTCTTAAAACTCTTATTCCCTGAACATCACAACGTTTACGCAGGTCCCCACATAGCTGAAAAGGTCCTGCAGCCTCTGATGGTCAGCCAAACTGTGGACCACACTTTGTGGTCACATTTTGGGAGCAGGTCACATAAAGGGTGGGAGATGAAGGACAAAAGTCTTTTTTTTTCCTTTGTGTAGGGTGGTTTGATGTTCTAGGTCAAGTAGTTTCAGTGGCTGTAACACATGATCACTCTTCTCTCAGAGACCATGATTCTTATGGACACTAAAAGTGGTAATTTTTATCTTTCTCTTCATTGTGGTCAGATAGCAGATGTGGACTTATTGTAGTAGAGTGACCCACACAAGTAGCTGCTGAAAAGGGAAGTGAGAATCCATTTCTTCACAAGACTTTCTCTTCTTGGAAGCACTCTAGGCACACAGAAAGGGGAAGCCTTGAGGATCTTGTCTGGTTTTTGCATGATACCATTACAGACAACCTGTCTGCATGGACTGATGGGGAGCTGGGGGAATGGAAGAAAAGGAAAGTTGTGAGTAGCAGAGGTGGAAGCCTTTCTTAGGAGAGGAGATAAAAGAGGGAGGAGGGAATAAGCTTGGGATCTGTTTCTTCATTCTGTTTTCATTGTATAAAATTGAGGGATGAGACACATTCAACACTGGTATTTTCCCTTATGAGTTCTGAAAAACTCTACCATTGATGTATGGCTTTTTCTCTTCTCCTTTAATATAGAAGTTATTTCAGGAGCAACAGCAACCAGGTAGAGAAGAAAATCTTTAGTTTAATCTTTTATTTTCAAGATAGTAATTGTGGCTTCCTTGATATGTTTTCCTACCATAATTCATCTTTCCCTTGGAAAAAATATCCCCAGTTTCTATTCTTGCAGTCCCTGTCAGTGTTGCCTCAATGTTCTCTGATATCGAACTATGCAACCTCAGAGCTGCTAAAGCTTGAGCATTTAAATGAGTGGCAAGGCAGGAAAGTTTCATCCTGACAATCATACTGAAAGCAGGTCCATGTAAACCCCTAAATGTTAGAAGAGTAGGAGAGAAGGAAGAAGAGCAGCATGCTTTAGGGTGAGGGTACTATGTTAGGAACCCTGTTGAAAGTACTATGACCATAAAGGACTGAATTACACAGTTCGTGGGGTTTTAGATTAATATCCTCTATGGAACAGATGTTTCATGCCTTTTATGTGCAAAGATCCAATTATATATACAAGTCAGGTAAATTTAAGTTATAAATGAAATGCTGTGTATACATCCAAATGATACTTTAGAAACATCTTGGTTGTCCCTTTCTTAGACAGCATGTAATAGTTTTGCTGCTGAGAGGTAAGCATGTGTTTGGCTAGGGTTTGGGTTGTGCTTTGTTTTCTCTTGCTTTTTTCTTCAGTGAGGAAAGGAGATTGGGTAAAACTCTTTTCTGGTCTCTGTTGACATCAGCACATTCGATCTGCCTGCGTCCAAAAGAATTATGTCAAAGCAATTGCCTGCATTTGTTTCTTAGCGTGTTCTCCAGCAGCAGTGTCGCTTGAGGGTCAAACTGGAATACATTAAACTGGAATTGGGGCAGAAACTGCAGCCAGCCTCAGGTCAATGATGCCTCTTGAGATTTGTGAAAGTGACACTTCTGGGGTTCATTGCATTAACTTCCATAGCATTTCTGCATCTGGTCTGGCTGACTTACAAAGGCAGATGGGGTGGTTAGTCTCACATTCTCCCATTTAATTCTTTCTTTGTGTGTCTGGAGTAAAAGGACGAGCCTCGCATCTGACTTATTTCTTAGTATTTCAAAAAAGATTTTTTAAATCCATGTATTAAAGCTGTTTGCTTCTATGTAGTTTCTATCACTTATGTTTAGGGAGATAACCGCAGTTACTTCATTTGTAAAAATAAATTTGTGGATTCTAGCCTATGTGATCTTTGTAATGGTACATCTTTTGACATAAGCAAGCCTTTACAAGGCTTAAAAACACAGTTGCATACATGTTTAACAGAATATCCTAATCCTGTAGGGTATAGCTGGGGTTGTGCCAAAGGAAGAGCGAGAAAAATGCATCAAGGAGGACAGAAAGTATTAAGATGCAAAAATGCACAATTCAAACTGTACTTTAGCAGGCTCTGATTCATCTTCTCTTAGTAGCTCTGAAACCTTGCTTTTGATCAGCTTTCCCAAAACTCTTGCTCTTCTAGTGACTAAGGAGTTGCCGCTCACTGTTTTGAGTCTTGAGATCTGTTGATAGGAATACCAGGTATAGCAGAGACCAGGTGGTGGGGTGTGTGTGAATGCATGTGCACATATATATACACACACTTGGACAGGCCTTTTTCCTCCCTAAAATTTTCACAAGATTTCTTGCTTTAGTTCACTTGCAGAAGTTTTGTACTACAGTAGTTTACTTAAGATGGGATGTTTCTTTTATGTTTGTAACATAGCACCAAGATTTTACTATGCTATGTATGCTGTGTTTTAGCAGATATCACTTAATGAAAGTGATGGAAAGTTTGAAAAACACATTTTTTCCCACCTGTTGAACAGAAAAATATCTGTAGAATCATAATTGCATATAATTAAATGTTTGTATGAAATAATGCCTTCTAAATCTTTGGAGTGGCATATGTGAACCAATGCTGAGCTCAAGTAATTGAGATTATTTTATCTGTTTTATTTGCAGAATTTACACTGCAGCATTCAGTCATAAGTGCGTTCATTCCAGAAGCTTAAAATGAGCTGATGCCAGCAACGGGCACAAATCAAACACTCCCCAGCCTTCACCACTCCTGCACATTGACAGGATTAATACTTTCTGGCCAAAGGCCCAGGTTAAGACAGACAGCACGGACAAAAAAGCTTGCACTGTGTCCTTAAAAAAACCACCAAACTTAAATATTGGCAGGCTGTGGGATGAAGAAAATTCAGCAGCCAGGGCACCCCACTGAGCACATGGTCCTTAGGAGCCCACCTGCCAGACCTCACCCTTGGGACGCAGAGCCAAAAGCTTTCTTGGCAGCACCCAGTTCCCTCAGCAGGGTGAGGGGAAGGAGAAAACCTGTGGATATCCCGAGTGAGCTGGGAGGTGCCTGCGGGAGCGGTGCTCACGTCCACCCACCCCGCTTAAAGGCACTAACTCGTTTTCCTGAAGAAGGTAGCTAGTCCATCAGTTCATCCTGAAAGGGTGAAGTTGGGAGAGGAAATATCTGTGAGGTATGGAGGACTCCTTCCCTGAGCCTAATTCTCTGAGGTCACCCTCTGTGGCTAGGAGATCCTGGGATGGAATCCCAGGCAGATCCCTGGGATGAGATCCCAGCAGCAGGTAGCAGATGAAGTGAATTGCTGAAGCAAGGAGTCGCAGATACTCTCTCAGCAGCAAGAGCTGTAATAACCCCCATCAGTTTCCTAAAAGTTGTTTCCTTGGCATCTCAGTATGAGGAGCTTTGCACAGTGAGGTTTTGTGCGGAACCAGGTGCTGGGAATTCAGAGACGGCTGCCTGCACGTCCTGCAGAAGATGGACAGTTGGGTGTCATCCGTACTTAGATGGCACCTCAACCCCAAAAGTTTGGGGTTTCCTCTGGAGATATTTTGTAGGCCATGAGCAGGAAGGCTGCCAGGTTTACTACCCTGAGAGGGGAGGCTGTGTTTCTTAATGGAAACACAAAGCGCTGTCTGATGCAGCGACCACCCGCCTGACCTCCAGCTTTATGCAGGCAGTGGATCTCACCCGAAGGAGCTCCTGCTTCCTGCCTAATAACCCAAGCTGCATGGGTGTGCGTCCTTTTCAGATCAAGCACGGTTATTTTCACAACTTTGCAGAGATGGACAGTACATCACAACCCGTGGTGTAAAGGGTTAATTACTGGTTAATTGCCCATAACAGATCATTGCTGAAAAAGCAAAACAAAATTGCCTGTTCACAATCTGGATTGGATTTAGTTTCCAGTTCCAGTGCGTGTTCCACCTTTGCTAGATTAGAGCCTGCTCTTATCAAATTTATTCCCCATACGAATATTCCTGTACTGTGAACAAAATAACAAAATTCCCTTTAAGCTTTTTGTTTATAGCAAAACCTTCTGCTACCCAGTGTTTTCAGCTCTTTAATCTCTCTCCCCTGAACACTCTTCCAATTTTTCCAACACTTTATTTGAAAACTGGAGCAGCAGAACCTAATACATTATTCACGGAGCAGAGGAATGAGAGCCAAATACAGCATCACCGTAACCTACCTACTCATCTTTTGATTTTCATCTGTTTGTACAGCTGAGGCTCGCATTAGCCCTTTTGGCCACAGCCTTGTGTGGGGAATCTATGCCAAGCTGATTGCCTCCCAGGACCCCCGGTCTCATATTCAGTCTCTGCTTTGGAGGATAGAGTCCTCTCTCTCCCTCTCATCCTGTAAGTACGGCCTGTATTCTTTATTCTAATAAGGTGATTCTGCAGTTGTCCATATTAACACCTAAGCTGGTCTCTCCCATCTTTCTACAGATCCCAGTTGCTCTGTGTCAGGCTTGCCCTTTCGTTGGTTTTTTTTTTTTGCTGTCCCCAGTCTTGTATCTAACCACAATGACTTAACTTTAATCCAAGTCACTGATAAGGCTATTAAATAGTAAAGGGATGATCACCAACACCTGTGGAAAACCAATAGGAACCCATCTGTTTGCTAATAAATAGTTTCCCATTTACAGTTACACTTTGGCTTCCTCCATTTATCAACTTTTTAATACATTTAATAAGATTGTGGGCTTAAAAGTGACTTCAGTTTAAAATATGTTTGAGATTTTTGCCTGGCCTCATACAGTGATCCCCACCTATGGAGTCCTGCTCTCCATGTACAGATGGAGACACTCCATACAAGCTTCAAAGCATTCAGTTTCTCCATAAAGATGTTCTACAGAACAAGTCAAATGACTTAAGACTTGTAATACTGTCAGCAACGCTGCCTTCGTCAATTGAACTTGTAATTTTTGCAAGAAATGACATCAGATTAGTTTGACAGGATCTGTTTTCCTTAAAGCCAAGTTGATTGACTTTAATTATAGAGCTTTTTTTTTTTTTTTTTTTAATATTTTAATTAATTGAGTCCTACGTTGGTTGTTCTATCCTATGCAAAATACTGGAAACTCAGCTAACTGGCCTGTAATTACTTTCTACCCTTCTTAAACAGTGGCCCAACATGAGACTTCCTCCTGCCCCTGCTCCTTCCCCAGGGGCCCAGAACTGCTTTAGAGGCAGCAGTAGCAGCTCCAAGGCTAGCTCTCTAAAACCTTCTGAGACAAGTTTATTTCTAGCAACTAATCTGAAACACCTTGAACTGTGTATCTGCTGCTTAGCGTACCCTCTCCAAGGGCTGCTGTGGTGGGAAGTTATTTCCTCGTCATCATAAACAGATCATCTGGCCTTTTAGCTGTGTGCTAATCAGAAATATTTATTGAATAACTTCTGCCACTGTCATATTGTTATGAACAATCCTACCACTTTTATTGTTTAGGATTCATCTTTCATGATCTCTTTAGAAAAACAAAAAATTATATATCTCTGATTCTATCTGCCTTAATTTTTCCTAGTATCTTCTTGTGTCCTCTATACAGTCTTTTTTTATTTTTTAGCTTTTTTTAGCTCTTTTGCCCTTTCCCCCTTCACTTATTGGTTTTGTACATAACATTTTATATGTTTTTTCACTTCCCTGGTAAACCCAGCTGTTGGGGTTTTTTGTTGTGTGTTATTTTTATCTAGCCCAGTCTTCTTTTCATGGTTGTAACACTGTAGGCATTTAGGAAATGTCTTAAACCATTCACAGATGTCAGCAACTTTCTGTACGTTCTGTCTTTAGCCTGATTTGACTCCCATCCACTATAGTTTTGTGAAATTGCCTCTCAGAAAGCACACAGCATGATTTTAATTTACGTATGTATGAAGAGCACATGTTCACATACTGCATAAAATTTTACTAGTCTGGATTTGATCGCAGACGTCAGTTACCTGCACAGAAAGTGTTGGTCCTTTTCAGGCAGTTCAGGTGTATCTACATCGTACAACCAGCGGTAAGTTGTGCTCGTGCCGGCACTGCAGCTCCTGCCTGTGTTTGCCGTCCCTGGCTGGGGCAGGGAGCAAGTCAACAGGTTCTGCTGTGCGTGGCGTGGTAGGGTGACCACTGTGGGGTTTAGCTGTGTGCGGTGGAGTTTAGCTACGTCCCACAAGCTCTTCTTCACGTTGTGGTCATCGTGCTGTGAACTGCTCCTGAATTCTCTGTTCCCTTTGATGCTGCAAGGCCTATATTGTATATGACTCATTTTGCTAATTGGCAAGAGCTTTAGTTCACAGGGTTAGGAAGGCTGATCATTCCTTTCAATCAGGAGTTAGTAACTTGTCATTAGTAGCCTTTTGGAAAGTACAGGCGTGTTTTAGTGCTAGTGACATAAGGTCTCCAGCATAAATAACACAAGGGGGCTTTTTATACTTGTATATAGGTGTTGAAGAAGCCCATCATCCTGTGCTCTGCAGTGATTCCAATGGTCTGTAACAGATACCAACTAATACCCCACCTTGGGTGTATCTTGATTCATAAATATCCAAGATTACTTACTTCCAAGTCATCAGTCACTCGGACAGACGTCATTTGTGATATGTAGGGCCTGTCAACTCCCCTCTTCCATTTGGACTTCTTAAATTGGCTACAACTGTTTCTTTTAATAGTCTAATAATCTAAATGTAGCTATTATTTTTCAGGAGTATTATTTTGCATTGCTACTATGCAGGCAGAGGGTTTATCCATTTTTTCAGACGCTTGTAATTGGCATATAGGCATCTGAAAAGGGTCATCTTCTTACAGCCTCTGCTTTGGTTAATGTTGTTCTTTATATCATGGTTTTGTGCTGAACGTGCTTTTGGTTGCTTATTTAACCTGACTCGCCCAGCCAGCCTGGCTTACAGAGTGTGCATTTGTTTGCTGTCAGGGGGTCACTTTCCCTTTACAATATGATCCACAAATCTGACATCTGTCCCCTGTGCTGTTCACCTAGTTGTTAACTTCAGCAGCCTTCAGGTTTTTGTCTTTTTGTGCTAAGAAATGGGGAGGAAGTCCAGACAGGATCTCCAGATCTCCTGAATTGTCGACAGTTGTGTAGTCCACGAAAAGTCACCTCCAGTGAAACCATGCCTGTCTGCTCCAGATTACCATCCAGTCCTGCAGTTCTCTTTTGTGTCTTAAATACAAAGAAACAGAGAAACCTCTGTTGACTGCCTCTTCCTCACGCACCACTCTTTTCATTCTGCTGATGTGGGTGGTTGGAGCCATCCTCAGGGGAACTTTAGGTCCGTGCTTTTCAACTGCTCTTGCTCAGAGAACCAAACTGGGGAGGGCGTGCAGGCAGAGTGAGGGGGAGCTCGAACACCACGAGCAAAATGGTGCCACAGCATCCAGGGGATGTGTATTTACTTGGTCATGTGTGTGCTTTGGGCTTGTGGACCACCTGATGATTTATGGGCCCCAGAGCTCTCTGGATCACCAGTCAAGGAACACCACTGTAGATAATCCTGTGTGCTAGGTTAAGCAAACATCCACTTGGGCAAATTTCCACACTCTGTTCTGTGTGACTAACAAGGTCTTCAGGTGGGTTTTTAGAGGTTTGCACATGGACCTTCATTCACAGGCCAGATTTAAAGTACAGTTTCTTCTCCTAAGCATATGAACCTTGAGAAAGAATGAAGGAGGGAGAGAAAGAAATAAAGAAATCACACTTCCTCTGGCTTGAGCAAGGGGGGCTATTAAAAAGTGTTTGCATCTGCTGGTTTGGTCACTCACTAAGTAATAGAAAACCAGACTGAGACTCACCCATCCTCCTGACCAGAGGCAGTGCCATGCCTGCCAGATACTTGTCTAGCCTTCACGTTGCCTTAGGCAATCTATTCCAGGTTGTTTTGCTGTCCTTGCCAGTAGAAAGGATTTTCTTCCCTGACACCTAGCCTAAATATCCACAGCTTCCATTTAGTCCGTTATTTCAATGTGACTTCCTGCTTAGGCCACAAAGGATTAAAGTAGGACCTTCTGTGGCTGCGCTGAGGAGATTGCAGTAGCTTTAAGATAAAGGACCAGGTCATGGACCTGTAGCTTAGAGTCACTACACATGACCATCCCTTGCAGATCATTCCCTGGGCAGTATGTGTAATGACCTTAGGTTCATGATGAAATAAAATTATCTCTTCTACTTGCCCTCAGAGGTGGACAGAAAGCTTAAAAATAGATCTACCATATGCTTAGTGATACTTAGGTATTTTGATCAATGTGGAAAGGCCCTCTAGCTGTTTGCTGGCTTCCTTTGGAAAATGCTCACTAACCCAGCAGAATCTATTTTTCATGGCCCTTAGCTGGCATTTGATCCCTTTTTAAGCCCTATCTTCTCTGGTTAAGAGAAGGCACTTTCCCTCATGATTTTTCCCACCATCACCTCTTTTCTAAACTCCAAGTCTCAACCCTTGAAGTACCTGTGATGTTCTCCCATGTTTCTTGTTCGCTCATTCTTCTCCAGACTGTGACATTCTGATTCAAGCAGTGCAGCCACCTAAGAGTCAGGGCGGGCTGTGGGATTAATCACCAAAAATGAAAACTCATCAGTCCTACAACTATATACACTGATGCAAAGACAAAGAGGACAATACATTGAGGAGAGAAGGCATCTGTCCAGCATTGTTGTTTTGTATTCCCCTGTTGCTTCTGCTGGTATCTTGAATGCTGGTATCTTTTCAAGAGACAGAGGGAGACAGAAAGAAAGACAGAGACAGAGAGGAGCAGGCCTTTTGGGGCATAGGTCCATGTGTATCAGTTTCAGTACTACCTCCTAGAGTTCCCTGGGGTAGCAGTGGGATGTAGGCAACCTCGTTGGTCTTTGTGATACTGCAGGGTCCACTCTGAGCCGAGCAGTATTGCTCCACCTTTGGAGACAGGGATTTTGCTGTGAGTCACTGGTCATCAACAGAAGCCAAGGAAGGGGACAGTAGCTGCTCTTTTTCCTCCCATTCTTGTGGATTCTGCCTCAGTTCCCCTCCTGTTACTCATCCCCTCTCTGCCAATTGCCCCATCCAGGTTTGTGTACATTTTTTCTGTTTCTAGGGGCATTTCCCAGCTTTTTGGCACTAGTGACTGTGTGTGGTTAAAAGGAAGGGGAGACTGACCATAGACTTCCTAGAAGACATCCCTCATGGCACAGATGCAGCTTGCGGCAGCACAGGATTGTAGAATATGGGGTTTGTAGGGTAGTTGGCAAAACAGAGTTGAGAATCGCTGATCCGTGTGGCCTCGTGGTTGGACTGTATGCATGAATGCTGTCACTCTTCTGTAAGAGGGAATGCAAGTTAGGACCTGTCTCCTTCCACATCCCATTGTCCAGGGTGTTTTTCACTACCATCTCAGCCTCCCCCTCTCTGGTTTTCCAGATTTCAAAATCTCGGCTAAAAATGGACTAGATGGTAATGTGTCGTCTTTGTAATCCTGGCAAATTCATCTCCAGGCAGTATCCAATTCTTGCCTGTCTGGTTAACCTGGCTTAACCTGTGTGCCTCTGAAGTTATTTTCTGGACCAAGAACATCACATTTTACTCAGTGTGGCGGGTTGACCCCGGCCAGCAGCTAAGCCCCCACCCAGTCGCTCGCTCACTGCCCCCCAGCAGGGTGGGGGGGAGAATCGGAAAGGCAAAAGCAAGAGAACTCATGCTTTGCGATAAAAACAGTTTAATAAGCAAAGGAAGTAAAAAGAAAACCAGTGGTGCAAAGGCACTCACTCACCACCTCCCACCAGCAGACCGATGCTCAGCCAGTCTCTGAGCAACGGCTGCTTTCAAAAAACTCAGCTTTTATTGCTGAGCACGACATCATATGGTGTGGAATATCCCTTTGGTCAGTTGGGGTCAGCTGTCTCAGCTGTGTCCCCTTCCCAACCTCTTGCCCACCCCCAGCCTACTTGCTGCAGGGGCAGATTGAGAAACAAGTCTTGTGCAAGCACTGCTCAGCAACAGCTAAAACACTGGTGTGCTCTCAACACTGCTTTGGTCACAAACCTAAAGCGCAGCAGGGTTAGGGCTGCTATGGGGAAACTTAACCCCATGCAGACCCAGTACACTTACCTAAGCTGTCACACAGAAGTAAGCTGTCATGATGCACTGAAACCACAGTGGCAACAGCTGGGTTTGAGAAAACAGGTCTCACTAGTAGCACTTTTTTGTGTGTGTAAGTGTAGGCAGAGTTTTCGTGTCTTCCCATTACTGAGGTAGTCAGTACCTTCAGTGCTCTGGTTGTTCGCTGGCCTTTGTCACCATGTGGTTGCCACCTTGTCTGGGCTCTCTACCTGTAAGCATCTTTGTTGTTGTAGCTGAAGCCAGTTGCAGTGATGATGAGAAGACTGGGGATTTCTTTGTGAGCTGGCCACAGGCAAATTTTTACTCCTATTTAGGAAGGAGAGTATTTTTATCCCAATGTAACTGGACAAATAAGGAATTTAAATAACACTTCTAAAATATTAGCAGTAGCAACCTTGGTGAAATGAGAGCCCCTTTGGGAGGGAGCGGCATCTGGAATGGTCTTGAAGTAAGTCATCTCCTGATTTGAGATGCATCTTCCTCCTATTTTCTTGCTGTCACATCCTCCTACTTCTTCAGTCACAAAACAGAAATCAGACAAGGTGGAGAAGAGGTTAGTTTCGTTTGTGCATAGGCAAAGGGTGGGGGGCGGTGAGCAATGGGTTTCTTTAGAGAAAATCTTTTTCTATGCCTCTTACATATTCCAAAGAAGCAAACAGGCAGAACTTCTATACCAGTCCCTTTCCCTTTCCCCCCTTCCTTCCCTGCCCGTCCTGATTCACATTTTGCATTCTGCTCCATGCTGCTCCCATACTGCGGATCAGATGAACACCCATTAATCCCAGGTAGATTCTAAAAATAAGAATGGAAAGAAAAAAAACCAGAACAGTGTGAATCAACCTGCAATCATCTTTCTGTTCTCTTAACAGGGGAAAAGAAAGAGGAAATCAGTGGAGACACTGTTTCACTTCTCTTTCCAAGATAAAATGATTCTGGCATTTGCAGCAGTTGTTCTCTTGACACAGGTTTTCTAATTTATATACTTATAAAGGCACTTTAAAATTTAGGCACATTAGCTCAAAATGCTTATGCAGACCATACACCCACTTCTCTCGGCTCATGAATAGAGCTATCACAAGCAGCCTGATGAAGGAGGAATGTAGCTTGAAATTACACTATTGAATTTACATGGTGTTCTCATGTGTTACTCAGAAGCAAGGATAGACCCTTCCTTTGGGGGGTTTAACTGTAGAGTAAGCAGTGTGTTTACTGTGTGTAGCTGCTGCCTTTAGCTGTTAATTCCAAAGCTTCCTTTAACTCGTTTTAAGCACAAAAAAAAAAAGAAAAAAAAAAAGGAAAGAAATCCTATGTGCAGTTTTCAGTCTGACTTGCTCTTCGGTTTATGAATGTAAAATCTGCAGGCCTTCCTTTTCAAGTTAGCTATATGTAAGCTTCTTTCTTTTAGATTACAAGTGAAGTTTGGATGTTGGTGGGAAAAGAAAAAATCACAGGAGAACCTCTCCTCAGAACTGATCTTCCTGTGCTGTGTTTTTCTAGGGCATCTTTTTTTTAAAGTAATAAAAGCCCTGAGACAGCACAAGGTGTAAGTCAGTTACTGTTGCTTTAAGAGATTGGAGGGTGAGACTCTGCTTTAATCGTTTCTTATGTTTTGTTCTGGTTTGGTTTTGCTGAAAGGGATGTATCGCAGAGAGTGGAAAAGAATTCAGTGGTTTTTGAAAAAGAGGAGGCCATGGCATTCACAGGCTCAGCTGGCAAAGAAGCTGCAGAAAACCGAAAGGGTGGCGACGTGTCCTTTTGTGGGCAGTGTGGAGCGTTTGTCTCCTCTTCTTGCACCGGTTGCATGGGGGAGCTTTTGATTACAGCTGCTCGAACAGCCACATTGTGCTAATGCATCTTCTTGTCGCCTCGCCAGGTGACCTCCCCACCAGCCAGCGACCAGCCAGTCCCACCACCACAACTGTCCCTCAAACAAGCACCACACCTGGACACGGTTATTGTCCCTCCTGCCCAGCTGGAACGCTGACTTCTTTTTTTCTCCCTAGCTTGTAATAAATGTATTGTGTAGATACATAGATAAGAAATAGATTGTCTAGATTCTAATAAATCTCTTGCCGGGCAGGGACCATACCCCACCAGCAGGACGATGGATCTGTTTGTGAAGACATTCATTGCACTTTCTTCCTGGCATTCGGTGGCCACCTGCCCTGCCCCATGGACAGCTGTGCTCACAACCTCTGGCAGAAGCCAAGAGTCTGGTTGTAGTTCAGTGAAATCGCTGGTCCTGGCCTCCGAAGCTGGCTGAAATTAAATGGGCAAGAAGAAGCCCAAATCTTCATCTCTCATAACTGACTTGTAGTTCAGGTCCCAAAGGGGAAAAAGAGGGAAGGCAAGCACAGTGCTATACTTTGCAGACATGTGTTACAACTTAAACATCGTCTGTAGTGTCAGGAAGCTGTCATTTCCAAGGCCACATCCCCAGTCACTCAGTAAATGGGGAGGAACAGCAGGGCAGAATATGGCACTTCAAAGCTCCTTGCAGGGTCTGCTCTTCTCATGGCAGCAGGAGCTGCTCCTTTTCCTGAATCCCTTCTGCCACCACTGTAGAAGACTTCTGAAGCAACTTTATGCTGACAAGAAACAATAGTAAGAGCACTCCAGCACTGTAAAAGGCATTTGCTTTGAGCCAGAGCAGTATGGCAGCAGGAGCTCATGTAAGACTGCTCTTCCTACTCCTCCGGCCATGGATATCCATTGACACTGGGCAGTGGCCTGACTTTTGACTGCTGCAGACAAACAAGCAATTAGGCTGCTGAGATTTTTCTGCTCAGCCCACTAAAGCAGAATCCAGGAGTGAAGCATTAAAGGACTGCCTTCAAAAATCAAAAGAATGCAGCCCAGGCATTTTTCAGTGCTGTTTTTCTCATGAAAATGCTGTTTCAATGCAGTCATTGATGCTGATACATACTTGACTTGAAGTTTTGCCCTGGTGTTTCTGGGCTTTTGTTCAGGAATACCATATTGTGTATGTGAGATTTTCTGCGTATCTTTAATAGCAACAGGACATCCAGTGGTAGTACTGCGTCTTCTCTGATTTACATTTTTTAATGCAGTATGACAGTTGTGGTGCACATGTAGATTTGCAGGCATTCTACACAAATCCCCAGTCTCCAGTCTCTTTCAAGGCTGAACCAGATCTATCACACTGCAGTAAAATTCTATTCTTTCTATATCAGGCCAGTAGTATAAAAATTATATGTATATGTATAGTAACCTGCAGCCCACAAGCCTGAGAAATAATGAATAACACCCAAGAGTTCGAATTATTTTACAGTATTTGTTGTATCTTTCTGACCTGCTTTATGATTCCTAAAAATTGTGGAATCACTCGTCAAGCTAGAAAGAAGGCAGTCCTCTGAAAGGTCCCAGAGTTAATAGATAAAAACAAAAATAACACAACAAATGTTGCTATTTTATTCCATCTGTTGAGTTTGAATTGCCTTGAAACTGACACAGAATTAATTCTGGAAATCCAAAATCCTCCCATCAGCATAGATATAAGTCAAAGAGAGGTCAGCAAGCAGACAGCATGAGAATTACTGACCTACATAGGACTAGTTTTAAGTGCCTATTTGTTGCCTAACTTGAAATGCCTTCCTAACGACCTGTAATGGTCAAAGTGAGTGAGCAAGACTTTTCTGAAAATTGGGGGTCTTAATGTGTCTCAGGCTTGTGTTTCAAAGTATGTACTCCATCAGTTTCTCTCTAGGGAGCTACTAATGGTGGCATGGAAAGTAAGACATTTCAACTTCAGGGTAAGTTTCTGTGTTGTTTATTCCCCCTATCCAGCCTGCAGGAGGCATTCCACAGAAAACTAAAGTCTCTTTTAAAAATTCTTGTAGTTCTTATTCTTGGAAAGCCTTTTCTGTCCCTCTTGCATCTTCACGGTAACTCAGAATGTGACATTTTGAATATTAAATCCTACTGTAGCTCATGAAATTTGGCTTATTTGATGTCACAGACTGATACTTCTGTGGTGCTTTCAACAAAACGTAAAACACCAAGAAGATATCCCTTAAAGAATATATTTTTCACAGCCATGCTGGATGCAACCCTTGGTTTGATTAACAAGCATGTTTGTCACGGTCCACTCGGTGGATTCGTGATGGTTCATTTGCTACGATCTCGAAAGTGCAAAATTAAGGTGACCAACACCAAAGGGGATAGCAGTAATCACACAGTAAAACTTTATTGTATTGCCTGTGAGGAGGCACGCGATAGTTAGAGATGGGTGAAAGAAAGGAGAAAAGTAAAGTTAAGTTTAGAGAGAGGAGGAAGAGAGGTTATAGCTACCACCGCTGATCTCACGACGTCCTAACGGTCCCGGGTCCAGCTGATGCTGCGTCGTCGATCGTCGTGGTCCTTGGTGGGGAAGCTTCAAACTTCCATTGTTCAGAAGTCATCTTTTATGCTTAGTAACACACCTTGCTCCACCTCTGCCTCAGGAGTCTCCACCCTTCTCAGAATACAATTATCATATCTCCGCCCTTCTCGAGCGAGGCTATCACGCAGGCACGGGGTCAGTGTCCGAGGCATGGTTAGTCTTGGAGGTGGGCAGCCTTCGACCAGGAGGTGTGTTTTGGTATTGTAATGAAGCAAAGTTCGTCTAAAGTTCATGATTTCTTCGTCGGTGTTACGCCAACAGTGGCAATTCATCCTTTTTGACAGTAGCTATGCGGTTATCTCTAACGGTTCCAGCCAGGTACCCTCCAGGAGCCTTGTACCGCACATTCTGTCCTTGGGACCGGCCGCTGCGCTCCAAACAGGCCGTTGTCAGGTAGCGTACTGTTCATGTTCCTGATGACGATGTTGAGACAATGCTGATTTTCTGGCCGACTCTTACAATGTTCACCACAGAGACTGAATAAAAGCCAAGGATTTTGTTCTTCTGATTCCCTTTTAACATAACTGTTTCTTAACACAGATTTCCTGCTGGTGCTTTCCAGACAAGATTTGTTAGATTTGGTCAGAAAAAGACAGTTGACAGTTACCAGTCATCCAGTCTTTCCCTTTCGTGTCTTGCACTGAAAGAAGTTCTCCTAAAAATATACCATCAAATTTTATTCCAGAGAAAACCAGGAGGAAGGACAATGTGCCCTGCTGGGTCTGAACCTGCTCCATATCTCTGCAGCAGGTTGGAGCCCTCTCCCGTGGTGGTCTCTTTTCCTACAGAAGGGGTTGGAGGACAGAGACCATGGCATGGATAGGAAGGTGCAGAACAGGCAGGTTTTTCCTTGCATCTCCCTGTACCCCTCTCTCAAGCATTTTAGAGACCCACTTTCTCCTACAATACCCAAAAAATCAGGTTCTGAAGAGGTACCGTAACTCAGAGTTTCAGCTGTGAGTTGCAAAATCTCATGGAAAATCTTCTGATGTTCTGAAGGAGTCAATTTACACCAGTCTTCCTCACATCCATCTTTTCCTGATGGCTTACAACTGCAGAAGCTAGATTAAGCAAAGGCTTACCAATACTTTTTGCTTTTCAAATATCACGTGTTGGAGCTTTTACTTTTCAAATAGAAGTATGAAAAATTTACCTTTCCTGGTACTCCTGGACTTTTCCTAGGCTTTGATTAGCTAACAGAGGACTGCTTTTGTTTCTGTTAATGGAGTGGATGTCTGGCTTTGGCGGGTGTTTCAGTCTTGGCTTCCATTTTGTATCAAGAACTGACAGAAAAACTGAAAGAGGGTGATTTACGATGATAATAATAATAGTGTTAATAACATCTCCTTAGCCTTCATCTGTTTCCTAACTGAAAGTAATTAAGGTGCTATGACTATGTAAATAATTAATAATTATATGATTTATGTTATAACTTTGTCGAATAACATTTCCACCATGTGGGAGGAAACTACTATTCTGGTTAGGCTGATGTTGGATTGCTTGCAGTGTGAATGTTGGAGTCCAAGAAACATAGCAAGGACAGGAAAGGAGACAAATAACATGATGGTTATTTTCATGTGTCTCTAAGGAAGTATCAAAAACCATGTAAATGTTTTAAGTTTTCATGAAAACACATGTTTTATATTGACCATAAAAACACAACTTTAAAATAAACAAATTCAACTTGCTTGCATTAGAAAAGTTCATTTTAATTAGGCTAGTTACATACCTTTTAACAATACCAGTGTCAAATTATGACAATGTTGCGTGACCCATAACTCACACATCTGAGAAATGCTGCTTTTCCTAATGGAAATGAATAAACCTTGTTCCTTTACTGTAAGTTGCGCAGCATATTGGATGGACAATGTTGTGTGCTCGTCCCTAGAGAGTTTAGTGTAAAACAGCTCCAGATTTTGTTTGGTGATCTCAGAGCTGGCTGAATAACTCCAGCCTTCCACAGCTTCAAATGCTGACATGCAGGGAGATGAGACTTTCGGATATTAAAAGCCTGCTCTGTGATACTGAAGGAGATTAGTTTTTGGAATCCGTTCATTGACACAAAGGCCAATGCTGAATGGAGGCTATATTTATTGTCTATGAAACCCCTGAGTTAGCTGAAATCACTTTAAGCATGTACATGCATACATGTATTCTCTCACATTTAGCCAACTCCCCATGATGCTGGTTTCTTTGAGACAGGAACAGACAACTTTCAGGGACTTGGCTTGAAAAGATGTGTGCATGTAACACCCTCTGTCACATTTTACAAGAGGCTACAATCAAGCAGTCTTTACGCTCGGATTGTCTAGACACTGTGACAAAGCGGGAGAGGGCAAGTGAAAGAAAAAGCCCTTTTTGTCAGTCATTCACTTTGCATCAAATTCTCCTTCCCTGTGTGCTGCCATTGCCAGCAAAAAGATGAAGGGAGCAAAAACCAAACAAAAATCAAGAAACTGACAATTTGCTGGTTTTCTATTCATATCATTCCTTATAAAAAGAAATCCACAAACCATTATTTTTCTGAAACTACCTGTACATATGTATACCATCTCCTGATTTATTAACCTCTTTCAGAATTAATACTTTGAACAAATTTTTTTTTTTTGTAGCTGATTTGTTGTTTTAACTTTTTCCTCATCAGTGTGTAAATGAAGTATGTAGGGCTGTCTTGTCAGCACTTGTAAATTGGTATGCGAAATCTTCCCAGATTTCAGTGGAGATTTTTCTCCCTGCTCAGCTGAACGTTTGTGAATGAGCAACAAGAAAACCCCTTTCCACTCACCACTCCCCAGATTTCATGTTTCCCATCTTTTTTTCCTTTCATTCTTTCATTTTCTTTTCTACTTTTTCCCATGAAAACACACGGGAAAAAATAAGAGGAGAAACAGAGTTGGGAGGGGAAAGGGAGGAGGCGGTAAGAGTTTCACAGGGAGGTAAGTTTGCAAGCCAACAGAAAGGCTGCTGAGATTCTTCTTTAAATAGTAAAGCCTGCATATCACTTAACTGTTTTGAGGTGAATAAGCCTATGTTCCAGCACTTGTACCTTTTAACCAGTCTGCTTTAAAGGCTCACTCTTCCCTGTTTGGATGGTCAGTGCCTCTCTCTGCCCTTTCTCTCGAGCTGGGATTTCCCTCGTGGCATCTCCCATGTAGCATTTGCTCGCTACCCGTGTTTTGCTCTCCGCGCACCGGAGGAATGCTCCCGCAGAGGCATAGCAGGGTCCAAGCAGTGAGTCCCAGACCCATCCCTCCCACCCGAAGCCTCCCTGGGCTCTGCCCGTGCTGACAGCAGTGAGACGAGCCGTCGCCCCGTGGGGCTCTCGCCCTCCCTGTGGTCCTGCTTCACTCCCCGGCATCGCTCGTGGGGCTCCTCGGCTCTGAGAGGAGCTGGGAAAACCTCACCTCTGAGTGACATCTCCAAACAGAGGATCTCCAGAGCCAGACCGTCCTGCTGTTGAAACGGGCAAAAGCAGCAGAGGTATCTCCGCAAGCAGTTTTTCGCAGGTGATACAAAGCTGGCCGGGTCACCTCTGCACCCATCGCCGTCCCTGTGGGCTCAGCTGGAGTCATTGCTGGTCCTGGGGGTGGACAACCTCGAGCCCCCTCCAGCACCGACCCAGCCAGCACGGCTGCCGCAGCAGTAGCAGCAGCAGTGTGTTTTGCAGCTTCCAGGCTGCAAACCCCTTTCCCACGACCTGTTGTGCCTTTAGTTTCTTGAGGGATCCCAGCTCGTGCCACATATTGCAGCAAGGGCAGAGTCAGGAGTCCTTGCTTCTGTTTGTGTAAAGAGACTTAAACATTTTGGTGAGGGAACTCTGCTGAGTGGATGTGGTGTCTTGAAGGAAATAAAGAAATGCAAAAAGGGCACCTTTAAGTTAAGCGAACAGCAAGAGACGATAGACCTGTGCTAACAGCAGGCAATACAGCTCAGGGAAATACATTAAAAATGGCGCTTGTTTTTCTGAACAGGCTTGTAGAATAACTGGAAGTATCTTCAAATTGAAGAAAATAACCTTCAACAGAAGGGTTTTTTTAATTAGGCAGGTTAGATTTAGGAAGCACATATCCGGACTGTAGACTGTCACAGACAAGCAGGGAGCTGCTGCATAATTTTTCAAGCATTAGCAGTGGAGGAATATGCTTTTTCTGAATCCCATGGGTTTGTCAAAACCAATTTCCTGTGTTGATGTTGGGGTAAGGCATACAAAACATCCAGCATGGCAGCTACAGAAAAATGAGGATATTTGGAAAAGGATAGGCTTTTTATTTACCCTAAGGGATGGATATTGGCTGAAATGTGGAAATAATGTGGGGGGGAAATGTGCTTCGCTATACTTTTCCTTTTTTTTGTGTTCTCTGCATTTTCTCCCTGTTTATTCATATATTCTGGACAAAGCATGTCTAGTAAGTCTAATTTTTTAAAGATTTTTCTATTGTCATTGCTCTTCTTGCAGCCCCAGTGTTTAGAGTATGTTGTTTGTGTGCCAGGTTACATTAAGAGTCGCTGTACCGGTTCAGATCAAGGGTGCATCCGGATGAGTATCTGATTCCCTAGATTCATCACACCCAGCTTCAGAAACTCAGGTTTTGTGTCTAGATTCAGCTTGAGTCAATAGGACAGAGTTCAGTAACGCCACCACATGGATTATAAGATGTTAGAGCTCACAGATGAAAAGCAATACCAGGTAACCGGATTAAACTTGGAGGGCTGCTGCTAAGATGTGGCAAATCACCCTCTGTCTCCCTCCACCTAGAGAGAGGTAGGCACCTAAAATGAAGAGAGATTAACCCAGGCCCTGGTAGTGCCCCATGAGGGTGCTGAACAAGAGGTTACAAGAATTAAAAAACTTAGAGCAACCTTTTCCAAGCCGTACCCTCTCGGTTTCCTCCAGTCCGGGATCTAGACTTTGAGATGCTCTGCATTTGACATGTTAATTCTTCTGGGACTTTCTCTAGTTTCTTAACTCATGTATACCTTTGGCAGCCCCACCTTCTGCTACCAGCAGATCTTACCCTTCAGTTCGGTACTGCATAAAAGGGCGCTTCCTTTCGGTTTAGTTGTGCCATCTGATAGCTCCCTCCTACTTTCCTGTGCTGTGATAGCTATCGGCTCATTGTGTCTGCTTTTCTCCCTGTCACGCAGAGCTCCAGCAATGGAAAAAGGTTGTATTGCCTTTAGGTGAAGTCAGCTCTCGTGTAGTTGGTGAGGTCAAACATGAGCCGTGAGCTGAGTGCCTTCCTCTGTGTTTTGGAGGGCAGACTTGAACACCTCCAGCTGCACTTTTTGGCCGAGTCCTTTGCCTGCCAGTCGTGCTCTCCTGGCGAAGGGTGAGCAAGAGGGGTTTCATCCTCTCGCTGCCTCCCTGCAAGCCACTGACTGGCAGGGCTGGGCAGAGAGCTGCCACTACCCGAAGAGCAGGCAGGACCTCCTTCCCCAGGTCTCGATGGGAAACCACTGCGAGGAAGGTTTTGTGTGAGCTTTTCCCAATGTGTTGCTGTTTAGATTCAAACCACCGTGGGGTTTTTTCAAAGTACTTGACTTTTGAGTGGTGAACTTAATTTGATCCTCATCATATGTGGGTTTAGGGGAGATCTGGTGAGCATCAAGGTATAAACACCTGTCTTTTCCTTCCTCTCCTAGGATTTTAGATAATGGGCTGTGTGCAATGTAAGGATAAAGAAGCAACAAAACTGACTGACGAGAGGGATGGCAGTTTAACACAAAGCTCAGGCTACCGCTATGGGACAGATCCCACTCCACAGCACTATCCTAGCTTTGGTGTGACTTCAATCCCAAACTACAACAACTTCCATGCCACAGGAGGCCAAGGACTGACTGTGTTTGGTGGAGTCAATTCCTCCTCTCATACAGGGACGCTGCGTACAAGAGGAGGAACAGGTGAGTTTCAAAGTCTTCTTTCAGTGCTCTTAGTGAGTATTAGTCACGTAATTACAGCAGAGGCACAACTGCCTCAGCATGCTGCTTTGGGGAAGAGTTATTTCATTAAACAGTGCAAAGAATTGAGGTAGGGGTGGAGCTGGGTCTTCAGCCCTACCTTTGCTAACTTGCAGGTGCTCGTTCACTTCAGGGTTGAGAAATTATGTATACATGCCCAATTTGGCTGACTGACTGCCTCATCCCTCTACCAGGGAACAGAAAGTGTGGTCTGAGCCACCTCAAGTAGTTGACAGCAAATACTTGGCATGGCTATGTCTAAACTCTCTCTTCAAACCCCCTTTGCCCACTTGGGATCCTACACTGTGTGTGGGTACCAAACCAAGAGTACTGGCGACTGTACAGAGTGAAGGAGGCGGCATGCCCGCTGGCTGCATAAAAGTAGAGGGATTAGAATGGTTGTCCAAAGAGTAGGAGGCTTCAATTTACTTTGCTCCTCAGCAGCCAAAGTAGCTTACATTTGGCTTAGCCACCTCATCTCTTGAGGCTCCTTTCCCTCCTGTTTTTTGTGATGGAGTGTAACTCACCTATCTTCTTCTTTAGGCGTAACTCTTTTTGTGGCGCTTTATGACTATGAAGCAAGAACAGAAGATGACTTGAGTTTTCACAAAGGAGAAAAATTTCAAATACTTAACAGCTCGTAAGTTTTAGGCTTGGGAATGTGCTCTTTAATATTTTGAAACTGATAATGTTGACAATTATATTTGCTTATGTTATTAGTAAAATCTAATGTTGGATATTCAAGATATATAGGGGTTTTACTCTATGCTTACTAACTTGTCTTTGCATTTAGTGCACTTTTGCAAAGTGCCTTATTATTAAAAAAAAAAACACCAACCACATGCAGCTTTACTTCAAAAATAAGTTTTAGATTGTGTGATTCACTGCTTACATTTCACAGTAAACTCACATGCAGAACTGAGAGTACCAGCTCTGTACTTTACCAGTAGTCACAGAAGTTCTGCAAGGCATGTGCTAACACTTTTTGCAATCTGCCACAAGTATCTCTATGCAGAAACGAGCTGAAAACTGATTCACAAAAGAGACGTTACCCAGACTTGCATGCCAATTTAAAAGCATTTTTTTTTCCTTTTAAAGGTAGGTGATACAGTCAGAACATGCTAGGAAGTTCTGTTACGTGAGAATACACCATTGTACAGTTGCATTTGGCATGAAAACCACACTTCCATCCTGGAAATCATCAACTTAAAATTAATTTTATTAATTGCCCATAGAAAAAAATCCCTTAGCAAATTTAAAAATAACATCTAAAACTTACTGTGCTACTGACCTATATCTGAACATCTTGTAATTCTTGGCTAAGAACATAAAGTTGAAGGCTCTGTGTTATGTTCAGTATTGCTATCACATAGAGGTAAAAATGGGTTAACAACCAAGTATGTCACTTTCTAGAGGCTTTGTTATATTGCTCTCATCTTTTTTTCTTACACTATGTGACGGTGAGGCAAATTCATCCCTGGTGCAACTCCTGTTAATTTTAATAGAACAACTCCAGGGTTGGAATTGGCTCAATGTGCATTAAAGTAAAAAAATAAATAAATCAGGTAATTCTGCGGAATATTTCATGAAGCCATGAAGCTGGAGAGCTTTGATGTAGATGAAAGCACAGGAACTTCAGTTACGACTTTTAGAGGGAGCAGCAGTTTAAAAACCTCTCTACTTCTAAATTAGCACTTGGAAAAAAAACCTTTTTTAACCTATCATCCATTTTGTTCACGTTGCCTGCTGCTTTCCTAACCTTGCACAAACTATGCCATAACTTGAAACAAGAAGAAATTCCATGCATTCTAAATTCCTTACACACGCCAGTTGATGAAATCAGGGGATGCTCATGGGGACTTGCGGAGCAATCATACTTGGAGTCAGTGGGACAGAGAGATTCCCCCACGTGTGGATGGTTGCAGTACATGCATTTTGATGCAAGTAATTACTGCCTGGAGAAAGGTTTTCTAAAAGAAAAAAAAAAAACCAAACAAACAAAAAAACCCCCAAGCATCCACTGATTTTCCTGTAGGATTATAGAAGCTCAGTTCCCATCGTAGTCAGCTCTGTCTACTTACAAACACGGACCTAACCACACTCCTGGAGTAGTGACAGCCAGGCTGGGAATCACCAGAAAGCAGCTTTTCTGTGAGAATTCTTCCTCTCTCACTTATATCAGAAATGATATGAAAGAAGCCTTTTTTTTTAAGAGTCTGCCAATACTGCTTGCAGCCAGAAAGCATATATGTGCACTAGTTTGTCCGGAATTTTTGGAGGGGTTTGGATTTTTTTTTAGCTCTCCACGAATGAAATTTGATTTGTGCTTTGGATTAGAAGTTCCGGACAGCCATACCTGAAATGGCACACAAAGGTTATCCCTGTGATTTGAAGTCAGAAATTATACCAAGGGCAGTCTGGGGGAAAGAGGTACCTGCAGGGGTGGTTCAGAGCAGAGCCTGACTGAGAAACACTCAGCCCCACCACATCCCCACCACCCCCCCACACACACCCTGGCTAGCCCTATTGACTAGCCTCCTCCTACCTCAGTTGGGTGTCTAAAATTAAGAGCCAGGAAAAAAGTCTGGATTCTTCCTCCTTTCTGGCAGTGCTTTGAGACATTTAAGCTTCTCTGTCAAAGCAGAGGGGGTTGTCCCTGATGGTGTGATCATCTACAAGACTGGGTTTTTCCTCCCTAGATATGATAAAATACCTCCATCTAGTGGACTCTCTGTACAGTAAGCAGAACAAATATAATGGTACAATTTATCAACCACAGTATGGCATAATCTCTCAAAAAATATTCTACAGCAACATATGGGGGAAGGGCTAGCACTTCAGCTAGTAAAATTAGGGACGCAAACAGATAGGGCCATTTGCCTGGCATACTAATGCACTCAAGGTGTATTAAAATAGCGTCAGCTGCCAGCCTCTAGAAAAGCTACTTGTTCTTCACTTTTTTGAACTGTAGAATTGGAAATGTCTCCTTTTTGACTAATCACAGCTGTTTTCTCATTGTCTTCTATAGAGTTTGTACTCCTTCAAAGTGTTAAAGAAAGTGGAGTTGAAAATTTAAAGAGCTCACCTTGACACAACCTTTCCTGCCAGTAATAGCTTACACAATGTGTTCTCTGTAACTGCTTGCTTACAGAAGAGGCTGAATTCTCTGGCCGTGTTTGACAATAGTGTTTTATTTAGCGAACAGATGTCTGTTTTACAGAGAGGGGAACTGAGAAAGAGTTTCTAAGCAGTCCAGAAATAGAAAAGAGAATGCTTATTAGTAGCAGTAGGAGTTAAACATCGGTGAAGCTGGTGCTGAGAATGAAATACAAATTGCTAAATCCCAAATCACTGCATCTTGTAAAAAGCTGAGAAATAAACTTCTCATAAAGCTGCGCATTCTACAGCAACGCACACTGTCTGAAGTGCAGTACCATGTCCCACTGTGTGCACCAGTGTAGGACAAAAATTGATGCTAAGCCTGTGGAACGCTGCCATGAGATGGTCCTGCATGGACCTCTTCATGTTTAAATGTTGTAGAAGAATGGGGTTTTGTAAGTATTTGAAAATGCAGCTAAGTCCTTTGCTACTTCAGATACCTCCTCTAGGTGGCCAGGAGAGGAATCTAGACAATGAAGTGTGATCCTCAAGGGCCATCTAAAACTCCATGTTGATTGATGGCTTTTTGATGCCTTTGGGTTTCAGATTAATTATCCCCACAGAAGTTTAAAATTAGCAGTGGATGTGACAGTGTTCAGTTTGGCAGTTTTTCTATAAGCTCTCTCAAGGGTCCACATTAGAATAATTGCTATGGAGACAGTTTTCAATATTCTAGTCCAAATCCAGCCCTCAGCAAACCTGATTTCACTGGGTTGTTATGCCTGTTTATGCCATTATGCTACATTTGGAAGGCTACATTACTAACCACCGCTGAAATAATAATAAGTGTAAAGAAATACATATATTATTTGGGCTTAGATGCAAACACCTCTCTCAGAAGCACACAAGTGATAAAGAGATGAGTTGCTGTGGCTTCTTAACGCCATGCAGCTGCGGGTGCTGTTAGCAAAGTCAGACCATTGCCTTTACATCCGTGTCTCGCTCTCACTTCTCCTAACCTCTGTTTCTGCAGGGAAGGAGACTGGTGGGAGGCCCGGTCCTTGACAACAGGCGAAACTGGTTACATTCCCAGTAATTATGTGGCTCCAGTCGATTCCATCCAAGCAGAGGAGTATGTTTTCTTTTTGTTGTAAAGACCCATTAGTGCTGTATTTTAAGGAGGTTTGAGGAGTTGGTTTTGATTGATTGCAGCAATTTTTCAAATGACTTACATTATTTTTATTTCAGTTCTTAACTGCACTGATAAATAATTAGGTAATTAGTAACAAAAGAAGCACAAGCTCAGTGCTTTTTCAATGTCAAAACAAAGGAAGAAAACCTAAAGGAACATAGGTCTGCTTCCTTTATTCGAGTGTTGACTAATTTCAAGCTTTAAGCAAAAGGTGCCCTTGCTTGTCCTGAATCAACTTGTAAAAATATTTGGAGTCAATTAGTGTGCAAACTGTCTATTAAAGAGGGCACGTTGTATCAACAAATACCTACCAATAGGTAGGATGCCTACAACACATACAGCAGGCAGCATAATGAGGACATATCTATGCGAAAAACGGAGAGCTGTGTGTATCCATATTATTTATAGTATAAAAGATACACTGGAGGAGCTTATATAGCTGAGCAGGTACTACTGTAGTCTGTACTTCAGGTTCTACTTGGTTGATTGTGAAACAAAAAAAAAAAAAACAAAAACTTGCTGCAGGAAGGAAAAAGGTACCGAAATTCTGAAAGCCTTATACAACCACAGTAAAGTGGTTGCATCTGGTCCTTCTACTGAGGTTTTATAGCTGTGCTGCAACAAAAATATTGAATACTAATACATCACTATGTAAGTCAAATATGTAGTTTATAGCAACGTCTGTAAAAATACTTCTTTTCAGCAGCAACACATTTTTCTGCCCTTTTCCTTGTCTATTCCTTCCCCCCCGCCAAGTCTTGCTCTCTGTTTGTCAAAGTCTGGCCTTTGTTGTAAGACACTAAACAAGAATTCTCAGCACCTATTGATTATAAGCTTAATGCAAAGTGCTACTGCACAACTTATACAACATCTACTACACAATTTGCCACATTAGCTTCCCCCCACAGTAAAAGAGACACAGTATAAGAAAAATGGTTGAATATACTTGAGTAACAATAGTTTCTGCAAATAATCTTCCCTGTTTGAGCTCCATGACACTACCTAGTAATCCTATGTAGCATTTGTCTTACTATTTCTGATGTTCCCTAAGGTGGTACTTTGGCAAACTTGGCCGAAAAGATGCTGAGAGGCAGCTGTTGTCATTTGGAAACCCCAGAGGTACCTTCCTGATCCGGGAGAGCGAAACTACCAAAGGTAGGCTGGCCAAAGCTATTCTGACAATGAAGGAGAAGATATATGAGAAAAATTGTGCTAAGTTTGTGAAATACTGTTTTCAGTGGTATGAAGGTAGAGATAAGCGTCATCTTGCGTGTATGTGTGCTAGGGAATTAGATGTGTGGACGTCCGAGGTCTTAGAGTAAGTATCCAAAGCAGAAAACAACCCAAGTGCAATCTATGCCGTGCTCAACCCGTGGTATCATCAGTGCAAGTCATGCACAGGCAGGGTGCTCCGCTCTGCTGTCACACTCTGAACGTCGCGCTGTCTCTCTCAACACGTGTGTTGAGGATACTACTGTTGCAATGGAGTTGGGTGGAGAGTGGCCCCTCAGAACAGCAGCTTTGGGGCTACAGGAGGCAGACCTCTCAGTGTCCATGTTTGGGTCCAGGCACAGCCAGCTAGCTTACTGTGAACAGATGCTGGGAATCTTGTCTAGTTTGGTGAAAATTACCGCTTAATCCTGAACAAGCAGAATATTCGGATCTTCTTGCCTGGAAGATGTAAGATAAGATTGGGGGCGGGGCGCGGTTACTGGTTATTATTTTGGGAAGATTAGGGGATTTTTTGGCCTTTCCCCTTTGAAATGCTGGATCCCTGGGTGGAAAGAAAAAAAAAATGTAGCAGTTTTAAATTAATAGATTAACAGTGAGAAGACTTGAAAATATTTCTAATTAATATATTCATGAAGTCTTCAACTGTATCCATTCTGTTGAAGCCAAGTGGAAGGATGTATTCTCCTCCTTCCCTCTAAAAATCTTGGAGGAGTTCCAGTTTTCTCAGTGGGTGCTATCTTTGCTTTTACATTTTGTTCATGAGGCCTGTCAACATCTTCAAAGCTTCACATGTATGAAAAGATCTATCTAACTCATACAGCTATTGAGGAGAAAACCTGCAACTAAGTGAAAACAAACCTGGCCATTTCTCAATTAACCAGCAATCCAAAACAATAGCTGTGGGAAGCATAAGTCACTAGAATTAATTCCATGTAAGTTCTGAAGTCTAATGATGGTTCATGTAATTAAGCACTGACTTGTCAGTGCTTTGATCAGAGCACACTCTGTCAGCTAGAGTTAGCATGCAAAGTGGTTGGAGGCATGGTGGTAACGGGGTTTAGAGAACAGCAGCACTACTTCCCACTCCTCTCTACCTGACCTATCTTCAGATGCTGCATTCTGTCATCTAAAATTGTAAGTTTTACATTTTTGACTCCTGCAGTCACTGGATTCTTCCTTCACCGCCCATAAGTCCAAAGACTGTTTCAGATGCAAAATCTGAATAGACATGCTGTTGTTTCAGACAGCTAATTTCCCATCTTGTCACCCCACAACTTCACTATACCTTATGTAGCAGCGAGGCAGGAGCCTCACCAGGAGCAAGACAGGCTCTAACTTGTTCTTTTTCTGCAAATAGCCTCCACCTGTTCATTTTCAACAACAGTTGTTGTGATGTGTGCGAGGAGCAGGACTTCATTCCACTCTGTGCCAAGTTTAAAAACTCACTCATATAGGCATCCATGGATCCTAAAAACAAACACAAGACCGTTTCTCTAAATTATATTATCAGCTTAGTCTGTTTTGACCATTTTTTATACAGTGATAGGGGATATGTTTTGCAGGGCTGTTTACTTAGCTAAGTCAGGGCTTTTTTCCAGAGCTTCTTGTGAGACACAAAAGCATTGGGGAAATGGAGTAATCCGTCATGGATGGACTTAGAGCAGCAAGCGTAATTTCTCTGCATTTGTACTTAAGGCTTTCTACATCTTCATGCTAAGTTTGCATCAAAGCCGTTGGAAAAAACCAAACATGCATGGTTTTTGTCAAAAATGCCTATTTCCCTTCTCATCCTTGTGGTGTTTCAGTATGTTGTTAGAAGAAAACAGAGGGAGCTTGTTGTTTCTGAGAGAGAAAAGAGTCAGCTGAAAGGGCTCGAATGGTGCATTCTCCTATAAGTCTTCTCAAAATGCCTTACTCCAGCTAGTCATCTTGGGCTTGAGGCAGGAATTGTTTTGTGGCCTAGAATCGTCCCTTCTGCTTTAAATAATAACAATAATAAAATTAAGCAGGATCATGTTAAAAGTATCATCATGGATGACTTCAGCATGAATTTAACCTCCCTTGATCACGGTTGCCTTCTCTTCTTACTTCCAAAATAAATCATATGTAGCTGGCTTTTCATTTTTTCAAGGCCTGACTACCCAGGTACTTCATCAGCTCTTGTCTGTATAATCCTTCACCTGGTTTCAATCTCCACCCTCCAAGGCTGTCTGGTTTTAGGTTTGTTTTTTTAAAAAATTCATTAGTATGATATATTGTAATGTCGTATTTCTATCCAAATTTTTATTATGTGTCTCTCTTATATTTGAATGTATCATCATCAGATAATAATGAATAGTATAAATAACCAACAGCCTAAATAAATGAATAATGAAATCCATCTTGGTTCTTGTTTTTGTCCAGATTTGAACTAAAGCTCCAGTCCTGCAACTTGATCTGAGGTCAGCGGGGGTCCACAGAGGGCCACCCACGCAGCTCTGATTGCAGACCTGGAGCCACAGAATGTTTACATTTTCCTAAAGAATCTAAAATAGTGACCAGATAGGCAGGGAGCGTGACTAAAGAAAATACAGCTGCTGCCAGTGGATCAAAACTCACAAATGCAGAGGTGGAGAACACTGCCTGGAGATTTTTGAAAGTAGGCTGACAGTGTACGGCCCAGAGTGGTGGTACAAAGCGTGCATGAGATGTGCTTGCAAATCCCCAAAAAGCTTTGAACTCTTAGCTGAGAGACATGTACTTACTCAGTGGGAGAACCTCCTCAGAAAAATATCCTAAACAAACAGTATTTTTCTACACTTAGAAATTAAAAACCCTGTCACTCCTCTCAGGGTGTCTCCCATTCGCATAAACTAGAATCATCTGTGTAAGTCCTGGCTCTTTTCCTCATATTTAGATGACAACAACCAGGAATTTGAGAAGTCCTTGGAGTCAGGGTGGAGACGTTTTGTTCACTGCAGCTCCCTCGGCGGTGAGCTGCCCGCCTGTGCGACCTGTTGCAGGTTAACGTGGTCAGGGACTCTTCCTCCTGGAGAAACATCCAGGAAAGACATCTTACACCAGGAATCGCAACCGCATAACTGGGGGGGTTCCTTAAACCATTTCACTTAGGTGGAGGTGGTTCTGGAGGATGTGAACCTGCCAGGTGTGTTGAAAAGTACCCTGGCTTGGGATAAGCAGCAGTTGGTGCTGTTTGCTGTCGGACCTGTAGGAAATCACTCCACCTTCCATGTTGTCCAGAATTGTCTGCTGGCGGTTTTACTTTCCTGCCCTTAGCTGACATGGCTACCAGTGAAAGCAGCCCAGGCTCCAGAAGGAGGACCTTCCTGAGATCTCTGCAGCTGCCAGTTACCTCTAGGTTTTCTCCTTTTAATGCCTGAATTAGCTTTGAGTAAACACAATATTCATCTGAGCCATGAGTGAAGACTTGTCTTCTCCACTGCCTTTGAAATGGCCGTGGTTTTGCCCAGAAACTGCATTAAAACTGCTGTAAAATGTGGCTTTGCTTTTGACACTGTAAAGAACCAACATGTGGTTGTCACTGTATGTAGAATAGGACTGTGCTTCAAATTAAGACACCTGAATGTGCAGGTCCCCATGTAGGTGGCTGCTGTGGTTTAACCTCAGCCAGCAGCTAAGCACCACGCAGCTGCTCGCTCAATCCCCCCCACCCAGTGGGATGGGGGAGAGAATCAGGAAAAAAAAAGTAAAACTCCTGGGTTAAGATAAGAACAGTTTAATAGGACAGAAAGGAAGAAAACAGTAATGATAATAATAACAATAATAAAAAGACAATAATAATAATAAAAGAATTGGAATATACAAAACAAGCGATACACAGTGCAATTGCTCACCACTCACAGACTGATGCCCAGTTAGTCCCCGAGCAGCAATCCACCCCCCCCAGGCCAACTCCCCCCAGTTTATATACTGGGCATGGTATGGAATACCCCTTTGGCCAGTTTGGGTCAGCTGTCCTGGCTGTGTCAACCTCCCAACTTCTTGTGCCCCTCCAGCCTTCTTGCTGGCTGGGCATGAGAAGCTGAAAACCCCTTGACTTAGTCTAAACACTACTTAGCAACAACTGAAAACTTCAGTGTGTTATCAGCATTCTTCTCATATTGAACTCAAAACATAGCACTGTACCAGCTACTAGAAAGAAGATTAACTCTATCCCAGGCAAAACCAGGACAGCGGCCAGGCTCCCTTTACAGTCAGCGGGAAGCTGGCGTTCAGTTCAGCTGCCCGTGACTGCAGGCACCTAGTGCTCAAACCTGCATTACGCCATCGATATCTACAGTGCCATAACACTCACGGAAACTAGGCTGGGATTCAGCTACCCTAATAGCACCAGAAGCTGATGTGTGGGCATCTAAATCAAGCCTGTAGCCCACCTACAGACAGCTACCGCTACACCTAAAACTAAATCCAGCCCCTCAGTTGAAGTTCCTTTACCGGGGGCCATGAGCATCCAGAGGCATCTGAGATGCCTGCAGGGCATCCACGTGGATCCGACAAACATGACGGCCTGTGGGAAAACTGCCAAGCAGGATGTTCTGGGGCATCTCACATGGCACTTAACCCCTGTGTTTGGGCATCTGAATCCCACCAGTAACTTCTAAAGCTCCAGCAGGGATTTGGAAAGTGAAACACGCAGTTCTTGCAGATCTCCTAGTGCACAGTCTTGGTGTAGTACCACCTTCCAAAGACTGTGACGTACAAACTATGCTAATTTGGCTGTTCAATGTTTATAAAGAAGTTTGGGATCCATCTGGGTAACAACACTACACGTATATAAAGTCATTATCTCCAGTGTTTCCTATGAAAATCTTGATATTTACCACCCACTGGCATTTACCTGAAGTATAGTATTTGTAGTGTAACCTGGCACTTAGAATAGGAAAAGTCAATTTAACAACCTGAAGCAGTAAATGTTAAAATGTGAGTTTTCATTTACACAGTAGTCCTGATTTCTTTCTAGAAAAGTGTGAAAGGGATATGATGTCAACATCCTAAGATTTCTGTGGTAATTACTTCGTTGTGTTAGATTCATTTGTTGTTTTTCAAGGTACAGTAAGCATTTTTTGGAAGCAATTTTCTTTCATTTTATAACAACTGACCAGCAAACCAAAATCTTTGCATCTAAAAGCTACTTACAGTTTTTTATTTCTCCTTTGCTTGGAACAGGTGCCTATTCCCTGTCTATTCGAGACTGGGATGATATGAAAGGAGATCACGTCAAACATTATAAGATTCGTAAACTTGACAATGGCGGATATTATATCACAACTCGGGCACAATTTGAAACTCTTCAGCAGCTGGTTCAGCATTATTCAGGTAATTTTTCAGATCATACACGGCACTCTGAAGTATTTTAAAACAAAAGTGTTTACTGCTGAGCTGATGTATGTGTAAGATGCCCTAAAGAGTCATTTGAGCTATGTCTCTTGCTTGTTGTAATGCATCTTCCATTATCCCTTTCCCATTACAGTTATAAATGGCTTTGAGTGCCGATCACAGTGTACAGCGGCAGAGCTTTTAAAAGCTAGCACTCTACTGAGGTAAAGGTTTTGCCTGCTCTCCCTCTTCTAAGCAAACAGAATTACTGAATTTGACTTGCACATCTCAAACCATGAATTCCCTGTGCACAAGCAAGTGCTAATATGTACCATTTTGCAGCATACTATGGCTAATAAAGGAAATACGGAATTGCATTGTGGAATTCAGTCACCTAAGGCAATGACCAAAAGGTTTGCATATATTACCTGACTCAAATTTTCCCACTGGATTTGTGTTCAATGTGCAAAGTATTAACATATAAATTATAATCGGTCTAATTTTAAAAATAAATATGACAAGGTGGGTATTTCTTTATGCACACTGTTTGTGTCCACGTACCAAGCTCACTCTTTTTTTTTTTTTTTTTTTAAATACCTGTGATTAAAATGTGACATGCACTATTCAACCCAAAAGTGCAAAGTGCATCCTACTGTCACTGGCGATTGGTGTACCACAGGTACAACTTTAAAGCCCCCCAAACCTCTGCATAGGACAACCAGTTCTTACATAGGAGACTGCCAGGCTTCTCAACATGGTCATTTTTTGAGCAGAAATTAGTAATTTGAATTATTTTGCTTTTTATTTTTTCCTTACTTTAGCTTTTCATAATATTAACAGATGACCCCAAATGCTCATTGCTTTAAAACTTTTCATAATTTTTACTTGTGAAATCAACTTCTCTGTGGGATGTTTTTTCTGTATTCTTTGTATTCTGTCTGCTGTATTCTTATGCTATTCATACTAGACATCTGGCTGTCTTCTCCGCCCAATTTCTGATGGTTGTATGCTGCCTGGGAGAATTTCTAGTTGTTTCTGGTGACTACATTAAAATGAGCCAAATAATGTATAAGAACTCACATCTAAAAGGAAGAAAATTTTCAGCCCCACTATACCAGCTGGTATATGTCAACCTTTAGTTTTCTGTGGTCAAATTATTTGGGTGGTGTATTTTCCATACACAAACACAGAAACAAATAGATCTGGAAACAGCCATTTCTGTGCAACACGGAGGGATAATCAGTAGGGTCCAGGTAGGGTAGCTCAGGTAGGGCATGGTGCAGACCCACACTCCAGAGGTTTCACCTGCAGTCTCCCAGACCCGGGTGAACACAGGAGCCCTTATTCCATGCCAGACTCAGCTGACTTGAAACAAAAAGGCTGCCTCTAACTGCCAGCTCTGCACTCTGGGTTGTGGGAGGTAGAATAGCCCAGCGCCTTGTGAGTACCTAGGTTTACTTCTAGGGAGAGCTCACAGATGCCCAAATGACTCCATAAAGATCAGCACGGTTCCTGTACCTGTTTTAAGATACAAGTCGCTGTGCAAGCTTTATATTGTAGTCTGCTTTGTGCAGCATAGTATACTACACAACAGTATGTGTGTATATATATATATACATATTTATATATATCTCTCTCATTGGTTTTAGTCCTGCTAAAATATCTTGTGACTTTTGTCACAGTTCAGTCTTCTGTGAAGCTTTGCGAGAGATAAGTGTAATGAACCTGCCCCAAACAATGTAGGACTGGCTGCATAAGCTAATAAAGGTTTGCTCTAGAAAGAATGGCAGAAAAAGTCTTTTACGGGACACTTATAAAAACACCTTTTCACAGAGTAGAATATAGAAAATACCTTTTCCCAGGATGCCTAGAAAAAGATGAGCAAAAAAGTCCACCAAATTTTCATTGCTGTGATTTTCAGAAAAAGTGAATCTTCTCTGTGTTTCTTTTACTCAGTACAGAAACAATCCAGTTTGTGACTTATAGATGATTTTTAAAAAGTTATACTGTACTATAATATACTAGTTACTCATGAAGTTATCTTAATGCAGCATTGTGGGAGAAGGGAAATCCTGAGTCCACAAGAGAAACCATTGGTGGTCACCTTCCATTTCAGGCTCTGGAAGCAGAGACCAAAATATTTCCTGTTCTGTCTCAAATGAATATGTTTCAGTGTTCAATTTCTAATCTTCCAGGATGCTTTGTGGTATGCAACTAACAGCTGTTGTGAGTAGCATTGTTTTTATGCTTACTGTTTTTGTTTCATGTCACACTTTTTTTTCTTTCCTCTCCTTTGCTGTTGGCTTCACTTCTGGCTCCATCAGAGAGAGCTGCAGGTCTTTGCTGCCGCTTAGTAGTCCCCTGTCATAAAGGAATGCCAAGGCTTACTGATCTGTCTGTCAAAACCAAAGATGTCTGGGAAATTCCACGAGAATCCCTACAGTTGATCAAGAGACTGGGAAATGGGCAGTTTGGGGAAGTATGGATGGGTATGGAGCAAAATAATTATTCTAAAATAGCTCTCTGTGTGGGGATTACAAGATGGAAGGTGAAAATGTAGGACACTGTGACCCACAAGAAAAAAAAGAGCAAAGCTCAAACTGTTAGGAAAAATGTCTTTGGAATCATGTCTTTGACTCTGAAGTTCTTTAATCTTCAACTTTGACTGTAATTGATGGCAAAAGAAAACTGAAATTCCTTGTTTCCTTGGAAGGCTTTGATTTTGACAAATTACCACTGTCTTAATAATAAATCAAGGCTCGCATAGTAATCTATTAATTATACCGAAGAGCCTTTTTCTGCAAGCTAACAAAAAAGTCCTTAACTTCAGTATCCAAAAATCAGTGTTTGCAAATGAACTTTAATGCAGCACTGAGAGACAAGTCACCTTCCATCTTTCTCAATGCATGCATAATTTTGGATTATAAGTGTGTTTTTTTTATTAATTTCCTCTCCTATAGAGAAAGCTGATGGTTTGTGTTTTAACTTAACTGTGATTGCTACGAATAATACCCCTCAAACTGTTGGATTGGCTAAAGATGCATGGGAAGTTGCACGTGATTCATTATTTCTGGAACAGAAGCTTGGTCAGGGGTGTTTCGCTGAAGTGTGGCGTGGTAAGGCAGAGAATATATTTTGCTTTGGATGGATCTTTTAAGGCCCTCTTGGCAGAAATAAACATTTCAAGTAGAGATCTTAAAGCTAAAAAATCAGAATAGTATGAAATGTTAGTCTGTGTCGCCTAAAACAGTCAGACCTAAATACAGTAATCCATGGGGAAACTACCTTTCACTTGCACAAGCTGGTATGAGAGGTTAGGGTATTAAACTTCATTAATTGCATTGGGTTTATTCGGATGACTACACAATTGCTAGGTATTAAAATAGGAATGATGCTAAACTTGTAAGGCAGAATAGCTAACCAGAAATTAATCTGGTAAGTAGACATTTTGCTTTCCTCGTGTGTTTTAGCACTGATGGGGTCAGACCCTGAAAATGCTTCCATCCGCTCTCTCAGATTAAAATAATGGCAAGTATCAGCAAGCTGATATTGCCAAGCTAGCTTCCCCATGCATCCACTTCTTTAAGTCCATTTTGAAATTTGTATCTGCAGCAGAACCCCATAACTGGATATAGAGACCAGGGACAATAGAGAAAATACTTGCCCAGCCCAGCTGAACCCCCACTTTGAAGTCCAGAAATACTGACATTTTCCAAATCCACTGACATTGTTTTCTGCGCACTTGCCAGCTTTACTTACTGCCCCCACTCTGTGGGCCTCATTCTTTTAAGAACTGTAAAACAATAGCAATTTAAAATATACATAAATCTTAGTGTGGCCATAGCATTGAAACACAATATAGCGGCCATTTAATGAGAGGTGGGCTCAATTTTTGTGCCAAATTGCATTCTCTGCAGCCTATTTAAAATGACCAATTCAAATAAAGAATTTCTATATGTTGTTTCTTCAGAAAAATTTGGTGGAGCAGTTTGGCCTCTCTTTTTGTTGAAGTGACACAAAAGTATGTACAACCAAAATAACCAGTGGGCTCTCCTGGGTTCTTGCAGCTGTTTTCCATTGCAAGACTACAGCAAGGAGCATCGCAGCAAGTCTGTGAAATTTATAGAATTTATAGACTAGAAATATAGAAATTTATAGAATTTCACAGAATTACAGTTGACCTGTTGCAAAGAAAGCTACCTATGGTTTCTATTAGTATCCCCAGATAACTGCAGTTTCACCTTCTTGCACTCCATCTTGAATGCATGCAAGAGTTTCAAGTTGATGTTAATATTTAGTGGTCAGCTTTGTGTGCCGTAGATCTTAAACTGATGCAATAAGCTAAAGGAACAACTGCAATTTAAAAAAAAAAAAAAATCAGCTATGAGAAATAAAGTGCCAAGTACCAGTACCAAATATCTGTCAGAAATGCAAAAATTATTATTACAATTATGACACTATGTTTCTTAAAGTAATATATAGTAACAATATGTTAACAGCCCTGAAGCATTACCAAATTGGAATAGATTAACACAATAAAATTAATAAAAAATGCATTAAGTAGTAACTAACTACATATGGGAGGAATTCAGAGGGAAGTCTGTGCTAATTTTCTATTAGAGAGAAACACACCAAACCACAACAAGAAAATTTAGCAATTTAAACTGAAATCTGGGCTGAGAGGATAAGTTAACCTTTTTGTTTGATTTTCTTTCTTTAACAAGAGAAATTCATAAAAGTATTTAAGAATAGAACTGCTGAAAACACTTCATGGTAACAGAACGAGTCCTGGGATTTTTATTAAGGCAACACTAAGAGATAATACACATTTAATCCTGTTAACACACCAGGTAAAATCCTAGTTTATTAATGTCAGTGACAGAACCCCTGGTGCCCATGAAACTAGTGTTTCATTTCTGGTTCATATAATTTGCAGTACCTCTGCACAGTGGCTGTGACTGACAGCACTCTCTGGTCCGGAGCCTCAGTGGCTCCTGATAAAACATGCTCCCTTTCACCCATCGGAAAAGATTTTGGCCATCCTGCTTGAAATTAGGAGGCGAAACCACATCCTTCCAAGCTTACACGGGAGAGCCACGAAAGCCAAGTCCTGCTTCAGCTCTGATTTGAAGGACTGAGTGAAACTCAGGTCTCAAGAGTCCTCCTCGAGCGCTGGGGTAGCAGTGGTAGTAACTCAAGACGTTCCTCCACCACCAGTAGAGGTGACAGCACCTGGCAGAAGAAAATCAAGGCATAGCGAAAACCGGACTTGCACTGCACGCTTTTGGCCAATATGTGCCTCAACCCCCCCTCAGACAACGTCACCCTGTAAGTGAGGGACTGCGCAGGCAGCAGCTCCCCTGCCGCTCCTCCCCGGTTTTCGGCTAGGTGAGGTGGCAGCTGGGACGTGGCCACTTGCACAAAAACCGATCCAGCTCATTTTATGCTCTGCCAGGCTGCAAAAGCTCATGTTGAAGTTATTTTGGCTTAACCAGTTCCCAGGCAGCAGCTGAGCCCTGGTAACTGTTAAAGTGCTTTTAAGAAAGACAAACCAGGCTTATTTTACATGTTACCTTTTTTGATGACATCTTAATTTATAGAAACTAGATCTGAGTCTGAGTCTTCATGTACTTTGTAGGCCTTCTGCTATCCTCATGCTTAAGTGCAGAGGAGTAATTTTTACCCAACATGATTAATTCCTGAAGTCATTTAGTATTGTTTTGCCTTATCACACAGCAGCTCCCTATCAACAGATCACAGGTCCCATTCAAAGCCATTTCAGCCCTGGCTCTGGAGCAGGGTTCTGGCAAGTCTGGCCAAGGGACAACCAGAAGGCACTAGGAAAGTGATATTTCTGCCCATTTTAATTTTCCTTCCTTTTCCTTCCACAGTCCCCCACCCCCCAAAAAACCCTGTTAACATAGGTAGGTGCTTGGGGTTTTTTTCTTTCCAGTCTTCCTTCTCCCCCTTGCAAATTCCCGAGTGAAGCCTCACCTCTTGTGGGATGCCCTGAGTCAGCCTTTCCCAGCTCTCTCCAGGCCCTTGTGCAGGCTTTCAGGTGTTACAGAAGGCTTGGTAGCTGACGGCTGAAAAAAGATGAAACTTGTCCATTTCAGTGCTGACCGCAAGTAAAGAACAAAGTGAAGTGGACAGGAACCACTTCATTTTCAATCACAGCTGCTAGGTTTCAGGGGATGAGGAGGAGAAAGAAAAAGATGCATTTCGGTTTGGAAACACGCCCGTGTTTCTAAAATGAAATCAATTCAGAATTTGTTTCTTGGGAATTTTTCTTAGAATATTTTTTTTTCCTCTGACTCAGAACAAAAACAAAATGTTAAAATGTCCTGCAAATGGAAAGTTCTGCATTTAACCAGTTTTGTTATCCAAATCTGTAACTGGAGCTGTGTTGTCTGTAGCAATTACTTGTTAGCAAGGGAATACATGAAGATGGGTTTCAGCAGTCCCACGTTTCTTACTCAGAGGAGGTTTCTGTGAATATCAGTGGAAGCATTGTCTGAGTAGGACAACGACGATTGTGCCCCAGTGCCAATGGGAGTATTATTTTTCAGTATAATAGACTAAATATGAGGGAGGCGTGGGAGGAATATAATGATAAGGCAACATGGGAAACCACACTTTAAAAAAATTATTATATTAAGTGTCCTTGCTAGTTTATTCCTTGGTTACACTAGGCATCAGGCAGAAAAAGGAGCGGAAGAGGTTTAATCTAACTAGAGTATCTGTGCTTGTAGGTACGTGGAACGGAAATACTAAAGTGGCTATCAAGACCCTGAAGCCTGGCACTATGTCTCCAGAATCCTTCTTAGAGGAAGCCCAAATCATGAAGAAGCTAAAACATGACAAATTGGTCCAACTTTATGCTGTGGTATCTGAAGAACCTATCTATATTGTCACGGAGTACATGAGCAAAGGTGAAGCCAGAGCTGCTGCCCTTGATAACAATGTTTTTTCTTTGTTGACGCTCCTTGGGGATATAGAGGGAGGTGCAGTGTGATGTATGAACAGTGTGTGAGGAAGGGGAGAGGGAACAGGAAGCTAAATTCACCTCTGGCTTCAGAAGAATTATGAATTCAACTCTGAACTGGGCCCAAAACCTGAAATCCACTAGACGTACAAATAAAATTTGCACCAGGTGGGGGAGGGAGGAGTTGGGGCAACCTAAGTGCTTCCAACTGCATCAGCATCTGAACTTTCCTTACAAGTGGAGATTTGCATTTTCTAGGTTTGAATGATATTACATGCTGCTTCCTAAGATCCTAGCTTTTCCTGGGGCCAGAGAGTTCATATGGCATCTTCTTTCAGTGTTCACTTGTCGGCCTAAGATTTCTGTTTCTTCTTTTAGCAATTCTGAGTTCTGTCACATGTACCTCACTCTCAGATCACACCTTAATTTTCAGTCCACCCCATTTATCATTTTAATACATTATTTGCACATATGATTCTTTCCTTCCTCTTTCCGCTTCCCTTCCCCTTCTCTTTTTCTTTAAGCTACTTAACTGGTAACGATGTAGTAAAATGAGAAAAGGAAAACTTTTCGCTCTGTCAGATCTCCAGCAGGGGTGCTGAGAGCAGAGCAAAAAATCTGCTTGTTTTGGAAAAGCAAATGAACCAAATAGGAAACATAAGTTCTCACAGGGAAGTTTCATTGTACATTGGAGGATACACTCTGAAATTTTAAGTGCATTTTTTCAGTCTATTTGGAGTTGATTTTTATTTTCCTGGCAGGTGCCTGCCCACCTCCCTTCTCAGAGGCATCCAAGCCCTGACTAACTCACACTTTAATCATATGTCTTGGTGACAAGCATGTGCTTTTTCCCCTTTAAAAAAAAGACTTCTCAAAGTCCTTCTGAAGTATGTGGTTTATTTTGGCTTACTATACTAGTTTTTACTGTAACATTTTACATCTTTGGATCTGAGCTTGAGGCTGACAATTTATCAAGGGAGAAACGCCTCATCATCTGTCTTTTCCCCTTATTTATTAAAACAATTCACTGACCTTATTTAAAGGAGACTGCCACACTTCTCTGTTTGAATACAAGATTGGGAAGGGAGCTATAGCATCGCAGGCTTTTTTTAAAAGCTACAGGAAACCTCCATGCTTTCAATTGCATAGGGGAGCTATGTCCTTATTGCTTTTGCTAAAATTGCTTTCATTTGATCTCTGCTTTGTCTTCTCTAGTTTTGCATAGTGGTCTTCTAAAATTAGTGGTTCGTGCTACATTTAGTCATGGGTTACCTAGAGAAGAAGCACTACTAATTTCTAAGGAAAGTTAGCCTTTGTTAATGCTAGCCCCTTTGGGCTTACCAGGCTCCAGGCTGACCTTTCTTTTGGAGGAGGTTGAGCTGGGATCTGACTTTTTCCATAGTTTGTGTGGCTTGGAACCGAGCTGATACTTTGCAGCTAGCTGAGGCCTTTAGAGAGCAGCAGGTATGTAGTTTCAAAGAGCACTGGGAAAGTTAAGAAAGATCAGCTTTCTCAGTAATGGTCAGGAAAATTTAAAACAATGTTGTTTCTTTCCCTTGCAACTCTCTTTGGACTAGCGACATATTCTTCTGCAAGCCAACCTTAAAGAAGAGTGAAACAAGTATAATAGGAGAATTCTAAGATATTGTGGGGGGGTTTTTAAAGGGTCCACTAGAACTTGAAACATTGCTGTCTTTAATATTGCACTTATTGCTGCACCTCCATCCTGATGAATAGCCATTGTTTTCCTAATATCTCTATTGTGTCAACTTTGCATTTGCAGGGAGTTTGCTAGATTTCTTAAAAGATGGAGAAGGAAGAGCTCTGAAGTTACCGAATTTGGTGGACATGGCAGCCCAGGTCTGTCTTCAGAGTATTGAGCACTTAGGTGTATATGTTTTATAGCCCGTGTATGTCTGAGTTCATTTTAAAATGCACTGATTGTGTTTCATGCTTCTCGCAGGTGGCTGCAGGAATGGCGTACATTGAGCGAATGAATTACATACACAGAGATCTGCGGTCTGCAAACATTCTGGTGGGGAATGGCCTAATATGCAAGATTGCCGACTTCGGATTGGCAAGACTGATTGAAGACAATGAATATACAGCCAGACAAGGTAGGTACAGCAGCAGGTGTAGCACTGAGTGTGATTCTTGTGGGAGGGAAAGAGTGGAACATGGCTTTAAAAAGCTCGCTCTTATATGCTTTGGGGTTACTTTCAGTAAATCCTGAACTTACATTAACTCCTAGCCCAGAACTTCACTGCTGAATGCATGTCTCAAAAAACCCAACTTATTTAGTTGTTTTCCCTTTAAAAACTGATCAAAAGGAAACAAAAATGGTGAGTGAGAGTACAGGTGGGTGAAGTGACAGTAAAGGCAATATCTTTATGGTGCCATAACAAAGAGGATACTTTACTTACCAGCCTTGAAAGCCTGAATGGGGTAATCCAAAAAAGCCTCTGTAAGCTATTTCTTTCATAGTGTGCCTTCTAGTATTTACTAACCGCTATCAACATTGCTGTGCTATTCTTATTTTCTTTATTTCAAACGGGTCAAAGAATTGTGTCTCTGTGCAATGGAGCTGTCTCTCTGAGCACTGTGTTTTCTTTGGGAACTTAAAAAGTTACTTTAATAGGAAAGCCATTTTCCAGTGCCACACAGAGTGCTGGGCACAGCTGACCACTGATACACTATAAAAATGTATCAAAGAGTATTGTAGTTTTTTTAAAAAGCATGTGTGTGTTCAGACTGAGCCATGACACAGGCTCTTTGTAGTTAGTCATTCTTTACAAGTCATGCTTAGTTGTCAGATGTTGGTCCAAGTTTGCAGAGCTACAGTTTTGTTCTCTTTCTGTTGGCAGTACATTGGTAGTGCTTGCTCAATATGTGTCGGTAAATACCACTCCGTCCATTTCAGTGCCAAAGCCAAGGAGTGTCCCGTTAAACCCTGTTGTATGTCATCAGAAAGCACAGGTTGGTTAAGTACTTCATAACCTGCATTTACCCCTTCGTGTTGTGAGTTTTTTCTCTTGACCAGAAGTCCCTGTTTCAGCATGGATTTTGCCATTAATTCTTAGGAAAGAGCTAACGTCTTTCTGTAACTTTCAAGTGTTGACAGAAGGACCCAGAGAGTTTCCAGCATGCCTTGTCTTGGCCTGGGAGCAGCAGCTCTCATACCGTTCACACCCCTCTGAACTGCTGTCAGCAGTACCTAGTCGCAAGGACATGGACCACAGACTGCATCTACCATAAAAGTTGCCTGCTTCACATTCAGACAGTGAGGCCTGAATATCGGGGCGGTGGGGGGGGCTTGAAGAACCCGTGGTAGGTCCTAATGCACTATTCATTTCTGCCCGAGGGTGGGAATTGCTCCTTGCTAGAAAAAATAGCCTCGTGTCATTCTCTCCAGAGTAAGAAGAGTCTCCGCAGGCTCTGGTAGACAGAAAGCTGCCTGCTTGCACTTCCCCTGTGTAAAATGAGTAGAGTTTTCCTTGAGCAAGGCAGCCAGATCCAGTCTGCAAAATGGCTTTGAAAAAGTGTCTTATATTATCTCTGTTTCTGTCTGGTTTACTGCCATGTCTTTTGTTCCCTTTGGAAACCACCCAACATATAGTTTGACATGACTAATTATTTGGTTTAATAGACAAGTATGTGACCTACTTCTGGCCAGATCACTTCAGGCTCCTGATCCCTAGGAAATCCTCTGATGACCTGTTTGCTTCCTGCTTTAAATCTCTCAGAATAGTTTTGTCCTCTTCACATGTTAGAAAGCCGTGAAAACCTGCCTGACTGGTGTTGAGGAGAAGATTAGACTTTTAAAGACAATAAAAATTATTGGATTTGGCGGGGGGGGAATCTGAGCTGAGAAAAGCATAATGCTGGGACTGGCAGGGCGAGGGAGCATAGTCGTCAGTGTCTCTTGCCCTTCTTCCATGGCAGAAATCACTTGCATTGTGGGAAAAGTAGCTGGGAAGGGAGTAGTTTGGCTTTTAACCTGCATCACTGATGATCTGGCGATCTGAATCATGTTTGCCTGGCTTCATCTCATGGTGCAAGTATAGAGAAGTCACCAATCCTTCCCATACTTAAGGGCAATGGAAAATACTTCCTTCCCCTGACCTCAGGGTCAGGCTTAAGTCCTTCAGAGCTACAGAATTCCTTAAAAGAGAGACCCAAAGAGCTGAAATCACAGGTATCTTGTAGAAAAGTTTTCCTACTTTCACTAGTGGTTTTTTGACCCTTTCTTAAGTGGTAGCTTGTTCTAGGGAGGGGTACATTTTTGACCAAGCAGCGCGCTCTAAATTTACATTTCATTGCAATTAACCTGGCTTCTAAGCCAGCTGGGCAGCCAGGGTGAGCCTAGGACCTTTAATTTATTGAGGAAGAAACATGGTGTCTAATGCACCACTGGAATTTTTCTTCAAGTGGGATTCGGTCCTGGTTTGTTTAGTTAGACTTCAGTTTGAGCATTGCTTGGTGGAGACCACAGTATCAGAAGGAAATGGTTGCCTCTGCTTGTTTCCCATGACCTATTACTTCAGCCTCCAAGGGGATGCATCTGGGGACTGCTCTGTTTATCTAGCTGACTACTGCTTCGGTGGGAATTTTGACACGGGAGGAGAGCCTGGCCAGCAGAGGGGAGGGAGATGAGGAGCGCTCCAGACTGGCAGCTCCTGTGGGAGAAAGGAAATGTTTTGCCTTACAAAATCTGAAGATTAAAGCCTCTGGTCACTCTCTCCTCAGCAGTCATCCTTCTCTTGGCTTAAGCATGTTAGTACAGAGCTCACTGTCGGCGTGGGGAAGAGGTGGTTTTCTCCAGCCTCTCTTGATCTGCTACTCCCTTCCCCCACTGTCACTTTTGTCTCCGATTAAATATTTTGAAAGGAAACAGATGGGGATGCTTTGAGCCCCAGCGGGCTAGAGTGCAGGATTCCTGAACCTGTATGGGTATTACTCAGCCTGGTGGTAACGTTTTACTGATCGGTTTATTTTCTTTTTGGTTTGAACAAAGGAGGCCTGACTGCTTCTGATTTATGAGAGGTAAATAAAAAGCGGTTCGTTGTCTGCACTGCCATTTCTCAGCAATCTTCAGGAAGGAAAGAGATGGTCATGCCACTAATGATTTAAAGTGTGTGACTAGCAGTTATACACTGCCATTAAATAATACAAAAAAAAGTTCTTGGCTTGTAATGAGCATTTGGCTCCTCTTGCTTTTAAAGGAAGTGAGTAATCAAAGGGGAAAAACATGCCTGTTAAAGTGACGCCCATTTTAAAGGCTACATTGGTGGACTGTGTTGCAGCCTGCACCATTGGCGCTTCCTTCTTTTGGCTGTTGCTGTTGCAACATCTTCCCCCCCCTCCGCCCCAACAGTGTCAGGCATTCAGTCTTTTTTCCTTCCATCGGTGGCAGTGCTTGTGTCAGTCCTGTAAGGCAAGACTTAAAACTCCTGGTATCCTAGAGGACACAGAGAAACTTCCCATCACCTCCAACACAGGATTTCCCATGCAGTTCTGCTACCCTTACACTGATCCGGTTCACAGCTATGCAGAGTTTTGGCCAAGCACATGGCATTTTTGTGGAGAGTGCTGAGTGCTCCACAGAGTTGCTGGGGAAGAGTTGTTACTATTCTAAGCAGTAGCAGCTGATACAAATTTAAAATTGCCTTAATAAAAAAAAAAGAGCAGAGTTATTTTCCAGGCCATGTTTCTACTGCATACACTGGCAGCACTTGCAGCAGTGCTGCTCCAAGCACACATGAAACAATAAGGATCTTTCTGATGCCTTCCAGACAAGTCAGAGCTATTTTAGGAGCTCTAGTACGTGTTTGTAAACTCTCAGATCATTTTTGCCTCCTCGACACTTAGAAATATCTCCTTCCTGCCCCGCTTAAAAACAAGTGATGCTTCTTATTTTGATTTCCTAGAAATGAGTGGGGATTTTTTCCCTCTTCCAGGCTCTCCCCAGTCCTTTTGTAGAGACTTGGCTCCCAGCTCACCAGCTAATCTCTCTTGTTCGCAACTGACTCTACTGTGGGCTGGAACATCCAGGGCTTTGTTCTTGCTCTTTACCTGCCCTTCCCTTGGCCAGCCGTGGAGCGGACAAGGAGGAAGGACTCTTGCTTCCCAACAGCCACCCCCCAGGGTCCCGCAGGGGGATCACCGATACGCTCCTACAGAGATGCCATCTGTTGTGCGAGGAGGAGCGCGGCCAGGTCAAGAGGAAGGGCGAGGGGAAGGGGGGGTACAGGCAGAGGGTGAGAGGGGTGTTTAGACCCACGGTTCCGCCCCTCGTCCCCCGCTTCCCGGGGAGAGGTCAGCCTGCGGAGCCTGCTTGTGATCGCTGATGTTTCGCCAGGCTTGTAGTTTCATGTTCGTTCTCACAGCACAGAAAATGTAATTGCGCAGTCCCTCCCACACGGCACTCATCATCGCCTACCAGGGCTGACTCGTTTCCTGTTACTTGCTTGCTTCAGCACTTCGTTTTTACCTTTTGCAGCTTTCCCTTTCCAGCCCCAAGAGCAATTCGGTGCTGCAGTACGTTCTCTGGTCGCTAACCCAAGAGTTCCCCTGGTTTGGGGGTCTTAGACCTTGGGGTGCTGCGTTGGGTTTGGTTTTAAGGTACGAGAGGTAGCAGCTTTGTAGCATTTCTGGAAACAGGATCATTATAAAGCTGGCAGTGGCTCCAGGGCATGAATTTCAGAGGTTTCTGCTTCATCGAGATTTAGATCTGAAAAAAACAAAGCTCTGAGGGATTTTCACTCCCCTCAGAAGAAACCATGCTGAGAGTTGTACGTTAAGGTCACTCAATTATCCCAGCCCTCTCCGCTCCTTCTCATCACGTGTCCTGCTTATAGCCGACGAAGAATTAAAGCAGGGCCAGGATTGATTTTTCCCACAGAAATCCTCCTGGGAGATAACCTGTGTGAATGCCTGGGCAGAGGGCCCAAGAACAGGGCCGAGCCTCGCAAAAATCCTCAGAGGTAGGAGGCAGGACCGGCTGCCCTAACAGTAAATTTTACGAGCAGCTTTGGCTTGATGTGGTTGCGAGCAGCACAGAAACCCAAAAAAGGCTTTCCCCAGGCTGAAATGTTTCAAAAAAGGGACAGAGATAAAAGCTGCAGATTAGTACCTTGCTTTGGGACAAAGACAGGCTATCCTGACCTAATGAATGTGGTGCGCGGTTGGTTTGTACGCATGGCGTTACTGCCCTGATAGTTGGTAATAAAAAGGGTTCCAGCAAAAAAAAAGATAAATCCCCCCCACTGATGTAAAATCTGCCTTCAAAGTAGGAGATAGGCTGCCTTGTTAGCTGGGGTAATTTGGCTTATCAGATTTATTAACATGCTTGTCAGTAATACGCATTTTATCAGATGATCTGGTGCTGTAATTTGTTTGCAGCACAAAGTCAGCTTGTTTAATAAGCTGCTGAGGCCTGGGCGGGGGGCGGGGAGTTATTCCGTGTGTTGGGAAGAGAGTAAGCGTGGAGACTGTCGGTCAGGAGCCATGCACAGCGTCTGGCCCGTGCTGCGAACATTTTGTATAGCGGTAGCAATCGGGAGGCTTCGGAGCGGTGCTCAACACATTTGGGGATTTTTGTGCTTTCACAGAAGTGCGCTACTGCCCGTGCCAGACATTCTATGGGAGGCAGCACCTTGGGGTGATCCCTGCTAGACACACACACACAGAGCCCATTCACACAAGCTGTGTGTGATCTCTTTGTGTTACGGCAGTGCATGCGTTGTACCTGCAGCTGTGCAGGTGGCCAGCCTGGTACAACCTCACTGGTCTCTGCTCTCCCCTTCGTGATGGCTCTGCCATACTGGGTTGCAGGCTCTCTTGGGCCATCTAGCCTCCAGCATGCATTGCAGGGCCAGAAAACCATGAGGCAGGGTTCTGCTAGCGACCTCTCTGCCAACATTGCCTTTGCCTCCTCCCCATCCACCACTTCAAACCAAAGTTCAGGAAATACTGCACAAAACGCAGAACGTGATTTTTGTAGTAGTTGTTTTAGCCAGAGAACCACCCACAGCAGAGGCAACATAGAAACGTAATGAGTAGCTATCCTGTCCTCAGAAAATCCACGGCACAGACCATTTGTCTTCTCCAGCAGTGCTCTTCACAGTCCAATGGGGTTTGTACTGCTCTAGCTCTCAGGAAAAGGGATGTGCTGGAATTGTCCCCCCTTCTCACCTACCTACCTTGCTTCTCATCTTCCCATGGTCCCTTGGCACACCACATACTCATCTCCCACTGCCCCAGCAGTAGATGAGGAAGGCAAAAATACCGGGGGAGTTGGCCACAAAGGAGTCTGAAGAGATCTCTTTCCTCCAAAGATGAGTTGTATGGGGTTGCTACCTTTGGATCTGAGTACGAAGCACAAGGGAATTAGACCAGGTTTGGCTCAGCTTCTCAGAAAAACACAGCTGATTAAAGAGAAAAATAAAATTTGTTGAATAAAATGTGTCTACCACACGAACCCTCATGCTTGGCTATCTCACACACCACCAGTCAACGTCCAAGCCTTCAGGCTGCTGGCCAGCGTGGAGCTACTCATTCAGCTGGCATGGTGTGTGTGTGTACTCTCTCAGCCTCATGTATGAGAAAGCAGAGGGACATTAGCCCTCATATTCATGGCATGCCTACATAAGCCCATCTAAAGCCCTGCACTGTAGGCCTAGGGAACCAGACCACCAGATCTATGCAGCCTGCGGTTTTTCCAGGGATCAGCAAGGGATGTATAGCCCCAGGATCTGCCGGTGGCTGGGAGAGCCGTTGGCCAACCCTACATGGCTGCTGGCCCTGCTGAAGCAGGGTCAGCTTCCAGAACAGAGGCTCAGGTGACGGCAGGCTGCTGCTGCAAAGATCTCAGACATCACAGCCAAGGCGGTTTTTAATAGAAGATGAAGTTCTGTAAATTTTGAGTCTCGTAAACTAGGATTGGTCCCCTGAAGAAGCGGAAGTTAGGGAGATTGAGACCAAAGCCGAGCACCCAAATTTTAGCTCCTCCCTGCATATCAGCTAATGAAAATACAAAAGAGACAGACTTTTTTGAAAGTGAATAGACAACCAAAAATCCTCCAGCACCTTTGCAAATCTAACCACTGATGTGTTGATGCTTAACTCGACTTCAGTTCCTGACTTCAGGCATTAGGGATTTGAAACTTTGTCTTGCGTCTTTTAATTTAGCGGGACTTACTTGAGCAACTACACTTTTCGCTAGAAAAATATATTTGTTTCTGAGTAGTATTCTCTCTTAGGATCACTTACTTGTAGAGCAGGAAAAATTTTAGCACACCTGATGTTTTACTAAGTAAGGAGATGAGAATTACCATGTTTACTTTGTACTCTGAGTCAAGTCAGACTGTGGCATGTAGCAGAAGATACTGGGCTTCAAGTACTGGATGTGATGGCAGAACAGCGCCGGCAGGGAACTGTAAACAGTGCCATAACTTCACTCCCTAAGAGTGATTTGTCCACGTTGTTACACTTTCCACACTCCTCCTGAAAGCTAAGGGAACTTTTATGAGAGGATGGTGAGAAGTCAAAGTCAGTTTCCAAATTCAAGAGTGTTTGTCACTAGGGATCAGCAATAAGCAATGCAACTCTTGCCTGTGTGTTAACACAAGGCACCAGGGAAAAGTCTGCATATTTTTTCATACATACTATGAGTTAATTATTACCACAAGACTTTTCTTTAAAGTCATACTGAAAATATTTTCCCTAAGAAAACAGTAAATGATTGGAAAAGCAAATAAATCAGTGTTTAAAGGCTTGTTATCTTACCATCCTTACCACAACTGGCTCCTGCAAGCTCTGATGATGGATGAGCATATTAGAACTGCACGTATTTAAGGCACTACAGGCTTTTCAGTGCCAGGAGCTTAAAGTACACTGTCAAGTTATAAATCACAGGCCAAAGTTCTGCCTTGACATCATTGTACTCCAAGCAACTTGAATGGCAGTATTATTTTTAAGTCCTTGCATGTTTCTAATGAAATATTAGGTTTGTTTTTAATTTACGTTTTTACCATGTTTGTTTTGCATTTTGCTCAGCTTGAGCAGGGAAACTGGGAGGTACACTTCCAATAAATCTCACTTCTATTCATATGTGCTAACTGTGTTTGACTTGCAAATATCACAGGGAAATGTTAATTTAAAACATTTTAGGAGAAAGAATTTCCATTATATTGGGCTTATTGGTTTTTAAAACTTTTTTTTTTTTAATAAAAAACTTCAAACCTGGATTAAAATGTCTTAGCCTTCTCTTGGGATGTGGGACAAAGCCATGCCTTCCCTGCTAAGTCTTTACTTCTGCCCTACATGTTCCACCCGCCTGTCCTCTCTGACTGTACTCCATGGAGCTGTTTGTTAAAACTTCCCTGCAGTTCTGTCCACCTGCATGTGTTGCAAAACACAACAGTCACCTGTGAACTAGTACTTTGATTCTGCCTCTATTCTGATTAAGACTTATTTATTCTTTCATTAGGTGCAAAGTTTCCCATTAAATGGACTGCGCCAGAAGCTGCATTGTATGGAAGGTTCACAATAAAGTCAGATGTGTGGTCTTTTGGGATCCTACTGACAGAGCTGGTAACGAAAGGGAGAGTGCCATACCCAGGTAAGAAAACAGTCTGAGCCCTGCTTCACGTGGGGAAAGGAGTGGGAATGAGCCATATGCTTAAATTGGAATGTTTATTTATTTTCACTGGGCTCAAAGGAGGATGGTTATCATGCATAAGTTCTGTGTATGCTTGAAAACGGTCCTGACTCTGAAGGCTGCTGTGTGATGGTCATGATAAAAATGACAAGAGGACAGAAAATACAACATATTAATTTCTAATTTTTTTAATTGTTCTCAATCCAGTTAATATACTTTCTAGCGAAATAATAAAGCAATGTAAAATTACTATACTGTGGAGCAAATAGCTCTCCATAGTATTACATTCACTTTAAGATACCAACAGTTGAAATCCCAGAGTGGCGTTACTCCATTTATTCTGTCAGTCTGGTTCTCTGCAAGGTTTGATAACTGCCTGAATGTCTGGTATTACCAAATCTCTTTTTTATAAACTCTTAAATTTCAATCCTTGCTTTCGAGATGAATGGAAAGGAAAGAAAATAATTCCGTTATGTGCAGGCCAGAGCTCATGGCAGGGTCACAGCGGGGCCAGATTCTCTGCATGGGGGAACTGGAGGCCCCATGGCTCTTTGTTGAAACCCTGCCAAGTATCCGATGGATTAAGATTTGTAGGAGGGGTGATTGGATCTGCCTATGCAGAAAGAGCTTTTCATTCTATTGCCCCCCCTGAAGATTGTAGGCATTCAGGTGAAGAGGAAAGGGGTGAGGTAAAAGCAGTGCATTGCATGGAAAAGAATTTAATCACTTCATTTTCTTGTCAGCACAGATACTAACAACAGGGCATCTAGCTGCATCTTTATTCTTTTTATAAAAAAAAATTCTCTAAATACTCACTGGTATGGCTGTCTGCACTGCAGCTGATTTAATGGAAAGTGCCCTAAAGCAGTTTCAATTTTCCAATCTGTGCCGTGATCAAGCAGTCAGATCCATACATCAAATTGCACAGGAGAAGCATCAAGGTGGAGTTCAGTTTATGCTGTGGTATGCCACGCCACTTCAGAAGGCTGAACTCAGCAAAACTAAGCTCCCAGAGTTTTACCAAGGATTTCAACTTTGCTAGTACCTAGCAGCCAGTAGCTGATATTTGGGAAGAGAATATGGGGACTGGAGGGCTTCTTGTGATCAGCAGTGAATTTTGGCATGATTAACAGGGAGCAGCTTAGCAAAGCTGTGACTGTGACAACAGAATGAGGTAGCAGAAAGCAAGATGTCATGTTTCTGGAGGATGGATGAGTCCCTCTGCCCAGCACTTCCCCATGCGGTTAAAGAAAAGCGGGTGTTGCCACCACACGGAGTGGCTGTGTCAGTAGCTGGCACAAAGGTCTTCTTGCCATGAGGGTTACTAGTAGTGGTGTGGGAGAGCTGTGATTTCCGCGAGTTTACAGAGGGTTAAATGCAGACATGGCGTGGTGTGCAAAGGTCGAAGACAGAAAGAAGATATGTAAGGCTTAGCTGATACGGTGTTGCTACCAGAGGGTGGACATGGCTCCTCGCTGGGCTGCAGGAAGAGGAAATTCCTAGTCGCTACCAGCAGAGTGGGTGCGCAGGGGCTTTCACCAGCCAGGGCAGAGTTAAGGTGAATTTTCTTCCCTGAGCTCCACAGTGGTGGGGCAGAGATGCTTCGTGACTAGCCTTCTCTCTTATCATGTGCATGAGCACACACACACACATGCAGAGGAAAAATACTATTCTGGGCAAAAGTGACCATCTAAGCCGTGTGTTAACTCACAAGTTTGTAACTGACAACAGTGTTGGCCACGGCGGCAGCAGATGTCTGCACTTCCCAAGTGTTCCTCTCCCTCCCTGAAGGAGAAGGAGGCCACTGGGTGTGCGTTTAAGTGCTTGCAATATATAACTTCTTGTAGGACCCATGACAGAAATCTCAGGCATGGTCTGTGTCCTGAAAATGTGGACAGTTTTATTACGTGGCAGTCTGAGCATATCAAAGACAACTAGCGGCGTCTCTCCTCTTTCAGCGCTGTCCTCCCCCTTCATCCCTCGCTACATAAAGCCCTCACACGCTGAAAGTCCTTCCAGCTCACGCTCCCCCACCGGCGCTAGGAAGACATCAGGTAGCTGGAAGCAACTTTTTGTGCGTTACATATCACAGAGTCAGCAGTTTTCTGGATGGTCACGCGCTGTCCGGGGTCACGCACTGCCCGAGCTGTACGCCGCGGCCCTTCCTCCCCACCGGCACTGCCGCCCTGCTCGGTCACCATCACCACCCTCTCTGTCAGTTTTACCTAAGGGCAGCCTCTATTTTGAATTTGAATTGCCAAAGTCTTTAGAGATTTCAGTTCGGTCTCATCCCCCAGGCCCTAACTGGGAAAGCTTTGACAGGCTGAGGCAACAGCGGAGGGGAACCGGGACCTTCTCAGATGGGTCTGTCTTTGCACGTGGGTAGAAAAGAGGGCTCGGGCTTCCCAAGGTGACAAAGACCTCCTGAGCTCCTGAGAAAAGACTATTTTCCCCTGACATAGAAAGGATCATCCATCTCCTGCTTCATGCTGGGGAGAGGAAGGACCTCCCGCGAGGGTAAAGCTTCATGAGTTCAAGTCCCTGTCTGGGGCAGGGAGTGGGGTTCAGATGCACCCACAGGGCTTTTCCTGCCATCATGGCATGGCTTGTGCAAGGAGGAAAAGATGGAGTTCAACCACCGTGAGAGGCAAGACTCAGCCCTCCTCATCCAAGTAGACAACTTACAGGTGAGAGAATGCAGTTTGTAGGCACTGCCGACCACTTTGGCACCCAAGGCATGTGGATTTGCAAGCTCTGGAAAGGGTTAGCCTGGAAACAGAGGGTCATGGAGCTGTCACTCTGCTGTAATACCCAGTTTCTGAAATAGTTGTGGTCATGTTGTCCTGATGTTCCTGCTTACAGCTTGTAGCAGGCTGGGGGGAGCTGGGAGAGGCCCTCAGACAAAGAGATTGCTCTCTTGCTTGACAAGATCTTATTGCCTGGAGAGGTTATTTATAGCACAAGCCCCAGTCCTGTGGTGGTAACCATGCCTGCAGGGCACCGTACCTCATGCCTTGGAGAACCAGGCACTGTTTTAAGCTTGCACAGAAGGAGGGAGAAGCACAAGGAGGAGGACAGGAGAAGGCAGGCAGTATATACAAGAGGAACAGACTGTGTGGAACGGGATTTGGCATTTATTGTCCCTCAGATTTCAACCAGTTCCTGTCCTGATGCCCCATTTTGGAAGAGAGGCTGGAGCAGTGGCGGGACATGTGAGCAGTAAAAATTTTGCTGGCAGAGATGAAGATCAGACTAGAGTTCATAACCAAGCCTTGCCCCAGACCCTATAGCTCCCACAAGCAAGACTGACTTTTTGACAGGTGTCCTCATCTTCATCCTTCAACCAAGCCTGCTTCCCTGTCAATGGATGTAATGGACCGCTATGGTAACTAATTTATTAGTGCATTTCCCAGCCTTTCCTAATGCTCTCCCTTTCTTTTCGCAAGGCAGCAGATTAAAATAAGCAACTTTCACAGTCTTTCTGGGCATTGAGTTTCTATTTCCACTACTACAGTGGGGAAATAAAAACTAGATATGGGCAGAAGAGGAGCCAAGTTTAAGAAATAGTCTGCTTAGTCAACCTTTTTCAGTGTCTGTTTCTTTCCCCTTTCACAGATTCCCCTTGGATCTTAGTTTTGTTTTGGTTTGGGTTTTTTTTTAACGGAGTTTAAGAGTAGGAGGCTGCATTTCCCTAGCAGCAGTCAGAGAATTTGGGGATTTTTAACATATTGCCTTTTGGTTAGGCAAAAATTTCAGCTGCACTAAACAAGCACCTCTGAACTTGCCCCTTCTTTCTGCTGCACTTGTCACATCAAGAGCATTTACATTTTATGTCTAGCGTGACAGCCACCATGATGCTATCCACACTGTTGCCTCCAGCCAGGCAGGTCTTTGAGTTTGGGCTCCAGGCAGCTCTGCAATCCCTGGGGAGCTGTGTTCAGACTTCTCATCCCTGGGGGAAGCTGGGCCACAAGTGCCAGAAAGCACATGGTACAGTGCCCGAGCCTGGGGCCGAGTACACATCAGTGAGCCGGCATGTGTGTGTGTGTACCGGCATCGTGGATGGTAGATACAGAGTTGAGAGAGATGCGTACTCAGCGCATAGCACAGATAAACTCGGGTGGGTTTCTTTATAAGCAGGAAAGCTCCACTCACAAATGCTGTAGCTCAAAGTTACACCTCTTATACCAAGCAAATAAAAACTTATTTTAAAAAACAAAACAAAAACTAACAACAAAAAAAAACCCAACAGATACTGATAGCCTAGCTTTGTGGGTGTTTTGAGGATGAGGAGTTGTTGGGGGTTTTCAGGCCTTAATTTCTCAATGAAGTGGCATGACTTCCAGATTTTTAAAACTTATTACTACTTTTGCACAGAAATAACTAAGTTCATATTGCACTCAGTAAGAACAGCATTATGCTTCAAATGTTGTCTTCCTTTAGGAGCAGTTTTCCTGTTCCCATCAGTGCACTATCGTGCCTGCGTATGGAATAATCTCCCTGCCTAAGTCCCATACCCCATCCCTGTGCCCTCACCTCTGGCTTTTCTTTGGGGCTGTCCATGGACATTAGAAATTCTGCTTCTAGATCAAACTGAACAAAACCCCCAAATCAACCTGTCTCCTTTGTACCTCTCTCTTCTGAGAGCATGCTCTGAGTGCCAACATGATCCAGCCCCTCTGGAGGACTACACAGTTTTACCTTCTCAACTGTACTAGAGAAGGGCCAACATGTCCACATCTGAGGAATCTTTGAACATGAGCAGAAGCACAGATCTGGATTCTTAGAGAATCTGAAATAGAGCATTTCTGGGGATGGACAGCAGTTGAGCTGTTGTTTTAAGAGTCCTACTTTAAGCTTTTGTGTCTGTATTAGTTTGATCTTTGGTCTGAAAGCATGCAGTAGGTCTTGAAGGAGAGTAATTCTCAGTCCAACAGAAGAAAACAAGAATAAAGTGGCTTAAAACCATCACTGTCCTCACTGGACTTCACATTGCCCGAAGTAATCTGTATAGCATATTAGCTTTGGATGTGAGGATGCTGCCTAGTTACAGTAATGTTTCCTGTCTTCTGGAAGAGCAGCATTGCCCAGATCTGTGCTGTTTGTACATCCGCTGTGCTCCATCTAAACAAGCTCCTCAGAGCACTCCAAAGCATTTTCCAGTGTTTTCTTTAGCCACAACTGGAAACTTTACATCCTCTTTTATGTCACAGTAACTCTTACTACTGCAGCTTTTCTAGGAAAAGTCAAGCAGAATGGCGTTTCTGCTCCCAGTCCATGTGGGCAGTAGATTTTTTTTATTGTACTGAGCATTAAAGTGGCCATATCCTGTGGCAACCTAAGATTATTGGAAGTTTCACTAATAAAGCTGGATGGTGGGAGGTTATTTCATTTTCAGTCTTCTCAGGGAATAAAAAGCTAATGGAAAAGCCATCTTTTGGAAATTGGATGTTTCCTTCTTGGTCCAAATGGTAATTCTAGAAACATCATGAGCACAAACTGATTTTTCAAGGAGGTGAAATAGTCTACAGAAGAATATTGCTGAGTATTTTATTCCACAGATTTAAGGATTTTAGGATAAACTTTTAAGGGGTCTAGAAGCATACTGCAGACAGAATTTCATTTATTATTTACTAAAAGAGTTGAAACTCTCGGGTATTCATTAGGAGAGAGGAGATGTACAGACTGCTCAAATATTCTCTCTGTGGTGTTAGAAGTGCAGATACAACAGTCTTCTGCTATCAAAAGAGAAACACTAAAGCTTGTAGGATAAGATAAGCGAACCTAGATAATAGGTTTGTAAACATAAATAGGCCTTTTAAGAGGTAAAAAGTATATCTGAAACACTGCTATTTTTATGTCTGACTAATAATCCAATTGATTTTGAAAAAAATGTATTTGAAACTCCCTTTTTAAATCAGCAGCACACGTCAAAACTGACAGAATATCTTTGGCAAATCCTAGGTGCTTCAGCCCTTGCTGGATGTATGAATTCCAGTAAGGAACATGAGGATTACTTGGTTTAGTTTCATACCTGGTTTTTACTGGGAGGGAGGGGAAAGGAGAAAGGAAAAGAAGGGCATTTTCCTGGATTATACCATGATGAGAAAACCTGGCTTGACTGACTTTCCAGGGACAAAAAATGACTATGATTTCAGTCAGCAGTGTCTCTTTTATGTTCCTTTTTCTGTCTTTTTTTTTTAAAAAAGGGGAAGTGAAGAGCTGTTTATGTTTTTCCTCCCCCCTCTCTCTCCTCAGGGTTTTTCTTCCAGCATACAGTTCGTTATCAAGTTTCAGAGTGTGCTTTGCAGCACTGAGTAATGCACTGGATAAAAATACCAAACATTTGATATCTTAGAATAACAAATCAGTTGGGAAGGAGCTTTTCTGCTGCTGTTGCTTCCACCCGTGTTGTACTTAAAGGGGTACTGCCAAAAAAAAAACAAAGAATGGGGGGGGGGGGGGGGTGTTTAGATATATACAATAGAGGAGTTGCTGGTAACACTTATTTTCATAGCCTTTAATATGTAAGGGGAGCAAAGCATGGCAGAAGTTCTTACCCCAAAACGTGAGGTAATTCAGCTGATTCAAAGACAAGGATATAAAAAAAGGGTGCAGATTTTGTTCAAAACACAGATTAAAAAAACTAATATTAAGAACACAACGTGAGCAAAATGCCCGTTTTTTTCTTGTAGCATCTTGAAAATAACAAGGCCAGAATGTTTGGGTTGATGCTGCCTTTGGGCTGGTGATGACTAACAGACCACTAGTGTTGTTTTATAATGTAATAAAAAAGTAAAATATGTTTGAAAATGTTGTTGTTGGGTAATGAGGAACACCCAAACGTTTGTTCAGTTGTGAGCCTGTGTGAACTAACATCATCAGTCTGGAGTCAGTAATACAGGAGAACCTTAACTCTATGCAGAATCTGATGTCTGCAGAGGACCATTATTACTTTATATTTTCATCATTCTGTGGAGCCCTAACCACAAGCCACTTTAGGTGCCATACAAGGTGTTTGCTCCTACTCATAAACATCTAACACCAAAAATACAGTGGATGAATGCAGGTGATAAATCAAACACAAGAAACCAGTGCTAAAGTGTTGGTCTGCAGGTTAGGAAATACTGTAAATCAGTAATCTAACCTCTCTTTTTGCTATTACCACTGCTAAAGGGAACAGTAAGGAGAGGTTTGTAGGAGAATGAGGCAGTTTTTCTGGGGAGGTTCCTCCATGCGCATCAGGCAGCATAAGGTACAGCACATCAGTGCTTGTTTGGAAATCGAAGGTGCTGCAGTAAGCTAACCAGAACTGTGAATCGACCAGGACATGGCCAAATGAGAGCCTAAATGCTAGTGGGGCAGCCTGTGAGAGGCTTTGAAAGTGAAGACAAGCAGCTGGTATTTTACATAGTAAGCAAGAAGGAGCAAGTGGCAAGACCGTGCAAGGGGTGGTTACAGTAACAGGCTAGGAAAATGATCCTTACAGAGACACTGCAAATGGCTATCAGCAGGAGGAAATTACCCTGCCGAGATAAGAGGAAAAGGTGTTTTGTAATCCTAACATGAGATGAGAATCTACATGTGGATGGTCAGGAAAGGCTGTATTTTGCAGATCCTTCTTTCAAAACATCTTTAAGAATTAAACACAGGACATGAGGATACGGAGTAAAGACCAAATACAAGGATACACCTAAGTTACCAGCCTAAATGCTGTGCAGTGTAAGGATATTATTCCCACTAGTCAAGGTATAGAGTAGACAAATGAATCTGTATTGAAGAAGGTGGTTGAATTATTTCTCACAAATAAGTTTACCAAAAATATGAGGTAGAGACCCATAAGGGTCCTGAAGGTGGGACAAGAGAATTCTTCAAGAGGATGCCCTGAAGGAACAGAGTGGAGGAGACCCAGGGAAGGATGGTGTCATGGAAGCCAGCAGGAGGAGAAGCTAACGGAAGGAGCACCATCAGGGGCTTATTTCTAGATTTGCTCATGGAGGAACATAATTGTCCCTACTAGTTCTCCTGCAGAGCTGCTTGGCAGGACCCACCAAGTCAGAGGAGTGAAGCCTGCAGGTAGTTTTCAGCAGAGGACTGGGACACAGCTTGCCAAGTGGCAAGCCACAAAGCTTGCAGTCAGTGTGCACACTTTCTCTGAAATATTTCTGCATGCCTGTGGTGCCAGTCTTACCTTTGGTACTGTTAAAAAGCCAAAGGAATTACTGGAAGAGATATTTAAACTAAAGTTGAAGTTGACTGCAGTTAATGTATGGTGAAAAGCACTTCAGCAGAGGAATCAAAGACTGAAGGAGTTGCATAGAAAAAACAAGGTAGCGAAGGGCCTGGCTTGCCTCTTAGAGACAAGCACGATGGTAGTATAACTTTTCGCCTTTTTTGAGAGAGAGCTATGGTTCTGCAGTGGAACTGTTTTGCTTGGCATTTGGCTTGTCTTCTGAGCGACTTGGTTCTGTTCTGGGTTGGGATGGAATAGTGGGATATGGTAGAAACAATACTAACCAGCGCTAACCAGCACAGATCGGAGGAGTACAGATCAGCAGCAGCAGTAAGCTTCTGAACCGACATTGAAGGTAATGCTGCTGGACTTCCCCGGTAGCCCAAAGTAGCAGTTTGTCTTGAATTCTCTGCAGCATGACCTCACAGAGCACTTCAAGAAAGGACCATGCTCAGTGTGAGCGTTTCAACAATTAATCTTAATTTCTAGAATTTTGAATAGTATTTGTTGTAATGCATTTACCCTCCTTAACCACTAAACATAATATATTTCACAGCTACTGTTGTTGGAGAGGGAAAGCGCCAAATCCTGCCCATTGTAAGCCAAGAGGGTAACCATGGGAGCAGTGTTTTACTCATCACTGGATCCTAAACCCCTCTACTGAGAAAGAAAATAAGCCAGGTTACCTTGCCATAGATGAAGAGCTGAAACAGGACATTGGGGTGGTTTTGTTTTGCTTGTCTGAACCTGATCAAGAACACCATATGTATTGTAGATATAGTTATACTCGGGTTAATTTTCCTGTAATTTAACAGTGTGGATTTTTCTGCCCTTTACAGGCATGAATAACCGTGAAGTCTTGGAGCAAGTAGAACGTGGTTATCGGATGCCATGTCCTCAGGACTGTCCCATCTCCTTGCACGAGCTTATGATCCACTGCTGGAAAAAAGACCCAGAGGAGCGTCCAACTTTCGAATATTTGCAGGGTTTCCTTGAAGACTACTTCACTGCAACAGAACCCCAGTACCAGCCTGGTGACAACCTGTAAATCCCTGGTCTCCAGACACTGTCATGAATTACCAGGTGTTTCTCAGCCCTGCCCCACCTGCCCTTCAGCTTACAACTCCGTGATCGGCTTCTCCAGAGTGCAGCATCTCCCAGCACCGCCGTGCACAGGAGGGGCTGAAGCTGGGAACTTCCGCAGCCCTTGCCTATGACCACTTGTCCTAATAATCTGAATGTCCTGGATGAAAAGGAGAAAAACACTTGTTTTTTCTTAATCAAAGACTCCAAAACTGCATTGTATTGATGTTATGTAAACTGCAAAACCTCTGTTCATTGTAAATAGTAACTCAGTGCCAATAACTGATCCTAGTGCTTTCCTTTTTTTAAAACGCAAAACCTATGTGATTTTAACTAGTCTTCTCCTGATTCAACTAAAAGTATTATTTTCCAGAAGTGGCCTCTTTGTCTAAAACATTTTTTTTCATGTTTTAACAAAAAAATAAAAAAATCAGGACAGGTGTTTGGTTTTTTGCTTTTTTATATATAAAATATATATAATATATATACATACCTGTACATACAGTATATGGGTGCTATTGCAGAGGAAACTCATTTGGAATTGAATGAATCCTACTGCAGCAGTACCCAGAAAGCGATAATTTTACTGCAGACATGAAAACACTGGTAGGATTCTGAAAACCAGTGATCTAATTTTTGGCTTTTGCCAAGCATGATTTTTTTAAATTGGATTGCACTTTTTGTTTATGATTATGTACCTGTAGATGGTTGTAACTTTGCTCTTTCAGGAATCATGTGCTGTATTTACAGTAATGTTTCCAATGTTTGACAAGTGTGTGATGATTTGTTCTTGAAACTAAAATGAACATATTTAAAGCAAGAAAACTACACCATCACCGTTTGAACTGGAAAATTGAAACTGCAAGGACTTCTTGTATCAAAACATGTATACTGAAATGTTTCAAAAAGATTTATTAAACAGTGTAACCACATTCAGATGGTCTTAAAATCATAGCATTTTAGCCATGTCCACCTGCTAAACTGTTGGTCATGCAACTAGGATTTTTCTGTTTTATGTGTAACATTTTTCCATTGTAAAATAAGTGTGTTAAATGTCCTGTACTGCTAATGAAATTACTTTCTCTATGTCTGCAAGTTCTCCAGTGGAATTACTATGCACTTCTTTACATTTCATGGGGGATGCACAGAACAAAGTATTACCTTTTCAGTTGTCTGTACCAGCCTTGAATTACTTACGTTTAACCAAAAAAAAAAAAATTCCTTTCTATTTCTATTGAGTTTTTAATACTGAGTTGCAAATTTTGAAGTCTTAATTACATTTTGTTATGGTTTATTTGCAAGTTTACATTTTAAAACTGTTTAACTTTCTTAATTTAGTAATTAAAAAAAAGAGCATTTTACATTTGGATAGTTGTTCTTTTGTTTAAACTGTGGAGATAATGGTGAAGATGAGATAAAAACTTATCAAGAAGGGGTGTCATGCCATTTGGGGCATCATATTTCATAGGATTATGCAGATCAGTTACCTATAGGACATCATTTTGCAAATTATGAAGTCAATATGTTTTTAAACAGCTGGAGTTCAACTGTAAGGAAGATGGTTGAATGCATAGCTAGTCTCTCATTGCTCTGTTCTACAAGTGTTTTATTCTTTAGTAGTTCTGTTGCATTTAACGTGAATACTTTTACATTTACAAGTGTTGTAGGAAAAGATTTTCTATGCCTTGTATTGCTGTTATTGCTTTAAAATATTGCAGCCAAGTAAGACTTCCTGACAGTTGAAACTTTTTTTTAATTATTTAATACTTAGATTGTGAATTCATATTCCGAATATTCACACATTTTCTAAAGAGAACCTTTTTCCATTCCTGAAAACTAATCCAATAATGAATTGAGATTCAGAGAACAAATTGTCATCATTTTAATATTTTCTATACAAAACATTGACTGAAAATCCTCTTGCAAAGGAGACTTCCACACTTAGCCTTTCTCGAAGTGTGAATTTATATGGCAATGTTGCTTGTTACCAGATTTCCATGATAAATTGGTTAACGTTTTACATGTAGAGTCTATAAGTAATGTTATGTACATGATATATTCTATGTTGCTGTACCTGTAGCTGTGGAGTACTGAAGAGGCCATAATTCTTGTTGGACTTTTAGCTTCCTCTTAGTACTTACAAAGCAAGTGGTGGTCCTCTTTTTTCCCACAGCTACCCCCCTGCCTTAAAACGTCATCCACTGAACTGAGGACTCTGTAGTAACTCAGCGGGCTGGCGAAGCCAAAACGTCACGTACTCAGCCCAGTGCTCGGTGGCAAAGCATGGCCATTCTGCCAAATTCCTTAGCAGCCTTTGCTATGCCACAAACTTTTAAGCGCAGTTTCCATCTGTAATGCGGGATGAGCCTAAAACATTAGTTTTGCCTATGTTTCTCGTTGGAAGTAAGACTCAGATGGGGCATTGTTGGGGTTTTATGGCCTTTATTTCTGATTCTTGGGTTTGCTGTTTCTTGTATCGCATTCGGTCTACGAGTACCATGTTGGTCTCTGCTGCATCTCTGCCTGCAGCTGGCTTGTGTGCAGACTGGTGCCACTGTTGAGTGGCAAATCCAGACCATTTCTCATCGGTAGCTCTTCTGCTTCTTTTTCTTAATGTTGGGAGTTTTGTTGTTTGGGTTTTTTAATCTCTCAAATAAAAACATTAGCAAAAATTTAAACAAGGTTGTTAGCATTTTTGCTATAAATTAATAAAAAACTTTTCCTAAGCACTGTGTATACACCACAAATAGCGGTGTGGTGACTGTAAAAGTAGAATTATGAGATTAAGAATCTCCTGTTCCCTCCAATAATTTTTTTTAATGTAAGGCTAAATAAATCCTATCCAGATAAAAACTGTTGGCCAAATGCTCTCCCCACCAGCCCACCTGACTCCCAACCAATCCATGGTGTGGCGGAGAAGTTCCAAAAAAGGTGACCTACCAGCAGCTGAACGGACTCCGTGGGGTGAACCAGGCATCTCTAGGCCAAGCTTAATCCAATACCAGTCCCAGGAAAAATGACAGGTGGAAATGCAACACTGCTATGAAAGGGGCAGTGAGTACAATTAATGCCTGTTAACATATTTCTGTGGGAAGGAAATTACATGAGACTTGGTGGGTCTTTGAAAAGGTCCAAAGTTTGACAAAGGCACTAACATGATGTTATTTGGCTTCTGCAAACAGTGCTCGCCTTAGTTGTATGTGACACTCTGGGTTTGATTTAATTACCACTGTAGAAAAGCAAAGTAAATACAAAATAGAAAAGTGATTAACTGCTAAAATTACAAGAGTAATCACAAATGGAAAATCTGTCCCCAGTGCGAGTGTTTCTCCTGAAGCCTCTTGACTGGAAAGGACTACCTGCAGACCAAGAAGGCAGATTGCTAAATGTATTTGACCTTGCCACATAACTTCAAGGTGAGTGGGAAGCTGCTTAAATTTATTTTAATATGCACCATCCTTTTCTCAAATGCTGCAATAAAAAATGCAGTACACTAATGAATGCTACCACATTGTACCCAAGGGGTTTAAGGGCCTCACATGAGGCTGAGCCCAAGCATGCAAGAGCTATTAGGAGATATACAGTAGCTCCTCTTCTAATGTGTAGACAATATTCATTCATCAAAGAAGTCTTTTCCTGTCTAATGGGAAATTACCACCAGCAGTGCAGACAAAAGGATATTTATTTTCTCCAATCGTGTCAGTCTGAGGGTCTGTCTGTCTTTCAAGAATAATTGAAGTCTGTTTGTAGCTCAGAAATTTCATTGTGTTCTGCAATCTCAGTAAGCAGTGATTATAATTTCCTGTGACTCACATGCAGGGAAATTTTATCGCTGAAGGGGCTCCTGTCAATTGGGGCAGCATTCCCTGCCATCTTTACTAAAGAAGGGGACACTTCAATTTCAGGTTTTCCTGCACAGACCAAACCAGAACGCGTGTCCTTTCAGCAGGAAAGGGAAAGAGGCCCCTTGCCAGGATGCCACCAGTGCAGGGTGTTAGTCTCTCCCTCTCAGCGTTTCTAAATTTGTCAGGAGATCTTCTGACAGCTAAAACCAGGTTACTGAGGTTCATTTTGAATGTAAGAGGGGAAATGCTAGCTTCACTTAAGTCTGTAAGATATTTTCTGTCAACTTTTAATACAGCCAGTGCTTTTGTGTGTATGTGTATATATCTATATGTCAAAATGCAATTCGCACACAAAAACATCTATACCTACACAACCACCAACCCATCTCCTTGTATTCCTCCCCTGCAGGTGAATGCTTAACAAAAATGTAAGACCGGGACATGAGTAGATTAGAGGACAGGATGGTGTTAACAACAAAGAGCTTCTCTTTTTCTTTTTCTTTTTCTTTTTTTCCCCCCCCGGCTATGTGATCAGTTATAATCCTTATTCCCAGGCCAGCGGTGGGGTGGTAGCAGCAAGCACTGCTGCTGCAGCCTGGTGATCCTGTGGGTCTCTGGCTACCGCAAAGAGCAACCTGCACCTGATTTCAAAGTCAGGGAGAGAAAACGTTTCTCCCAAGGGTATGGCTGCAGTTTGGGGCCTGTGGTGAGTATGCAGGAGGGCCAAAAAGGGAGAAAAGTGCCCTCCCAGGAAAAACAGGTCATTAGCTGGTAGGCTGTGCATCATGTCGTGTAGAGGGAGAGCCAAAGGTTGCAGCACCAGCTGTGCTCGCAGCACCCGTGTTTCGCTGTGCCCAGGGATTTAGGTGATCAGATTAGAGCAGGCTGGTGAGCATGAACTGCAGCTTCTGTTACCAAGTATAAATATCTTCTCTGTTACAGAGTTGGGGTAAATAGTATATGTTCAAGATGGGGAAAAAAAATCGCAGGACTGGCGTGCCTGTGACTGGAGGGGCAAGTGTTGCATTTGCCTGACCAGGCCAGATGGAAGTTTGATTGTTCTGCTCATTGTTGGGAATAACTCGGCATTAAGCTCTGTGAATAGCAAAAAGGGCAAAGAGCAAAGAAATGAGATTATCCTCCTTCTTCTACAGCCGGGCTAGAGCTTGCCGAGGGCCCCGGTTTGCTTTTTTGTGCATCAGCATTTGTTGTCGAGCCCCCGCACCCCGAGTCTTGTGAAGTTTGCTCAGCTACTTATTGTTGCAGCTTCACACAAAATCCCTGAGCCCTGTAATGGATGGATTTTCATCTGGAAAAAAGACAAAAGACAAAAGGATGCAGGGAAGCTTTCTGACTGTGGTGTAGCCTTACTCGCTGACCCTGGGGCTCAACCTCATGCCGGAGGCCTGCCCAAAAGCCCTGGCATCCCCTACTCTTTATTCACTGCTCCAGTTCAGGCTCCGGGCTGCCTTCCAGCCCCACTACGCTGCTGGTCTTCCCCAGCTAGAAGATGCTACTGGTACAGGAAGGGTCCCTGGTGTTGGGGAAGGGGTGTGGTGGTCCCAGCGCATCCCTCCTGGCACTGCCGCTGGCCCGGGCTCCTGGAGGAGAGTGACGATGCAGAAGGGGCCTGCAGCTTCCCTGGATGCCTCTCTGGCTCCCGGAGCCGCCGCACTCCTGGCTGTCGGCAGCAGGTCGGGAATGACCGTGTGGCTGCAGCTGGGTCTTGGGGTGACTTGGCGGGGGGCTATGTTGATGCAGCCCACGGTCCCAGTGACAACGGAGAAGCAGATGCTAACTCCTGCTCTCCTAAAAAAAGCAGAGGCAAAGAGCCAAATCAGGAACCGCTTTGCATCTTGAAGACAGAGGACTAGGTACATTTGATCATACGAGAGCTCAAGTGCTCCCTCAAATTCCCATGCCTCCCAAAAGCAGCGCAGCCGCCAGCTGAGCTTTGTATATGACCTCATATACATCAGGCATATAAAACACATACCGCATACTGAACATTTGCATATGTTACACGTCTTTTGTTCCACTTGGGTGGCCTTCTCCTCCCCTTCCCCCTACCTCTCGTCCCATTACTCGCCCACACAGCTCCCCTCACGTTATTCTAGACATGTCATTTCTGAAGGACTACACATCCCAGTCCTGGGGAGAGTGGGGGCTCTGTTAATTGTCAAATGTTGAGTGGGTAATGATCAATGGATGACTAATTGGAAGCAAGAGGGAATAAAACAGGTATTACTTAGCTTCTCCTCTTAATTAAGAGGATGCATAATGCTGTGGGGAAAACCTTAACAAATGGCAGGAGGGTTTTTGTCATTATGCAAGGTTTAATTAGAAGCATTGCACAAGCTAACATCCAGGTACTGTTTTCTTTCCTTTCAGGTGTCTCTCCAGGATGTGACTGAAAAATGCCAAGGCAGGAGCCTTAAAAAAAAATAAGTGGAAAATATTTTTGTAGGCATGTGCCTAGCAATCTAAACAGCAAGACATGGAAGAAAGCCCCAGTTTCCCTGGCAGTGCAAAAGCAGCGAGGGGCGAGCCGAATGCAGAGAACTGGAGCGAGAGGGTCATGTGCGTTACGCTGAGGAAGATGGGATTAAATGTTCATCACGATGTCTCCAGGTTAATTCACAGCACCAATGTTAAAACTGGAGCAACGTGACAGTGCTTTATTTGAACAGTTAATCATTTGGAAGCAAAAGCATTTATGATTTAGTTCTCTGAATATATAGATGCTGTAGGAAATACAAGAAGCAGCACTCAATATTTACATTATCTTCCTAATCAAAAAAGAAATATTACAACTCCTGAAGGACTACGAACTACTTGTTATAAAAAAGCTCCATGTTAGTTGCCTTGCCAATGAAAACACTCATCCTGCACTTGAATATTAATCTGTACTTTCTAAGACGGGCCCAATATGACACATCACATTCTGCTTGTAAATAAAGTACAGATGAGATACTAACTTTAAAGAGTTCAGAGTTTGATCCGGCTTTCAGTGAAGTCAGTAGGAAGACTTCAGAAATATAAAACGGCCTTCAGAAAGCAATTAGGATGGCCTCAGTTTCGGGGACAGGGGAGACTCTTGAAATGGTGAAATAAACTTCGATATCTGTTCTCTAAGTTTTCTAATCCAAAACCAAGTTAATTGATAGCAGTTTCTACAACTTTGTGGGACTGCACTTAGGTTTGGGCTGGACCTCATCTTTGCTTTGAAACCCACCCAGCAGACAGGGCTGTTAACGTGGTTAGCAGAGAGTGTCTTTGAAGCTTTATTTTTTTTCTTTTCTTTTCTCTTTCTCAGGCTGCTAAGAAAGTATGTAAAGCTCAAGTGAGAGGAACTGCCCCAAGTACCTGCTGGTTTCTGAGGTTTGGCAAGTTAAAGAGGGGACAGAGACTGGTCCTTGGCCATGGCTGCAGACACCATTAGGTCCGTAGGTGTGATTTCTGGACCTGGAAGTGCTCACACGAGTGTCATATGTCACAGCATGTTCCCTGGGCATCGCATCCTTCAGAGCCAGGCTGCTCTGCGCTCCTTTCTTTGGCCCACAGATACCACTTCAAGTAAAGATAGGTATGAGTGGTCAGGATAGAAATAACCCCAGCAGCTGAATGCTGAGTGAGCTAGCATTAATTCCCAGGGGCATTTCTAGGTGGCCAAGTAAAATATATATGGAGCTACTGGAGAGAGTCCAGTGAAGGACCACAAAGATGATGACAGGACTAGAGAATCTGACATATGAGGGAAGGCTGAGAGAGCTGGGACTGTTCAGCCTGGAGAAGAGAAGGCTCAGGGGTATCTCATCAATGCATGCAAATACCTGAAGGGAGGATGCAAAGAGGATGGAGCCGGGCTCTTCTCAGTGACAGGACCAGAGGCAATGGGCACAAAGTGAAACACAGGAGGATCTTTCTGAACACCAGGAAACATGTTTTTGCTGTGAGGGTGACTAGGCACTGGCACAGGTTGCCCAGAGAGCTTGTGGAGTCTCCATCCTTGGAGATATTCAAAAGCTGTCTGGACGTGGTCCTGGGCAACTGTCTCTAGGTGGCCCTGCTTGAGCAGGGGGGTTGGACCAGATGACCTCCAGAGCTCCTTTCCAGCCTCAACCGTTCTGTGATCGTGTGTGTGTGATTCTGTGTGAAAGCGAACAGCCTGAGGCTCTTCGCGACTTCTCTGTCCAGCCGCATCCCATATGCTCCAACTGCCTGCCGGCCCCAGGGCACCTCACCAGACAGGGACCCTGGCCAAGCTCTGCTGGGACAGGCTGGTGAGGGTCACGGCCACAGCCACCCTCCTCTGGCCGGCTGGCAGCTGACTACAGGTGGCCACTGTGGTTTGCTGTGCGTTGCGGCCCGGCGGCCAAGGTCCGACCAGCGGAGAATGGAAGAATGCCGTCCATAACTGTCGTCAGCAAGGGAGGCCGCTCCACTGAGGGAAGGGAGAGGCGTTCGGTGGCTGCACAGCAGACGCCTTTAGAAACAAACCCCGCAAGTAGGGGTACTGATGCAACGTCCCTGTGAGACACTCTGCCCGCCCAAGTCCCCGTGCCCAGCCATGGCTGCCCGCTCTCCCTGGGGAGCTGGTTGATGCTCTACAAACACTGTGCAAGTCCTTCACGTAAGCGCCGGGGAGGTCAGGCGCTCCTCAGAGCAGCTCTCCCACCCCGCTCCCGTCCTGCCCATGGTCACCCAGGCCCCAATTTTGGCTCCTGCGTGGCCTCGGGCCCCTCGCTACCCTTCCCCATTTGGCACGGCTCAGGGCTCAGGCAGCCCTGCCGAAAATGGCGGCTCTCGGGGTGTTCATGGCACAAAATGGCTGTGCAGCAGAGCTGCCGCGCTCCAGTCCGAACCGGAGGGATTAAGCCTTGAGCTGACTCAAACAGCCGCGGTTGTAACGCAGCCACAAGCGTCGGTCGGCCATCGTGTCTGGGTCTGGCCGGGACCCACCGACAGAGCAGGCGTTGCCTGGGCGGTCTGGGGGCAGCGAAGGACAGCTCTGGGATGCCCCAAAAGGGAGGTTGACGTCCTGCTGGCCGGGCCAGGCTGACGTGGGGTTTCTCCAGGAGGAAGGCAAGCTCAGGCTGCGAGGCGACACCGCACTGCCACAGATAAAATCGGATTTAGCGCTCGGCTGGGGGCACGCGCAGCTCCCAGCTGATTCAATTTTCCCTCCAGAAACGCGGGCAGTCATTCCCTGACAAGAGGAAATCAGTGCCTGGGTCACGGCTTCAACTCGTGACCGTAAAGAGGGGCTGGCGGAGCGGCGGGCACCCGGAGAGGGCCTGTCCTCGGGGGGGAGGAATGCCGGGCAGGCGGCTCCCTCCTCCGCCCCCAGTCCCGCAGGAAGGAGAAGCGGTGGCACTGCCCGAGCGAGGAGCTCGGGGTGGTTTAGACGTCCCTGAGCACGCAGGCTGGCCGACCAGGCATTAAGGCAGCGTGTGGTGGCAGCCCACGGACGCCTAGAGGATGAAGAGCTGCGCACGACTTGCAGCCAAGCCAGACTCCTCCTAGGGTTAAAGTAAGAAAATGTAGGCTAAAGATCAGGAAGAGCTTCTTGGCAGGGAAACGCGCTGAGGTGGGGGGGGACGGAAAGCGGTTGTAGGCTGGGGTGCGCAGCTGCGTCCAGCAGGCACGCCGGGGACCACCGCTGTGGAGCCTGGCACCGCGCCGACGAAGCGGCCAGCGTGGCTTACCGGGGCTCTTCGAACCCCACTGCGCTGTGCCATCAGCGCCGGCGTTACTGGGCTTTCAGGAGCTGTGCGAATACGTAGGGGTTTCAGCTTGTAGGAAAAGTGAGTTTCTGCTCCTTGGGGGTGTAGAGAGAAACTTGGAAGTGTCTAGAAGTCTAACCTAAAAGAAAAAAGCAGACGAGAAATCCTATTTTTGTTCTTTATATAGTTCTTACACCCATCATGTGATTGTCTTCAGTAGTCTGAATCACAGTTGGTTTAACGTTTGTCATTGACAGTAAGCGACTGAGGACTAAAAAGCAAAAGATGACTTTCCCGGCGAGGCACACTGTTTAGGAATCACACCGGGTTTCCCCTACAGTTATTTATCTGCAGGGCTCACGCAGAGACAGCCTGGCTTCCTACGAGAGAGGGGGTGAGCCACACGCAGGGATTTCGAGAGAGTTTTAAGCTTCAAAGTGTCACTCCCCCATGGAAGCTCTCCCACCGCCACCGCCGCCGCGTTGTGCCGTGCCGTGCCGTGCCATGCCTGCCTCTTCCACTTCCTGCTGCAGAGCCAGTTCTGCCGCTTACCTGGGAGAGGCAGGGAGAGTGTCGTAAAAGGAGGAGGAAAAAAAAAAAAACCACCCGGCTGGTCGAGGAAGGAGACCCGGGCACGCCAAGAGAGCGACGGGTTGCGCAGGAGGCACGCCAGCCCTCTCGCTTTCCTCGGTCAGCTCAGCGCAAGCCTCGCTCGCCCGCAAGGTAAGAAGTGTCAGAGATGCTGCCTTTCTCGGGCCCCGTTTGTAATTAGCTGTTGACCCACTTCTGGCTCTCAGTGGGGGGGGGTGTTCCCTCAAATTGTTGTCTCGCTCCCTTCCCCCCCTCCTCTCGTGTAACGATAGCCTGAGTTTCACAGATGGTTGCAACATGTTTCAGCCATTTCACTGCAGTTTTGTTGTGGGTTTTTTTTTTTAAATCAGGAGGGTTTGGGGGTAAACACTGGGAATGGATACACCTGGTGTCGAAATGTTGTCCTGCCTATTTACGTAGCTGCCTGGCAATGCCTGGCATCCAGGCCCGCTCCCGCTCCCGCCCTGCACGGCTGTGCAGCCTCAAGGTGGTTTGTGGGCCAATGGCCCTCTCCTCTCCTCTCCTCTCCTCTCCTTTTCTCTTCTCTCCCCTCTCTCCTCCCCTCCTCTCCTGCCCCTGCAGCACTGCTCAAGGCTGTGTAGGACAGGTCCACGGACCTGGTGAGAGAGAGGTGGCTGGAAAGCATGAAGAAAACAGGATCATAGACCCTGTTTGCACCATTCTCCATGGCGTTGGTATGGAAACAGTGGGAGCGAGCCGGTAGTACTTCTTTTTAATTAGAGTAAAATCAGCCATATAAAACCCGCTCCCATTTCACACAGTAACTGATTGTTCCAGGACTCAGGTTTTGTAGGGCAAATGTTGGCTGGGCAACGAGAATGGCAGATCTGAGCTTACTGGTCCCCGACCGCCACCACGGGCCACCAGACCATAAATTCCCATTTCCTGCAAGCCCCGGGCTTGTTCAAGGCTTGGCCTGGCCGCATCTGTGCCGTCTCAGGTGGGCGGCGATGCCCCATCACCGCTGGACGGGGCTATGACCCCCGCAGCGGGTGATGCCGAAGACGGGGGTGCGAGGGGTGCTGGCCGCAGGGCCGGTGCCCCAGCGAGCACTCGCCAATGCCCCTGGCTGCTGGCAAGCGTCTGATGATTGTGCTGCTGCCTGCAATGCCTTCAGCTTCTGAGGCCGGGCTTGCTCTTGCTGAGCACCAGCGATGTCTTGAAGCATGCTGTATTTTTTATTTTTTTTTATGGGGTTGGGTTTTCTTTTTGTCTTTCTAAGGCAGAAAAGAAGGCATGTGCAATTATGGCGTTCGTGTCTGTCTGTGTCCTCCACCCCCAGCAGTGACTTTTGAAGTTTGATAGAGGGTACACGTCTGAAAGAGATATAAATTTTTGCACGTTCCATGAAAGCAAGTGAGCGAAGCTGTTCTCACACCAGCCGAGGGAGACGTGTCAGGTCCCCCGGGCTTCCCCATGCCCTCCCACCACCCACACACCCTGCAGCCCTCATACTGCAGAGCAGGGAGAGCGGTTAGGGACGAGGGATACATCAGCCCACAAAATGCTGGAGGTTCTCCCTTATTAGGAACCACTGGTTCCTAATAAGGGGCCTTATTCATAAGGCATGAAGCTATAGGAAAGCAGACTGGAGAGATTTACACCTCTCGGGGTGGTCCCTCTGTCCAACCCCACTCAGCTAGCCCCAATTTTGTGCCAGCATTTTTAGACGTCCCAGGGCCATGGGATATCCCAGTTTGGGGGTTATTCAGTGCCTATGGGAGTTTTATCAGCATCAGAAATAGGTGGGAAACAATCTCTGAAAAACCAACGCATTTTTAAGGATACCTAAGATCACTGCAGACATTTTTATATTTCACAAATATTAGAAACCTAGCAGAGAATGCTGCCTATATGTGAGATGCCTGTTTGGATCCTTCCTGAAGATGTTTCATAGTACTTATTGCCTAGCATTCCTATTATGTGCATATCGAAGTCTACACTAAAGAGGTGAAAAATATCGGGTCTATGCTAGCCATTGCACCATGGATTGCCCAGTGAAGCAACATTAGTGCTGCAAAAGGGAACGTGATATTTGCCATGCAGGGAGGGTTGGAAGTATGTTCTCCTGTTCTCCCAGCGTATGTAGACCTTCATGCCATGGCTGCAGAAAATATGTAAAAGAGCAACATAGTCAGTGTGGAAGAGGAACATTGTTTTCATATTCTTTTTCTACTTTTTCCAGAAGTTGTAAAAATAAACATTACCTGCCCTAGAGGGCTTCAAATCTGGGCTAGGAATGTGACACGTTGCTTTAGTCTTCGCTGTGGAGGGTACCCAAGGGAGATGGTTAAGCACCTGTGATGACAGCAGCCAAAATTCTTCATGGTGAAGTGTGAAACTCTGGAGCTTGGATTTCCTTGGCTGTGTTTATTTAGGTTATAGACCCAAAACAGTTCCCACATTTGCACTTGCTCTTCCTAGAAGGATTTGTCTCTGGGTTTTTTTGAGGAAAGTTTCTTTCTAGTGTTTCTGTAGGGAAAGCTGCACTGAAGGCAAGTGTACTCACACGCTTAGGCTTATCTGACCCCATGGCAACAGCATTTGTTGTAATCGCAACATGTGCACCCTCACGGCAGCTTGCAAATTCTGCATCCGTTTACTCCCATCCTGCAGATGGATATCAGCAGCACCAGGGATTTTAAAGGATTCAGCCAAAGTACACAGGAATTATTTGGAAATCAAGAAATTCCTGTCTATCCCCACCCCTTGTGAACTCAGCTTTGCCTTAATCTATACCCGTGCCACTTCAGAAATGCCATGACTGGTGAATAAAAAAACCCTTCCCTTGTGTGTTGTGCACCAAGGAAGGTGAGGTTTCTTTCTCATCCTAATATTTTCTTTTTTAACAATGTAGACAAATATAACTTTGATCAAAAGAGCAAAGATATTTTCCCCCTCTCCGGAAGTGACAGGGACCACAGCTATGCTCGCATTGCAGAGTCTCTCTTCTGTTTCTTCACAACAGAAGTTTTCTAATCAAAAGCAGATAGATGGTTAGTGCGCGTTTTGGGACAGCGCACCCTGACAAGTCTTCGAGCTGGGAAACAGATGAAATACCTGACGGATTTTGCAATCAGCCGCAAGAAAACCTCACAGATGAGCCCGAGCCCAACACCCTTCCTCTCCCTGGGCAGCCCCTTGCCTCCGTCGAATGTTTTTTAGGGGAGTTGTGCCCTTGCTTCAAACTCGGGCGCTCAGGCCCGTCTCTACCGACCTGCAGAAGAATTTGTTCCCCTTCATTTAGGCTCTCCCTGCAGCCTCCTGGGAGCAGCCACCGCCAGCAGCGCCCAGCCGTGAGCAGGAGGGCTGGGCAGCCTCCCTCCGGGCTCCTTGGCAGGAGCAGCAGGAGAACCTCTCCAGGTGTGGGAAGCCTCGCAAGGGAGGTGGGATGGGGTTTCTTCCCAGGAACTTGAGTCACTGAGCACCCACCCGGGAAAGGTTATTTGCTGAATTAATGCATGTTGCAGAACTGGATGTATGAGCAGAGGAAGGAAGAGAAGGAGAAAGGGTGGGTTAAGGAGCTCCCTCGACATTTTTGAGAGCAGTCCAGGCCTGGCTGCTCTGTCTTTTAGGAAGGGCCTCTTCACTTTATTACAAGCAGGAATATAGGCAACAGCTCCAGCTGGTTATCAGTAATCTCCTGCATAGTCATAGGTGCAGGGGGGATATTAAATTCTCGAAGCTTTCTGGCAATATCATGATCTGACTTGAAGCTGCAGTGTCTTTGGAAATGAGATTGGGCACGATCTACGCTCTCCAGCGGTTTCCATGCCAGAAAAGGGATCAGGCTACAGGTTTCTGAGGGTATTTCAATATGCTGAAGCATTCCTTTACCCTAATTCTTCAACACGGGAGACCTAAGCAAGTAATTTTTGTGTCCTAACTATATTTGCAGGATAAGCTAACTAGAAAAGTCAAAGGAAGCCTAATGAAACTCTGCGGTACAAGGCAACATAAAATACCGGGATAATGGGCTCAGCGTTGGGTCTTTTTCCAAAAGCTGAGGGTCTTCAGCAGAGCAGAAACAATGTCTTGAAGCACTGCTGTTGGAGGAGGATGTTTCTGAATCATCTGTAACATTTCCAGCAACGTGGGGATTTCTCTCGGGAATTCCCATCCACATACCATTGCCAGCATTGCTCAAAAAAGTGTTCAGCACGTCCTGGGGTTAATTTATCCTCAGGGCCATCTCTACAGACAGAGCTCTGCTGTTTTAACAGCTTTTCTCTCCAACCAGAGCTACTGAGGGAGGAGGAGGATGAAGTCACTTTTTCTCCTTTTTAATGATGTGTCTGTTTTAACACCAAAGCCCTCGGCCCCTCAGTGCCTCCTACCTCCGCCCTGCGGGAGCAGGGGCTGTGCGTGGGTATCAAAGCTCAGCTTTCGCTGCTCAGCTATCCTGCAGCAGGGTCTAAGCAAAATCATATTTTAAAAAACTAGAAGCTTTTGCAGGTAAAAACACAAGTGATGGAATCAGGTCTTTCTTCTGTCTGACCAAATTATTTTTACTTAGATATTTGGAGTCATTTTCATAATGTTTAGCTCATGTTACACAGGAAAGAAATAAGGTTGTCATTTAAATATTAAATTGATTTGAGAGATAAAGAGGTATTTATCCTTTCAGAGGGCTAAACCAATAGGAGAGGCATTTTTAAACTATTCTGAAGTAAGCCATTTGAAGAGTTTGGTAGCTGATCATTTGCAATAAAGTTTAATAAAGTCTTAATATTCCTCCTCCAAAACACAGAGTAAATACACTAAACAACAAACTGAAGAAAACAAGCCTGAATTTTTTCTGCCCATATTGTGCCTTTCATTAGGTCCACACAGTCTGTGCGTGATCCATTTCACAGATAGCCAAATGTTAGCAATGGAACTAAAAAAAAAAAGACCCAAAACTTTGGAGGTTGTAGCCTCCAAAGGAATTCAGTAACTTTTAAATCCCATCTGACACCCAATCAAAAACCTGCTGAAGTCAATAAAGAGATTCCTATTTCCTTCACTGAGTTCTGGACTGAGTTCTCGGTTTCTCTGCGGAAATCTCTTCTTCTTGTCATGGTGCTAAACTAAAGGTGGTTGAATACAGAGGATCTGAGTTCAAAGTCTATTCTAGCAATTTGATCTGACTACTTCAGAGACCATCAAAGAAGCATCTCAGTGTATGAGGCATTGCAAATTTATTTCTGAAAAGCCATGTTTGGGTGTTTGCTAGGCATTATATCTAACAGGGGAGATGCTCAGACAACACATGTGGCTAAAGAGGTGGAGCTGTACCCCAGTACCCCACAGCTGAGCTTGTGCTTTGTGAACAACAGGGTGAATTTTGCACAAGGAACCAGTTCACTGGAGATGCTTGGGGCGGGGGGGGAGGGAAATAAGATTTTGCAATATGATTTGTGCTGCTCAAGTGCATGTCATTCAGCTTACAAGCAAATGGACAGAGATATCTACAAGTCAAAGCATGTCTGAGCAGGCACTTCGAGGCCAGATGATCCAAGGGTCAGGTTTACAAAGCTGTTGAGATGAGGGAAAGGCAGATGCCTTGCAGGGAGTTTGACACCTAACCTTCACAGGCTCTTCTCTAAGTCTGGCAGGGGACCACTCGGCAGCTTTACACCCTGATTTGCATAAATCTGACTTTGCGCTGTACTGTCCTGGTGAGTCACCACCACAGGACAGTCATCATTTAAATTGCCATCTGACCAAAGGTCCCAGGTAAGGGACATTTTGCCACCACCGCACAGGACAGCACAGCACAAGTCCCCGTCACGGTTCTGTGATTATGCGAGCTCGAGGTTTTCCCTTTCCCATCGCATCGGTTATGACTGTCAGAGAACCATGACTCAGCGAGCAGGGCCGGCGTTAGTGACGTGGCGTACAGGAAAAGCGATGCAACTGCAGGGAGACGTGTGTGGTGGTGGTGAGCTGACCGTCAGGATTTCAAGCCTGGGTGCTTGTATGGGAAGGAGCTGGTTTGGCACCAGACCCGGCGCGCTCACGCAGGGGGCTGCAGCTGTCAGAGCAGCAGCATGTTCACTGTGTTGGTGCAACTAATAGCTGCTCTGAGGACTTGCCTACATGGGAAAATTTACCAGCATAATTATCCCACTGTAATTATCCCAGGATAACTCTCCCTGTGGATGTGCTTATTATACCATAGGATATGTATGAATATATGGTAAATTTTCTGCATAGATGGGTTTTAAGTTACACTGAGGAGGAGTATTTACATTGCAGCCCAGCAGCAAAGCACAGTTTTTATCCTACTTCCCAGCAAATGTTACACCCAGAATTTTCTATGCCAGAGGTACTTTCAGTGGGAAATACATATCATTTGATCTGATCAGCATGAATGGAAAGCCTCACACTTGCCCTATAGCATGGGCACATCATTTGCTTTCACAGAATCGCTGTGGGAGCCAGGGTGAAGGTTGGGACACTGCCTTATACCTCTCTGTGATCCTGTTCAACTGTCTTTAATACTGTGGACATTTGAATATGTTCTTCATTTGACCTTTCTGTTCAAGCTACTGTGACTGAAGTTGGGAGAAATCCTTGGATAGCTAAAAGCTCCTCAAACGTGTTGTGGTTTTGACTTTCTTTACCAGGCTTTCAAGCCAGATCCTCTTCCCAAACGTTGTCATTCCTGTTGCTTGAGTGCTTAGTCCATTCTTCTCCGATAACTCTCCTGCTTGGGATTTTAGCTTCTCCAATGTGATAGAAGGAAAACAGCTGGGGAAATTATGAGCACTGGGCTTGTTTCTCTATACTCCACGGTAACAGATAAAATTTGCTGGGAGCAAGCCAATCGGCACCCCTGTATAAGAGGATGAAGATGGCTGCGCTTCCTGAAGCCCACTCAGCATTCACCCATCACTGCTGCTGTCATTCCAAGTGAAGGTGGAGCAGAGGCGTCCATCATCAGGGATCGCTTGGCTGGACCAAATTTGCTGACAGCACCCCCAAAAGGAAGTGGTAATTTTGATGTTTGGGCCCAAGCCAATTCCAAAGGAAGGGGGAAAAAAATCCAAACAGTAACTAATGTCTCTAAATTGTCTTTTAATTTTCAATAATTTGAAATAACAACAGCCATGTGGTAATAGGCTGGATGAAGTGGTTTGATAAAATAAGCAGCAACACTTGGAAACCAATTTGGAGTTGAAATTGCTCAGCTAGGTGTGTGGTGAAATTTAGATCCGAGGCATCGGTGTGAAGCTATTATTAGAAGGTCCGGAGTAAAATAATTGCAAGTGATTTTGTTCCCTGGAATATGCCTGAGCCAAACCTCCAGACCTAAGCAGCCTGCTCTTTTGCCAGGTGCAGAAATTACCTCTGAGAGACAGTTCATGTGCTTTTCCCCCCTCCAGTCTCAGCAGGAACAGTAAGTTCCAGAAATCCCATAAAAGCGTCTGTTTTGCGCAATGCGATTTCCAGAACTCTGACCGGTATGTCTTTTCCAGTCTCTGAGCTGGAGTTATTTTAGGATTATTGCCTGTGTGAAACTGTACCATGTTCACAAGACCCCTTTCTCTTGTTTTCCAGTTTGCTGGAAAATCCTGGCCTTGCAGTAAGGCAGCTGACTCTCGTTTCCAGTGCAACTACAAAACTTGGAAATGGCCTCTATGTCAGGTTAGTCCAAATTATAACTCTGTGCTAGCCACACTCCAGCTAACCCTCTGCTTTATTGCTTTGCCAAAATTCAGCCAGACCTTTCTTGCTGTTTCCTGCCTGTCTTTTTAAAAAACATAAAAATATAAACAATATAAAGCATACACATTGCTCTTCAGTATTCCAGCTCACAGTCATTGAGTTATGACTGACAACAGGCATTTGTCTGTATGGCTGTCCATCTACAGTGTTTCTTCTGCCACTTTTTCAGGCACTTTTGTAGGTCGAAGCATACCAGTTGAAGTGGATGAATCCATGCCATGGTCCCCACTTCCAGAACATGTCTTGGAAAAGGCTTTGCAGCCTTCTGGAGAGGATACGGAGGATGAGGAGTCCCAGAGGCCGTGTGTTGCTCAAACGTCTCAGCCTGTGGCCGATCCATCATGCCTCTGCAGAGCACCAGCACGTCATCAGTCAGCACCATCCGTGGAGGCGGACAGAAGCTTGTGGTCAAGATATACTGATCCTGATGGAGACGGACACTTCTGTTCCCCCGGTGAATCAATAGCTGTAGTAGTTCCCTCCAAGATGCATCTTGTAGCTATGGACAAACCAGGCATGCAGCCAAGATCACAGCTTTCAGCTGACACCGGGCACAACTCCAGTAAATCAGAGCAGAGCTTGTCTGATGCTCCCAAGGACTCACTGGAGGAAAGCGGCCAAGGGAGTTCACGGTCACAGCAACCCTCAGGAAAAAGACCCCCAGCAGAGCTGGGGACCGTGGACACAGGCTACAACTCCCAGTCACGAGACGTCATGGGCATCAAGCACCTGGAGCCCCCCTTACCGCTGGTGTCTGTGCTGAACCCCCAGGACCTCCCAGGACCACTGATCTCCAGAGAGTTTTTCGGACCTGAGCATCAGCAGTGCCCTATGTGCCAGCACTTGCCCCATCCCAATGCCTCCTCGCAAGCCCACGGCTGCTTTGGGCACCGCTGCCCGGCAGAGCAGCACCCCCAGGGCCCATGTGAGTAGCACTGGTCACCCCACGGGAGGTTTTCTGGGTGTATCACAGCCATCATTCACCAAGGTGGTGTTTTCCTGCTGTACTTAATGGCAATACACAGCATGCGATTATTAACCTTTTTAAACATCTATTTGCAGTCCATTTTGTATTTCCAGATTTTCGGGTTATGCAGCCAGACTCTCTGATGCAGAACCTCTGAGCCAGATAAAAAGTTAAAGAGGTCACAGTTACTCATCAAATGAAGGCTAATGATTTTGCCTAGAAACTAGCCTTTGTTGGTCATGCTGAGCATAGACAGCCTTCTCCCTGCTGTTATTTCATATTCTAGTCATTTCCTTCCTCCTTGCATCAGTCACTCAGCAGCCTCCTATACCGACTTAATTCCTGTTGTTTCCATAGATTTCCTTGCTCCCACTTGGATCCCCAAAGTTGAGAATTTCCTGCCAGAATCAGGATGGGCAGTTACCCTTGATCTCTGTAAATAGTATCTCCCAGCATTATGACCAAACTCACCCATGTGTTTTATTTCTATGTGAAAAGAGCGTGACATCCATCATCCTCATTTTTTTCTGTTGTCAGCTGAAATGAAAGCTCATTACTTAAAATGGAGCCCTCTCAGCTGCTGGTGATTGTATCACTGAACGCTGATGTGACTCCGTCAATATGGGTGTTTTGGCTCTTGGAGACTACGACGCAGTTTACAGCCTGCTATTAATTAGTATTCCTTTTCAGTCTCTGAGATTTTTATCTGTTATGAAGTGAGCTTTGAACATTCAACAGTAATATCATTGTTTTAATATAATTTATATTACATTAGACTCATGAGACCCCGACCTGTTTTGGGCTGGCTTTGTAATAAAAAGCTGTAGGCCTGTTCCGATAACCCTTTTTTTTTTTTTCTTAACCTTCTGTTGACTCCACAGCATTTATATTACATCCGTTTAAGGAGTTTTGTCATTCCAGCAATGTGCTATAATTAGGTATATGAAAGAGAGAGGGTATCAGAGCCTCAGTTTTCACCTCTGATCTTGGGACTTTGTAAAGGGGAAGGGGCTACAGATGGACTTTCGTCAATGTCTACAGCTGAACATTTGCAAAATGTCCTCTGGTTTTCTTTTCATACCTTCTCCTTTCCGTTCAGCTTTAGGCAGACAAAGAGCTGGTTGCACAACACCCCTCACTAGTTACCTCCATTTACCTCCTCCACACGCTGGCATCGTGAGAAGTAGGACATTTACTGAATGAGGCTATTTTGTTTTAAAGCAGGAACTCTGAAAGCCTTTCTTTAGAAAAATCACTACCGTTTCAACCACATCCAGAGGGCAAAAAGAATAAAATAAACTCAGATGGCTGGAGCAGATTTGGTCAGGACCAAGAAGCTGGCAACTGTACTCCTGTTTCTCACACGCCTGGTACAGCGTAAATCACCTCCTGACAGCTCCTTGCGTTTCAGATAATTGTTGGGCAGTGGCAACCCACAACAAAGCTCTGCAGTTTGTGTGTTGCAACACGCCTCTCCTGGGGAACAGCAATTGTGCCCGTAGGCTCTAAGCTGGCTCCGGACACCTGCTATTTGAGATACAACAGCAAAACTGCTTCTGAAGTCAAAGAAATCCTTGCAGCAACGCTACGTGCCCAGGGACCATTATTTCAGATACTTATATATGGGAGCTGTTGGTGTGTGCAGGCATGCATGCCTGGCCATACTGTGCTTCTGAATGGCAGTGGTTGCATCCGTTAAAATACTGTAGCATCAGATAGATCCAAAGGAAGCTGGTGAACCATTGGCCTAAAAACCTGTAAACCAAACTGAATCTCCAAAAGCCCAGACACCTTCCCTAGAGCTGGTCATGAGGAACCATATTTACTTTCAATTTTGCTCTCCCAGCCTCTTTCACCCTGTCCTGTTGCAAATAGTTAAGAGAGGGAGCAGGAAAATCTCCTGAAACAATCTCAACAGATTCGTCGGGAATCTCTTTGCAATTCTGGGGTTAGTTGGGTTTTTTTAAAGTATTGGCTCCTGGAATTGGACTATTTCATTGAAGCTTTGTCGTCTTTCTTTTTTTTTCATCCCCTTTAAAAAAAAATTTTAGTCCTCATGGCTACTATGAAAATGAAAGCACTACCCCAAAATAGCTAAAAGGATTTAAAAAAAACAGTCCAGGGGGGGAAAGGAAGAGTGTTTGAGTACTGCAGCTTTCAGAGCCAGCTCATAACACCGTAATCATGCAGCGCTAATAAGCCCTGCCAGGCTGGACTTTGATCTGCGCACAGCAGCTTGAAAGTGCACAGAGCTGCTGCCTAATGAACACTGCAAGCAGAAAGACTGAAAAAAAAAGAAAAATAGTTTTCTCCGTTTGAGAAACAAACGGCTTACATTGCTTTCTCTTTCAGTTTATGCCAACAGTTCCACCGTACGTTAGTTATTAAACAGCATTACGTGTGTGTGGCCAACAACAGTAAGGTTTTTCAGAATTACTTAAGCAAAACTGTAACTTTGGTCTTCCCCTACAGCCCCCTGGATAGCAACAGGAGCAGCAGCAAGACCTTAAAAGGTCACTTAGGCAGAAAATTCATACAGGGTGAAGTAACAAACCAAGAGATTATTTTTTCTCTTTTCATTTACAATAATCACAGTCTGTTTAGCCTTAGTGTTGCAAACTGATTTGTTCCAGGATTTTGCATCTGCTTTCATGAGAACGTTGGGATGATTCATTTTCGCAAGTTATTGCCAAAAAGAAATTAAAAAAAAAAAAACCCAACCACCAAAAAACACTGAGGCATGGTAAGTGCAGGGACAAAGCAGCCCTGAATGTTTAACTGTCAGTTGTCCCAACAGCCCAGCCCAGGGCAGGAATCTGAGCCATGCCATATATGAATGGGAAATAGGAAACTTCAGGCTGTAAAATGTTCCTTAATCTGGGTTCTTTTAGACCAAGATACCTGCAAATGCCTCCAAACTGCTCAGTTTCCCAAGACATGAAGGAGGACGTGCCTGGAAAGGATTAAACACAAACTGAGGCAAAAATGTATTGGCTGAACTGATAGTTGCTGCCTTTATTTTCTCACCCTCCCAGATGGCAGAGCTCCTTACCAACATTTTGCACACACGTCGCAACCGTTTCCTCCTGTTCCTGGACCTTGCATGAGAGTTATCCACCCAGCCCAGCAAGTCATCCCAAATTACTCAAACCTTCGTGCTCCCAAGGGCACCGGAGACCGACCACCCCAGAGGACATGCTCCTCCCCTGGTCCTCCTCGATTCCCGTAAGTACGCCTCGGGGGGGTGAGTTGTGCGCGGTAGAAGCTCCTCTGATCTGATTTTGTGGGCTTTCAACCAATAATTCTGAAGCCTTGTAATGTTAGCGTGCCCGGGCTGCAGGGGTACATGCGAGATGCTGGGTAGTTTTCTTTATTTGCTATTTTACACCCAACAGGGGCCTGACCTTACCCTAGAGAACTTCAAAGCCAGATACCTGATATGTTGTTACAGCGCACCCTGAAAAGCATGCATTAAGGAAGATAAACGCTTGAAGGTTAAAGGGATGAGGGGTTGAAAAATATCTTAGCTGAAACCTTAGAGCTCTCCTGCTCGAGAGCAAAGGTCAATTTGGTGGCTCACTGCAGTCTTCAGCTTTACGCTGTACCAGCCTGGGATGCCTCAATCACTGGCTTCAGTCATTTCCTTATCTCTTCCATAGTGCAGAGAAAAAGGGAGGAAATCTCGTCCATTGCTGATACATCTCTACCTTGCAGTTTGCAGCCTTTTCTATGATTTTTCATGTAGTAATAAACCACCCTGTCTAGCACTTCTCATCCAGGGCTTTTTGACTCGTTTTCAAATATTAACTTACCAGGCTTTATATCTCCCTCCTTATAAGGATGTCATTAACAGATGGGAAATACTATGCATGCAGGGTTTTCTCCAGACTCAGCTACTTGAAGACAAATTGAAGCTTCAGGTATCGAGGACATCTGAAATCAGACCATTTTTATTTAAGTGCCACAGTACTTTTAGAGGTGCTAAACTTACAGGTATCTGTGTTCGAAAATGTCCACTTACGTGACATGGTCTTGGAAGAAAACTGGGTGAATAGGTGGGACAAAAGAGGACAAATGGCTGAAATACCACACTGCTCTGGCCTGCGAAAAGTTAGGGGCTGTGACAGAAAAGTGACAGCAAGATAAGGCAGTACTTGCAGTAGAGATAATTGCACTGAAAAGTTTGTCTGAAAATGTAAAAATACTGAGGAATAGCGGGTATCCTTTGGAGTAGTAAAATTTAAAAATAGAGTCCTAATTTTTGGCGCATTCGTTAGATAAGGTGAAGTTTTGGGAAGATCTGTAAATTAGCCATAGGGTAGATTTTTGTGGCCGTTTATGAGGTACTTGTTGCTTTTCTTGGTATTTTCTTCTGCTAAAAGAAATCCATAATATGTGGGGTCTGTCCTGCGGCTGCGTGGCTGGTGTTTGAATGCTGATTCCAGGAACGGCAGTTATATGTTGGTAATATTTGCCTATAGAGTATTTTGTAACAGAAAACATCTGTACCGAAATGAATAAACCAAATCTTAATGTGACAACAGAAAACATGCTGTGACCAGCCTGTCATCATTCATTTAAGGAAGGCAAAGAAAAAAAAGAGAGTGGGCTTGATTGACTAAACATCACTGCTCTGTGGGGAAAAGCTCTCAGAGAAACCTGACACTCGTCCAACCGATTCAACCCAGCAGCTTCAAAGCACACCTCACATAAAAATTTCTATAGATTTCCCTTCCTATTGACTTAAACTGTGAAGCCAAAGTGTAGTGGGACAAGAACTGCTAAGCTTCCTAAAATCATCCCTTTCTGTTTGTCACAATGGAGAAGACATTAGGCAAAGTTATTGCAGGTCTGGAGCACAGATCCCTGACATGAGAAACCCTCATTGTGTCTCCTGTTGCTGGTCAAGAAATGAGCTTTGTTCCTTTTAGCAAAACTCTTGAGTTTTGCCCAAAAGTGGAGATGCTCCAAGCTGTGCCAGAGCTGGAGGTGGAGTGCCCTTGTACCCCAATTTTTCCCAATCCCCATCTTGCGCTGTGCCTCCTGTGCTGCACAGGACATTCTGAGAGCACCCGAGGTGCGATGAAGCACCCTTTAGATAATGGAAAGAGGTTACCCAAGTGCCACCCTGCTCCCATACATGCGTAACAACATCCATGACATCTCTCACTCAGAAACAGCCTTTGCTTCTGCTAATTGCAAACATAACAGCTTTCAGCTAAGAGGTGCATTTACTTCCTGTGGCTAATGCTGCTTCTGCAATAAACTGCTTCTTGTGGCAGACTGTCACCAAGGTATCATCTGTTCAAAAGATGCTGTGATAACTAAGTAGAAATGCCGAGCTAAGCATTTCTACAAGAACTTTTCCTAGCTAATATGCAGATAAAGTTCTTGGCATGTTATTAAAAGAAAGAAAAAATCTGAATTTTACCTGAAAATAAATATTTTTTAAATGTTCGCTTGCTTTTTTTGTAGAAACCAGCTATACAACCAGCTACCTAATGGTCAGCTGCCCCCCAAGGCATGCGGCCCAGATGAAGCATGCTGCTGTCCTTCTGACAATTTGCCCTCTCCAGCTGCCGTCCCGAGACCTCTCAGTAACCCTGCAGCCAAGGGAACTCTGAGAACCAGCAATTTGCCGGAGGAGTTGCGTAAGTGGTTAGCAAATTTGTTCTGTGCAAGATATTACAAAGCAGCCTGACAGCTTTAGGTGGGAAAGCTCCAGGGGGGGAGAAGGCAGGGGGAACAACATTAAGACACAAAGACAACAAGAAAAGAAAATATTGAGTGTCATCACATCTGTAGGGTGTGAGCATTTGTGTTTAGTGGGATGGAATTATCCCCTTGAATCCTGAAAACATAATTGTCATTAATTATTTGTTATTTTGTTTACAAAAAATAAACACTGTTTAGATTGCTTTGGTACTTCTTGCTAAACAGGATGTCCCTTTGAGGCAGAGGCACTGAAGCTTACAGTAAAAGACTAATAACAAACAAAGCCCTAGGGATAAAGTGTTTCTGCCTGTCCCAAACCAGACAAATATGTCGAGTCTCAACTTCAGTTTCTCCCTGACCTGGTGAGTGGAGAGGACTTTGGGCCGGGAGCCCACACGGAGGGCTGAGGGCAGCACAGGCGCTGGCTGAGGTGCTTCCCCTGCCACCAGCCCCTGAAACGCTTTCACCCTTCAACTCTTACGGGAAAGTAGGGTTTCAGAAAACTGGTTTCCTTCTTAATGCCGTGCTGGGTAGCAGGTGAGATATACCATTGCTAAGAAGCCTCCACATCTCTTCTGAGATTTTGATTTTTCCTGTATTCTTCATTTCGCACATCACCTTTCAAATCCAGAGACTTGCATCTCTCTGGCCTGTAGGAGTAAGTTATGGCACCGGATACCACTCTTGGCTAGACCCTACTTTATCAGTTAGTGTGTCCTAGATACAGGAATTACTGGATAAAACTGTGTCATTTGTGATACATGCACAGCTGGATTAGATTAGCCAGCTGGCTCACCCTGACCTGCAAACCCATGATTCTTTAGTTAGTAAGAAAACTCCTTCCACGATGGCAAGGACAGCTGAGAACATCGCTGTCATCAGACATCCTGCCTGCCTGCACAGGAGGGTAATGCTGCTCTAAGGTGAGGCAGTACGGCGTGCGTGAGGGTTCCTCCAGCTCTCAGTCAGATCAGTGAGGTCTGGAGGAAAGCCGTGCGGGGTTTGAGTTCAACACCAAGCCACTGCACCATCCAGCATCCATTTTGTAAATAATCCGAAGAGATGTAGGTGAGCAGAACCTGCAGCATGGTGGAAAAGGAGGGCTGCGAAAGTCTCACCCTCCAAATGGTGTATTTTAATGCATCACATATTCATATGGACTCTCTCTCCTAGGCAAGGTCTTTATAACCTATTCGGTGGATGCAGCGGTGGAGGTCATGAAATTTGTGAACTTCCTGCTTGTAAATGGATTTCAAACTGCTGTAAGTATTCCTTCCGGAGAAAATGACTTTCAACCAGGAGAGAAAAGAGACTTTTTTTTTAAAAAGCAGAGGCGATACACTGTCCATTTAAATGTTTTTCTTTTATCATCACATTTTGTAGGTTAAAGAAGATACAAATAGAACGAACTAGCTTTGGCTTTAAAAACTGTAACTTAAATGATTTGCCTTTTTGTTTGCTCATATTTTAACTGAATTTCATGCTTTGAAATGTGTTTTAATAATGACCCTGGAAAATTTCATTTCATGACACCAGATACCAGATGGGCAATAGTATGAGGTTTTGTGAGCTATTCCATTAACTTTGTCTCATATTTGATCTGTAATATTAATATTAAAAAAGGTCAGTTTTCATGTTCATCCCATTGCAGCTTTTTTTCTGTGATGCTATTACATCGTTGGTTCTTCAGATGTGAATACCTTTCTGCTAAAAAATCATCTAAAATCAGTGTATTTATTTCACACAGCTTAATGAAACAGCCCATCTCATGGTTTCATTTGCTTTGTTATAGTTTTAAAAGGGATTCTAAAATCACTGGCCTGAAAAGGTCTGTGTCCTACCGCTAATCCCATAAGCCCTCCAGATTTTCATTTAACTTCTCATGAGTTTGCTTCTTCATAACATCCTTCTCTTACGGGAGCCATCCACAGAGGCTCTAGGATTCAGTGTTCAACAAAATCTTGATTCATATTTTCTTATTTCAAGTGCATATGCTATCTGACCCCTCAACCTTCACTCTTTGGCTTCAATTCAGGAAAGCATTTAAGTAAGTGGCTATCATTAAACTAAATGAGACTCAGTGGGGGGCTTTGCACACGCTTATTTATTTCCATGAATCAAAGATTTTTTTGAGAGACTGCAATTATACTTCTATCCAGCAGTTCTGTACTATGACCAATTCATAAGAAAGCTTTGGGCACCATAGCAGTATGGAGTAGAAGGCTCATTAATGGCACCTTAGCTGGACAAGCAATTCTTGGAGCCTGCTGCAGCATAATAAATATAGCAAAATGGCCCCAAAGCAGGGAAACAAATATTCTCTCTACTTTCAAAAGGGGAAAAAGAAAGACTTGAGAGCAGAACATGACTCTTTTATCAAAAGGTTGGAGAAGTTAATACTTACTCCTTGGTCACAGTCATTGATTGCCAGTTTCTGGGCTTACTGAGTGTGCAGGGAACTGAGTGGTGTTGGTCGTATTCAGTCCTCTGAAGTCCTCCACCTCTCTGCTGTCGCTGAAGTCTGGGTTACTGCATCCAGTATCAGTAACCTGGTTGACTTCCCACCACACACCCTGAACATTTAGTTCAATATGAAGCTAAAACTTGACACTGAGTATATAACCTTGCAGCCAGAAAATAGTGGACGTTTGCAGCTACACAGATAGAAGAGGTGGGCAGCCATCCGCCTTCGTGAGCTGTTTAAAGAGGCAAAAAAGCCATTTTGCAAACTTCGCATAACTAACGTTCGCTGGCAGCGGCTGTTTCTTGTTCCGTTAAGCAAAAAATGCCTGGGAGTTGGGAGCTGGCAGGGCAGGGTGGCCGGTCGAACGGCCGGCTGCGCAGGAGCCCAGCAGTGTGCCTGCAGCAGCCCCACTCCGCCTGCCTGGGGTGCCCGTCCTGCTTGACTCCGGACTGCAGGGAAAGGGGAGAAGTTGTGCGTGCACACGTTTCTTTCCTAAGGGAATTAGGCACACATGTTAGAAACTAGGGAAAAGAGCAGGTGCCTTTTCAGTGCCACCAAATGGGGAGGAAAGGTGAAAGGATGCTCACCATAGGTTTTCATTCTCTTGCAGATTGATATATTTGAAGACACGGTACGAGGTATTGACATCATTAAGTGGATGGAGCGCTACCTAGGTGATGTATGTAAAGGCAATTTAACCTTGTGCATGGCAGAGGTGACCTGAGGAAAATGGTTGAATTATTCTAATAGTAACAGGAGCAGAATCAAAATGCAAGACCCTACTATCGTCTTCCCTGCCCCTACACAAATGGCAGAGGCCTTGCAGAGAGAGCATAGGCAAATCTCGCTCACTTCCATATCTTATGGTCCCAAAGCTCTTTCTTTAAGAAATGAAGTGCTAATCCTGGCATTCCTGCCAAATTCCAATGCTGGCTGTTACATTCAGCCTGAAGCTGCCATTGGACCAGTTGCTCCTCCATCTCATTTTTAAATAGTGGGGTTTAGCTATGCTTGGTTAAAATGATATCTGGTTTTCATCCCAGGCTGCATAGTAGTGGCTAATGTTCATTCTGCTTCTCACCAGTAGCTTTTACGTTGCTATCTAAAACACTAAAGGGTTCTGCTGGATAAACCATCTTATATCTAAACTGGAAATTGGTGTTCTGTTTGTTAGTCAAATGATAGATTTGCTCTCATCACTGTGTATCTATCTAAGCAGTAAAACAGAGATTTATGTTGCTGCCAGCACAGCCCCCCGCAGCAACAACTTCCTCTGAAGTTCAGCTGAGCAGTGAGTGCACATCTCCTTCAGGATCACGCCAAGTGGTCCCATTACCCCAGCACAGCTGGACACAAACTGGCGATTCTGTCTCTCGACACATGCCATCATGGGGTGGCTTCCTTTGATTCGTGCCTTGCTGGGTAGCCACCGGGCCTCTGACTCACTCTGGGCAGATCTCCATGGCTTGGGAACAGGATGACAAAGTGGTGGGCTCTCCCCCACCTGAGCAAGGAAGCTCAACCACCTGAGACAGCGGTACCCAGGTTTCCTAAAGGTATCCAGCAGGACACCTTGGCTCAGGTGCACTACCACGCAGGCATGGTACTACTGCATGTGGAGAAAGCTTGGGGCCTCTGTTGGGGCCATGCAGTTATCCCTTCTGGGACTTTCATCAGGGCAAATTAGGCTTCGGCTCACTATGTGCAATAGAGGTACTGAAATCAGAAGCCAGGGTGAATTTGCTTTTGCCAAAAACATCATTATCACTTAAAATGCAACCTGACAGATCTCCTTTGGGACTCCTGCACAGTCAGTAGGAGAGACCAATATGTGTAGGGAGCAATTCCCTGCCTCCAGATGAGGATCCTTCTCTGACTGCCCGCCCCAGAAATGTTTGTTTTCCTCCATTGACTGTAGAGGCAGTTTCTAACTTCAAAACCTTTATATGTGTGAGGAAGAAGGGACTGCTTGGACACAAGCAGGGGGATGTGTGCAACCGGGCATGTCTCTGCAAACCCTCAACATCTGTAAGTGCTTACATACATGTCAGGCAGAAGCAAAAGTAATTCTGGAGTATGTTAAGTTGGTGTAAGGGATAATGGCTCCTTACCGTATTTGACCCTGTGGTGGGGCAAATTCCCTTGATATTGCACAGAAGGAAGGAGTTAATTAGGTGCCAGGCTGACTATGAGGCACAGACTTGGAAGCCTTACACAGCCTGATGTGGCGGGGATGAAAGACAGGCCCTAGGTAAACACAAGTAGGAGGCTTTCATCTGCTGAGCCTCTTCACCGGCCCACCATTAAGGAGGAGAGATGTTTCCCAGATATGAAGGATGGCCCCTCTGTGGAAACCTGAGCTTAGTGGGGGCCTGGGATTAAACAGGTCACAGGCAGGATCCGGGCTGTCCCGGCAAGGCGAGGAGCATTGCCTTCAGCCTGCTGCGGCAAGGTGGGACAGAGTTGATAGGTAACCCTAAACCTGCCCAGGCCATCCCGCAGCAGCCCACCCCTCTGCACAGCCACCTCTCTGCACACTTTGCTGCTAAGCTCAGCAAGAAAGTTGTCATTTCTGTTGCAGAGAGCCCTAGATGCAGCTTCCATAGACAGCTGCCTTTAGTGGCTTTGTGCGTAAAAAGCCATAGATGGTTAAATAGATGCACTTTTACATAAGCTGTTGGAAAATATTTAGGTCTGAATTTGAAGATAAAACTTTTCTGTGTATGTACATAGACACTCTACACTGATAAAAAGTAGCTTTTTATTACAGGGATTCCAACTGTAAACTGGTAGCTGCTAATATATCTCTTGACATTTAGAATTTCTATATTATGAGATCTCGAGAAATAATGAGGAGAACGAGTGTGCGAGCTTCTCCTGTATTTCCTGCCAGAATGAATGAGATCCTCTCGTGTTTGCCAAGAACATAAAGATCACTTAAAACACAAACTGGCAGTTTTCCGATCTGCCTCTACCAAACACACTGCGTTTCCCAATTTCATAAAAGTGCTTTTCTCCCTAACAGAAGACGGTGATGATAATCATAGCAATCAGTCCAAAATACAAACAGGATGTGGAAGGGGCTGAATCCCAGCTGGACAGGGATGAACACGGCTTACATACTAAATACATCCACAGGATGGTAAGCAAGAACATGCATTTGCTGTTTTACAAAGACTCTGTCTCTTCTTCTCAAAAGACAAATCTGTCTCCAAATGGCAGGTTCTTTGCTTTGTTTTCCCTAATCCCCATAGTTAAACACCCCCCTTTGGAATTCATTAATCCTCCCTCTCATCAGCTCCGTATGCTCATTAACATCTGCTAAGAGGTTCAAGGAAGAAAAGTCCTATTAAACATGCTCATCTTGTTTCTCCATATTCTTTATTGTTCATTTTTTTTCCCCGCCTTCACCTTCTTGAGCCATTGTTGCCCTGCTGTGTAGCCCTGAGCACAATCTTATCTAACAGTGCCTGACCTTCCTCCCTATAAACGAGCCCCTATCGCTTCGGCCATCCTGTAACTGAGGTCTTTTTTCGGGCAGCAGTAAAGCTGGCTGAAAGGTGGAATTGCAAAGCGAAGGCCAGAGCTGCAAAGGGGGGGGCTCCTGGGGAGTGCAGGGTGGCAGGAGACTGGGGGGGTCACAGATTCCCATCTCTGCAGTCTGTCACGGGATGGACATTTAGCCCAGAAGAGCCCACAGAGCCGTGAAGCTCATCCTTTCTCCCTCAGTTTGCAGTTTGCTGCCTTTCTCAACCTATAACCCATCTGATTCCCCGGTTTGATCCTGTGGTCAGACTTCCCAGAAGCTGTCACCAACGAATGAGCTCTCAGCAGCACTTTGCTGTCCTTACCACCCACCCCCAGGATGCCTGTGTCTGGGGACATGGGGGACAGGCTGGGTCCCAGCTCAGACACGGAGCTGGCCTCCGGCTGAAATCTTTCACCCTGTTGGAGACTGAACAGGGGCCTTAGTCAAGTCAAGCTTCATCGGTTCTAGATGGATTTCATGGGACTGCAACTGCAGCTAAACCCACAATTATTTCACACCACAGAACTAAATGCTCAAGAAATGTTGACGGATCTTTCCTGTACCCTTTCTGTAGTAATGAAGAATCAGATTAAGTGGCCAAACAAAACGGTATCGAGTCCACCAGCAATAGACCAAATCAGTTAACAGAAGAGCAGTTTAAGTAAGCAACAAATGTTTTTACGCATAGGATTCAGATGCATGTGAAGAAAAATTAACATGTCATTACAATAAATCTGGCAATTTGTTCTATTCTAGATGCAGATCGAGTTTATACAACAAGGAAGTATGAACTTCAGATTCATCCCTGTGCTTTTTCCAAATGCCAAAAAGGTAACGTACATACATGCATATATACTTGTCACATGATTAAGCACATATTATTTTGATCACTGTGCACCAGATGAAATCTTAAAACCCAAGCTCTCAATTTCTTGGTTCTTAATATCCCACTAGTAATACTCCAAAGCTACATTTTACATTAAAAGTTTATAGTTCTATGTACATACAAATAAAAAACATTTCATCCACAATATAAATCAGCACATAAATGTATTTCTGATGATGAATGTACAACTAAAACTCACATCGTCTTGAGCATTGAAAGAATTTAAATGGAGAGAGACAATCTATCCAGCAAGCACGCTTTTTATATTAACCCTTTTATAATTTTCTCCAGATGTAATGCCGATGAGTGAGATGGGAGAGATTTATGACTGATGTGAAGTGAGGATCTGGAAGAGGGTGGGTTGAGAATACAAAAATAAAGAGGATAATAAATATTAAAGTACTAGGCCATTGCTTGAACTTTGATGGGCCCATCAAAGGCAAACTATAAGGTTTTTTAGGACTTGCAATTTCATCTGCCCTCCTTACTGGTTTTGAAGATTCATTTGAGAATAAGAAATAAGTAATGCAACAGATTCCCATCTCTTTTTCCTCACTCTGAGAGAATCTCTTGGATTTTTACAAGGCCAGAAAAGTTAAACAGGTTCAGTTATACTTGAGAAATTGCATTCTTCCCCAAACATAGAATGGATGTGTTGTATACATGTTCACTTTTTGTCGCCAAATGCCGTGCGCACTGTTGGGTAGCTGTCATGTTACCCCTAGGTACAGCTGCATATTGGAAAAGTATGGAAAGATTCTTTCTATTTCTTTAGGTCCCCAAATTTTGGAACGTGAGTCAAAATTTAAACAATGGTATCAATCACTGTAGGGCTGTGAAGTTCCACTGCACTTGTGGATTTTAGTGTAACAAAGTTCCTTATTTAGGCACTGATTTAATATAAGCTCAGAAATTTGAAATTATGTCCCTGGCTTTGTAAAATATGTGAGGTCTTCTGGAATGAGCGGTACCTCTGGTATTCCATGTCATTCAGCTCCCTTCCCGAATGATCTCAGTCTGGTATTTGCCTTAAGTGTGACAAGCTGGGAGGCAGCCCTGGTGGGAATTGGGCAGACCAAAGGCAGGGAACTGGTCAGCTTTTTCAGTCAGTCTTTGCAGCTTGGTCTGGGGGGAAAGGGCAGGACTGCTCCTAACCTTGGGGGCTCCTTGAGTGCCTGCTACATGAACCAACCATACAGCCTGGCCACTCGGCACCTTAAGGGTTGCAGAGAGAAGTGGCCCAGCAGGCACTACAGCTGCCTTTGGGCTTTGAGGCAGACACAAGAACAATACACTTACGTTAATTTTGGCTGAACTTTACGTATCAGAAGACTATTTAGCATATAGCGGCGGTTCTCTCAGACAGTGATCTATAAGGAATTTCCAGGGTTGGTTTATTCAGCTGCTGCTATCAAAGCATCAGGCTCCAGGCAGCCTTCCTGCCCATCCTCTGTAGTCCACATCACCCTTCAGTTTTTCAGGAGGTGCCTGTCTCATCTAAGTTATGCAGATCAGCATTTTCTATTGCCATTGCTTTGCTCTCTTTCTCCACACATTTCTTTGGTACATCATCTACCTTCATCTAACTAGTTAAATGATAATATAATTGAGGACGTCATGGGTGGAAGGAGAGCATCAGAGCCTGAACAAATTGCAGTAATGAAGTCTGTGGGCAGACAAAGCAAGGTACCTGAAAAATGCCATATCTATGTACAATTGGATGATACTGGTGGGAAAATCACTTTCGTTTTGTCTTTTTTGTGCTGTCCTTTACATGTTCAAGTACTACTGTAGCTGACAGTGGAAAAGAGCAGGAAAGCAAGGTTTGGAAGGTTTCATCTGGGGACGGGGCTATTATATGAGTTAATCTCATACGAAGCACATCATAAAGCACTGCTGGTATGTGAAAGTTAGTCAGCCTCCAACAGGAAGGGATCTATGTGATCCAAAGAGCATTCATTAGGAAATTGAATAATGAGGGGGAAAAGCACAACACACAGTTAAGGTGGAACTGGTATTTCCAGCTTCCCATCGTACACTGCTAAAGGAAACCTGGGTCTTGCTGGTTCAAGGCTTGCTTTGAGCCAAACCACAGAAATGCGTCCTCCTGACCTGGTCACCCCATGACCAAAGCATTAAGCCTAACTGCCCCACGCTGGAGGCTCTCTCTGGCAGAGCGGCAGCAGACGGCTGGGTGAGGTGAGCAGGGTCGGTGCCGGAGAAGCCAGGAGAGCTCAAACTGTGCTCCGCCAACATGGCCCTGAACACACAGCCCTGCCCTCTGCCCTCTTCCTACCAGTTTGATCCTCAGAGTTACCAAATAGTCTCTGTGGTGTAGAGAGAATTTCCTCTTGGCTTACATATACACAGCTGAATAAAAAAACATTAAAAGGGCAGTAACCATTTTCCCATTACTCCCACTCACAATGACAGCTGGTGTTGCATGGCAAAGAAAAGCCCCCTTCTCACTTTCTCTGCTCTCCTTCTGGATCAAAATAGCAGCTATAGTTACCCCTTTACCCCTACACACCTCCCTCAGGTTGAAATTCTTGCCAGAGTTGATAAGCATGCAGGTGGTTTTAGCACTGAGTTCATTATGGAGGATATTAAATGAAATTGGCCACAGGAGCAGTTCTGGAAGAAAGGAGCAGAGCCTGTCCCTGGATGTATAGTGCCTCTCTCATTATATTCCCACTTGCTGGTTTCTTACCTACTATACATTTCTCACACTAATTTCCATCTTTTCAAGCTTAACTAATGATTTCCCATGTGGACCAATATCAAATGCTTTACTGAAGTCCAGACCGACTATGCCTACCGCATTTCCTTCCTCCAAAAAATGTAGTTTCTTATCAAAGACAGAGAGACGGCTCATTTGGTAAACCCTTGCTGTATTTCATTGCATTTCCTTCTATAGCTCTTAACAAGATTCAGTAAAGAAACAAATTTTATGTAATAAGAGTGTGCACGTAAACATAATTATCTTTGTGTCTCCCAGTAACGTTCGAATCTCCTGGCCAATTTCAAACAGGTTTGTCAAAGGAGTAAAGTGCATAAAGATTAAAATCCATTCCTGTGCAAAAACAGACTTGCAGGTGGAGGCAAGAAACGTTATTCATGCTCCTACCAAAGGGAACGCTGCAGGATCTTACCCTTGTTGGGCAGTGAGGTGTCCACCTGGAAGAACAACATTTTAAAACCTCCACTTTGCGGAGATGGTTGACCAAAGCCTATACTTTCTCAGTCACTGGAGAAAGAGGAAAGCCAGGCTTGATAGATATCTCTGCCACTCACCAAGCTGCTTGCGCAGAAGCCTAGGTGAGGTCAGACTAATGGGTCTGTAGGTGCCTGTGTGACTTACCTCCTTCTTATACAAAAATCGTACAGATCTAACAAAGCGGTTGCATCAATTAACACAAACCGCTCCCTGCGCAGTGGAAATGATGCAGCCTCATTCCTACGGCTGTACAGGCCAAGGAAAAGACAGCCAATTTGAGAAGCATGAGGCTTTGGAATGAAAAATTTGGACTGCAGCTAGGCTGTTTGCTGGCAGGCAGGACGTGTGCTGCCCCTGCCAGGGCATCCCCTGGCGAGGAGCCAGAGACATGGTCCACGCCAGCAGCTTTTTTGCTCTGTCCCCTTGGAGCTAGCTCCACTCGCTTGACAGGGGTTGTGCTGCTCCTAACAGGGGCCACCCTGGGAGAATACTGCCCTGCTAAATAAGCTCTCCAAAAAGAAATCTCCACCTTCACGGTGGACATGAGCTGGTTTTGATCAAGGATCAGTCTTTGACCCTCTTAATGAGTGGTATAATAGCCCGTCACTCCTGCACATCCAGGCTGTCCATATGGAAGCCTCCCAAGGCTGTGGAGACATGAGAACATGAGGTCTGAGCAGGCTCCTCTCCATCAGCCCGCTGTCACTGTCCAAGGGCATGGTGGTCCCAGCTTCATTGTCTTAATGGACATAGCCAACCCCTCTGAAAGACTGCATCTTTCCAGGATGCAGGGAGTGGTGGAGGTTTGACCCTGCTAATCTGGAGATGCATTAGTCTCTCCTCGAGCTCAAGCATTGGCCTCAACCTCCTGCTGAGGAGGTGGCCAGAGGACACCACACTTGGTGAAGGAAGGTGCAAGGGGAGGGGGAAGAAGGCTACCAGGATAAGAAATGCTCCCCTGAGGTCCTGCTCTTTCCCTATTGATTCTCATCACAAGGTTGAACATGTTGTGTAGATCCTTCAGCAGCTACTAAAGTGGCAGCCTTTCCCTGGTAGGGGCACTGAAATGCCTCCCTTCTCTTCTCAATGTTTATTTTCACAAGCCTTTAGTTGCCTGTCATTGAGATCAGATTGCCTTTGAAACATGGTGAAATTAGCCAATGTGATGGCAGGAAAGAAAGAGAGACAGGCAAGCTGTGAGATCACACGAAGTTCATTTATTTAGGAACCCAAATACAATTCTGAAGCCAAATTAAAATTTCTTGTTGTTACGGGAAGTGCCTAGAACAGACAAAATGAAATCTTGCTTGGCAGAGTCTGATGGAATCTGCAAGGTTCTGGTACAGATTCAGGAGGATTTATGGGATTTTGCTTTTTTTCCATTTGTTTTTCAGGAACACGTGCCTACCTGGCTGCAGAACACTCACATTTATAACTGGCCAAAGAATAAGAAGAACATCCTTTTGCGGTTACTGAGGGAGGAGGAATACGTTGCTCCTCCAGTAGGACCTTTACCAACACTCCAGGTTGTGCCATTATGAACGTTATTACTTACAGTGCACGACAAGCAGTTGTTAAAGGGTTGTTCTTGGCAGAGAGCCAAGGCTCTTCCAGATGGCTCTTTTTGATGACAGAAGACACTCTTTCTGCAAAAGGAATTGGTTGTCTTGGGTAACTCAGGCTCAACTTGTTCTCTACCATGTTAAACATCTACTTCTGAAGCTGATGGGACAGAACTCTTTTCTCTAGATTTTTAAATAAGCTGCAAATGGAAAGAATGCCCAGTTTTATTTTAACATCTGTTTTTAACATATTCCTTTATTAGTTGATATAGCAAACAAATACCAGAAATAATGTTGCAATAAGTGTAAAATAAAAATTACATCCTCCTTTTTGCTCAGGGTTTCTTTAAAGATATTCCTGCCTTGTATAGCATTATCGAACAGTTAATTTGTATAAACACTATTAAATATATTTGCCTTTTGTAAGGCAACCTTATATATTGCGTCAGCTTTTATTATTGCTGGGAACAACGGAGGAATGGTAACTGTTGGGTAATGCAAGTTTTCCTTAGCCTGTCTTGCATAAAGACGCTGTCTTCAATTAGAGGACTCTCAGATCTGAAATCTCTGGAGTTCCATTTCCTTACAGCTTGGCCCCTAACACCTTCAGCATGTTGCAGCAATAGTTCACAAAAGGAGAGCTAAACGCATGACTACGTGTGTGCTGTCAGTACCGTGGAACGCTACAGTACTTTTTATAGCAGGCCTTTAGCTTCATTACTGCTCTTCGGCCATTATTTAAAACAGAGCATGTCAAAGGACAATTGGCATTTGGAAAGCCAGCAATTGTTAAGAGAAATAACATTGACTCCTACAACTTGTATGCAGTATGAAACAATAAAATAATCAAAGATGTTGGAGAGCCATGGGGTGTTAGCAACCAGGAAGGTTCAACAACATCACATCTGCTAAAATTTGAACTTTTTTTTTACAGAGCACACGACTTTGGTGAGGGTTCTTTTTTTAAAACTGCCTTAACCTTACTGAGGTAACAGTGGACCGCATTCTCTTAAAATTCCGCAGCCTTTATTCTTTAGAGTAGTTGTACAAGAATGTCCTGCTCTGACACAGAGCACTTCATGCCTGCTCAATGCAGGCTCTTTCCAAGATCCTCCTCAGCTTTATTATTTGTCATAGAATGACTCAAACACAGCTTTATAAAAAAGTACATGTGTTTGGTAGTCCAAAAGTAAATTAGCCCAGAAGTTGATACTCCTGCTACATTACCCAAATTATTTAATTAGCTTTCCATGAAGGTGATGCCAGTGTGGTGTGTTGATACAGGACGTGCTTTGTGGTGCTGATGAGAAACAACTGAAGAACCACATTGCAGATATATTCAGATTTTCCTTTAGCAGGCTTTTGCATAAAGAGTTGCAGCCATTTAAGAGAACTGGGAGAAGGGTGTAGCCAGTGTTGCCAACTCTTATAATTTTGATTGAGGTATTTATTTGCTGTGCTTCTTACAACTCCGATTCTAAAGGGAAGCTCAGCAACTGACATAGGCTAATACCTACCGTGCCAGCAGCTTCTCGACAAAGCACAATAAAGTTGTGTTAGGTAGTGGTACTGCTAGTTACCTACTTGCGTGTGGGGAGGGGAGATCCATTTTCCATGTGATAAAATGAAAAACTAAGCTTCCAATTAAGAAAATAACTTTCTAGTATATGGTGACAAGCCTCAAATCATGACAGAAATCCTTCTTAAAAGGTCAACAAAGTGAAGACAAAAGGAGTGGGATGTGGGTATCTAAACATCGACATTTAAGGTCACTTGGAGTGCCCTACAGTATTGAGCTCAGCCTCCAGGTTGAGCAAGTTTCCTGAAATGCTATGGCGTATCTGCCAACTCGATATGGCCGTCTCCGGTATTTTAAGATATCTCTAGTGTTTTAACACTGTGAACTAATCTGTCTCAAATGGCTTCTGAGCCCCTTAGCCAAGTTCTACCACATTTAATAGGGAGAAGCTCAAAGATACTAAGTGCCTACGAGTTTCATGGAAATACTTAACCTGAGCAAAGAGCTAGCGCCAAACCTGCATGCTGCGGAGGGAGAGGCTGCGGGGGTTCAGGCCAGGGGAGGTCTCTTCCCAGAGGTGGGCAGCTGGCCGGCCAGCGCTCACAGGAGTCACAGCTGGCCACCCTGCCCCTGGACGGGGCTGGCAGGGCGCTGGGAGGGCTTGCGGGGTGCACAGTCTGGGTAAGGCTGGAGGAGAGAAATCTGTAGGGCATGAGGCTGTGTCGGTTTTGCTGCTTGCAAAGCAGCATATTAGGGAGCGCAGTTAAGCATTCAAAATGATTAGCGAGGCTGGGTAGTAAATTCCTTTCATCATTTTGGCTGTCATCCTAAAATATGTGCTCTAGATTTACCACAGATTTGCTTGGTTTGGGCCAGGGAATTTCATTAAGTAACTCCTGCATCATGTGATACACAAGGTTGCATTAAATGGTCCAGTGATCATTTCTATTCTTCTGTTTCAATGATCCTTTTCTGAAAAACAATACTAGCAGAGTGAGGAAGAAAAACTAAGCATTAGTGTTTAGGAATTACAAAGACCCCAATCTATTTAACTGCTGGGGCATTTTTTTTTTTTAATTGAATAACAATTCCCAGGATTCATTGATCTTTACATTAGTTAGAGCATCCTACAAGGACAGAAACCATGATGGGGAGAGTGTGAGTAATGAGCTAGCAGCCTAGTGAATCATTTCCCCTAAAGCTTTGTATTTGTAGAGAGACAGATGGTGGGAGCTGTGAAGAGGGAGAGGGAGGAGAAAAGCCTTTTTTTGCAAACAACAGAAGTAGGGATAGAGGACAGTGAAAAAAAGAAATAATCAGCAGGTAAGGGAGAAGAAGAGGCTGAGAATACACCAGCTGTTTCAAAACTAATGCATTAATGTTAAAAAGGATTAGGGTTAAGGGAAAATATAGGAAGGAAATTACAGAAAACAAGAGCTTTGTGGCCGAGAGGGGAAAAATTTACCAAGAGCAGCCCTAAAAATATGTTTGTAGATGAACTCTTGAGTCAGTTATTAACTTTATGTGTAAATAATGGGGAAGTAGCTGAAAGTATGCAAGTCTCCCTCCCGCAGGCTGGCAGGTACCCACAGAGGCAAAAGGCATTGCTTGAACAGCGACAGCAACGCTGGGGGTTTCTCTCACAGTGCCTGTACATTTGCAAGGGGCATGTGGGAGAGGAAGTACACTGTCCCTAATGTGGAAAATAAGAAGCAAAGCAAGAGAGTTACATACATAATGCTGGAATGAGTGCAGCATTAAGATAGAGACAGAGATCATTGAGAAAGAGCCTGTTTTGCGGGCTTGCCAAAGCTGAGATGACATTAATGCACGTAAAGATTTTTTTATGCAAGTCACCTCTGTGACAAAAATATGATTGTAAAGTTTTTATCCCAAAGTTAAGCTAGATCGGCCTCTCCAGTGAGGGAAGCGTTCTAGTACAAAGTTAATCCAATAAAGCCTTGCATGCAAGACATGAAATGCTGCCCTAAGAGCTCATTTTCTCCTGGTAGGCTCTTAACTGCTATCATTTGGTGCCATTTAAGAACATAAAGCAGCAGACGTCCCTGCAGCCTCTCTGGGACCAGCAGCAAGGCAGATAACGAAGCTGGCTCATTAGAGCAGCTCCACCGAAGGGCACCTTGCTAGGAGCATGCCCCTCCTTTGACTCCAGCCAGCGACTGGGCTGCACGTACTGGAGATCCAGGCACCTTCATAACAGCATCAGTCTGGGCAGCAAACTTTGGTGACATGGTCAGCTCCACAATGAGATGTACGGATGGAGGAAAAGGAGCAACTGCCACCATTATCATGCTTCTAAGTTGTCCGATTGGAGATGCTGGTAAAGCTGAGGGAAATGATACCTGGTCTTAAAAGGTAACGGAGGGGGAGAAGGGGGAGCTACGTGGCCTCACAGTGCAAAAGGTCTACTGTGGTAACAAAGGAAAACACGCCTAGGAGAGTTTCCTCACCCTCAGCGTGCAGAACAGGTGCACGTTATCTTCCAAAGCAAACACCTCTCTTGTTATGCTTTGGCTTTAATTTAACAGGTTCCCCCATGCCCACACCTGCGGGAGTCTGCCACTGTTTAATGCGTGTTTGGGAAACAGATCCTGCCTGGAAGGTCACGGCTTTCAGCGGTCTCTCCCTCCACCACCCTTTATCACAAAGTTGCTGCAGGAAAGCACTCCCTTAATACTGGGTTTGCAGTACCGATGGGCTAGTGTTGATCCTTCTCCCCGCTCCCCGACACAGGTCTTCTGAAGTTCAAGGCTGGCACACAGCACATCAGTGTCATTAGAAATCTCCACTGTGTCATTTCTGCTCGAGCTGTGCCACTAGCTGCTCACACGGGTCCCCGCAGCCAGCAGGAACCACGCTGGCACACGAACACCTCACAAAAGCCACTTGCAAAGCCCTCTCTGAGATGCTAGGGCTTCAGACGCGCACCTCTCCCACCTTGTCTAATGCTGTCACAATTAGTAAAGAAGAACAGTATCTGTGTTTGTGCGATATTTGTATTAAAACAGTTATTGTGAACAGTGAGAGGTGTTCTCTGGTCCGCAGGAGAAGCGTGTCTGGAGCAAGCAGAGGCATCCATCGTGCGCCTGCTCTGAGCCACGGCCGCAGACGGGTGCTGGATGCTGCTGCCCGTGCAGGCAAAGCCAAACCAGGCTCCGAGACGCCAGCCCGCAGGACGAGGCAGCAGAGTAGCAGCCTCTCCAGTGCCAGCTCCAAATTAAGCCAGGGGTAAGCTGGAAGAGCTCAGCCCCACTCCAGCTTTTGCAGGCTCGGAGCCCTGCCTCAGCCTGATCAGAGCCGTGCACAGACCACCAGCTGTGTGTCCCTCTCTGTGGCCAACATCACTTGTAAACAAACAAAAAACCATCTAAAACTAAGTTTCCCAGCCTGACCAGATCTGCCAGCTAGGCTACATTTCAAGAGCTTGCTGGTGTAGATGGGACCAGACAAATACAAATGCACGTATCCTCCGTCGCGGCTCTGGGCACTGCACACTGTTGTGCCGATCTGTGCAAACTGGAAGAAATGCCACCAAAAGCAAAGGCAGGATTTTTTTTAACTATTTGTTCTTCATTGAAAGGTATCAGGAACTTCTCCCGTTTCCAGAGGCGGAGAGGGCAAGCATCTGCTTGCCCACCTAACCTTCAGGTCAGGGGAGCTTCACAGCAACTTCTGCAGCCGCCAAGCCCATGGGGCTAATGGACGGATCCAGGGAATCTCAGGAGAAACACAGATGGACCCAGTGCGTGTAAATCCCTGCAGGACTGGCTGTTGTGGGAAGGGGAAAGGGGTGGCCTAAATCCTGCCAGGGAGTAGGCAACTTCCCAGCACCTAGTTTGCAGGTTGGGCAGATGAAGTCCTCTGTTGTATCGTACCAGTCTTTGAAGGTGGGGGGAAATGCATGCTGTGGGAAAGCCCCAGAGAACCACAGAAGTGTGGGTTTTCTGGGGCTGCAGAAAAAGGTACTGTAATGGCAGACACTGAACAAGAAACAGTGATTAAAATAGTTAATAATTAAAATTGATTTAAAAAAATCATGACCAGCACCACCTGCAGTGAGTTCATTCTGGCTGAATTTCATTCTTTGGATTTTCCACTTTTTTTCTAAAGGAGTGTATTCTGGAAATACTATCTCGGAGGCTCTCTTCAAAGCCACCTTCCTTTACTTGGGCTGACAGCCCTTACAACATGCCTGTTCTGTTTTTCATCAGCTACCTCCAGTGAAAATCTGCTAAATGTGATGCTTTGTGACTGGCATGTTTGGCACTGCAATGCTCTCATGTGCCAGCCTCAGGATTTCCAGCAAGCAGCAGGTGCTGCAGTCCACTGTTAAAAAGCCTGCAGTCTTCAAAAGAAGCAATTTAGCAAGAAAGATTTCTAAATAGGTAACACTCCTGGGGATTGAGTTGAACGGTCCAGGAGCAGCAAGTGCATCAAAGAGTCTTTCATCCCTAGGCTGGGAGAGAGAATTGAGCCTGGCTTGGCACTGATCAAACCCAGTCAAGTTAGTATCTGGTTGCACCACTTCAATTTTCAGTGGGCGTTGTGTACATCTCACTCACACATGTGAATGCATGCAGCCAGATGCACACAACACCCATCATAGTCTTCCTCCCAGATCTTCCCTCCAAGCAGGTCGTGCAGAGACGCCGAGATCCAGCCTCAGCATCAATACGGGCGCTAGTGGTTCCCGAATGCCAAATTAACAGCACGCAGCAGACGAGTGACCATTTCTCTTTACAGCAGACTAAAGATATCCCTACCAACAATGATCCCAGGTGCTTGGTACTGGCTTTCCCCATGTACAGGGCAGTGGGTCAGGCACTGAAAAATCATTTGGAAAACAGAAGTTTTATTCTCCACTTTACCACTGCATTGCTGCAGACAGCAGAAAGTTATCAACTCACTCTGCTCCAGTCTCCTTACCTAAGAAGCTGAGACGATAGCAAACTGGCCACTCAGGTAAAGTTACTGGAGACTTACTGATTAAAGTACTATGTACATACAAACAGTATTTATTTTTATGGGTCCATTCTCCTCCCAGCCTTACTAGAGAGGCACTTTTTTCTTGAAGCACCGGCTGTGTAGAAGCTGAAACAGCAGAAAGCCAGCATTAAGACTGTCTCAAAAGAGAGATGAAGCGGGGGCTCTTTAAAAAGGCACAATAGAAACTGAGAAGACAGACAGGAAGTACGATAAAGAAGTGAGAAAGAGGAAGGGAACTATACGGTAATAAAATTCAATGAAGTAGCAAAACTAACCATAGATTCATCTTTTTTGGCTTCATGCTTTATTTTAAAAGAGGTAAAATAATTTAGCATTTACTATTTTTAAAATGAAGAGGGAAAAGACAGCAAAACAGTATTTTCCTCCATGCTTTTGTGTCCTGTTTCAACTTATTAGTTGGAAACCAACCTATTAAAGCAGCACAGTCCCTCCTGAGGACACGGCCATACCGACGCCAATTTGGTACATTGGTATATAAGCAGTCAAGAGACATCTTGCTGCATCAAGACAAGACAGCCAGGTACAAAGTACATGGAAAACAAAGAGGTTTCTTCTAACACAACGAATGAAAACTGCACATCTCAAACCCTCACATCTGTTGATTGATGCAGTCCAGACTCCTTGCTCATTCCAGGCTGAAGTTAATTACTCCCAGGAGAAATCAACAGGTTGAATTTTAAAGCTCTGGGCTGGATGGACTTCAGCATCCAGTGAAACAGGTCACAAAATTCACGCCCTTGTCAGGGCACTGCTTTGCGGGAATGGTGAAATCTGTCCCCGGACAATGGCATGAATTTTGTGACCTGTTTCACTGGAGCTATGCTAGGAAAAAAAGTATCATCCCCATCAAACCAGCTTGGGGTTTTTTGTTTCTGTTGCCCATATTTCTCAGGCCTGCACACTTCCCTGTTTTTGATGTCTTACGGAGTAGCTTGTCTTGAACTGCCCCATGCTCCTTGCCCCAATGGCAGTTTCCAGTACAAAAAAAGGTTAACCTGGAGACCCACATCAGGCTCAGCCTGTGCGTCCCTACACAAAATCAACATTTGGTCTGGTGTGACCCCGTACTGCCTTCACAAGAGCTTGGGAGGTTAAAGAGGTGTAGCCAAGCAGCGCTATCATATGGAGACAGACAGAGTGGTGCTTGGGAAAATTATTCAGGGCATTTCTACATTAAGGTTGGTTCAAGCTTACATCTGTGGCGGTACCCAAACCGGTCTTTAGTAGATAGCAAGAAGGCAAGCCTTTACGAGATACTGTCTGTGAAACAGCATTAGTGAGAAAATCCAGTGAGTGCCAGAAAATCTGGTCTCACATCGTTCGTGACAGAGCTCAGAAAAATGAATGCCTTCAAGGAGGCAGAGCAGCCCTTGACCTACCTGCACCCTACGACCAGAACAGTTCTAGGCCCATCACAGGGAAATACATTTTATCCTACCAGATGTACAGTGTACAAACACAGGTTGCAAACAGCATGTCTGCGAGCTCCTAGCTTGTCAGACAAGTCTCAGTGTCTCAAACCCTAGCACACGCTGGGATTTAGCAGGCTTTCAAGGCATTTTGCATCAGCCCAGATATTGGCTCTGCTACTATTATGCAGTGTATGTGCGATCACCCAGCTAAAAGCATGGTTTCAGTTCTGATTTCTCTTTTTTCTCACATGCTTCCATTAGCTAACCTCTAATCAAAAGAAGCTAATAATTTCTCATGTGTCATCTGTATTTTACAATATTAGAGCCAGCTACATAGATAGCTGCTCTGTGCCTAACACTGAAAACCAGAAGGCTGTTCTTACGAAGAGCTTACAGTCTGAGTCTATCTGGGATTTGAGTGGCTAACTAAAATCCTTTGCAAATTATCTGTCGCTTCTTTGTAAGCCCTGCTTCCTTTCTTTACGTCTGAATTTGGACTGGGGATAATGAACTTCCTGTATCATAGACCGGGATACAAGGAAACTCATTGTACACTCACCAAGGAAGAGTATATCAGTAAGTAGCTTATAAGGCAGCTCTGAAGGGTCTTGTTAGAATGACTTATTCTCCGACTTTCAGTGGTTTGATTAAGTGGATCATGTGATAAACACTTATAATGAACTTCTTCAGATGCTGCCAGGGGAAACCCAGCAGATAAAATGCTGAATCCCACGGCATTGCTCTCTGCATAACAAACTGATTACAAAGACGGAAAAATCATGCAATTCACTGGCTGCTTCTCCTACTCAGGACAGCACAACAGTGTTATACAATTTTCTCTCTGCTGCCCCAAATTAAAATATCCTTGCTACTAAATCCAGTTCAAACTAGTGCAATTTTCCTCCTACAACTCACCAGGCAGATTACAGCTAAATGTAACCACCTGTGAGCAAGCCTAGTCAGGCTTCTGAATGATTTCTTTCTTATTAAAGAAAACAAAATAATACAAACAAACAAAAAAGCCCCAACCAAACAAAAACTGAACATAAACTCACAAGTAACATATGCTAGTTTCATTTGTTTAAAAAACCCAAATCTAAGTCAACCTGAAGCACCACAGGGTAAGCCTCATTTCATTGACAAGTGAGAGCGGTCAAACAGCAGGCCACGTTCAAGAGCATCCCTTGCAGTTTTCGCCAATACTTGTAGGACCAATGACCAGGGTAAGATACCAGCACCTGCTACGCTCTCTCCTCACCCCAGTTAGCAGCTCATTGTTTCTGCTTCTCAGCAGCACAGCCTCTCATCTTTAATGCACTCTCCCAAGCTGTCTCCACAGAACAAGCTATAGTGCCTCTGCAAAAGGCATCCTGGCTCAGGGACGAAGCATGGGATGTACTTGTTCCTGCCCCGTCAGCACAAATTACAGCGCTGCTTCTCCAAGGCCAGTGCTGTATCACTGACTCAGGTGTCAGCTGTAGCACGTGTGATGGATGGTGTGTCTTTAAGAAAGTCTTCTTCAGGTCCTGGGACTGAGATGAGGGAAAGACCCCAATAGCCTCTGCTCCCTGAGTAGCAATACTCGCGTACTCCTGCTACCACGGGCGATAGCTGTTTGCATCAGGACACGCATGTTGGGCTGGTCCGATACCTGATTAAAGGATCTGTAAAGGCTCTGCTATGCAGAAAAGGGCTACGAGCTCTGCTGGCTCTTTCGGGTGTCAGGGTAGAGGGGGCAACCATTTCAGCTGGGTATGGTACTGCTGTCAGTGAGCATGTGGAGAGATATACAAGTGCTGGGCCCTAAGTGAGGTAACTGGTTTGACTTGGGACCCTTAATTCAGCAAAGGGGGGGGGGGTACGGGGGGCGGGGATGATGCCCCTCCTTTTAGCTCCTTACTGACACCGGCTTTCCCCCAGTCCAGATCCCAGACCTTACAAAGTGGTAGCTGCGATGGCAGAAGCTGCAAAGCCAGCCCCCAGTAATGCCTGTCCTCAGGCTCCCTCACTCCCTATCATCCCACTGAGTAATCAGCTCTTCAGGGTCACTGGGTGAATCACCTTAAAGGGAACTGCTCTGGGAGTTCTGGTGTCAGGAGAAACAAGGAGGTAAAGGGTGGTAAACGTCACGCCACCTCAGCAGTTCTGTCCTGACGTCACCAGTAGGTCTGACATCCATCAATGACGCACAGCGGAACCAAACTGGCAGTGCTAATTCCTCCACCGCACATACAGCCCTTGCATTTCCCTCCTGCTCGGCAGCCAGTATGCACAAGGCAAGAGTGCCCAGCCTGGCACAGAAGTGCAATTGCTTGTGCATGGTCACTAGAAAGCCTGTATGGCCAAAAGCCTGCTTTTGCACAGCACTTCGGAGAATGATCTTGGTTTTATGGCTGGCATCTCACTGTGGTCCCCACTCCGTCTGCTCCTCATGCACGTGAGCAGCCCCACGTAGCCTGTCCATTGTACTGAGCAATGTGTTATACCACCCCACTGACTACCAGCGTATTAAACCACTAGACACGCGCAGATATGCAGACAACCTTGCAAATGAGATCCTGCGCTTGTAGTTTGCATGGACACTAGAGCTGGCCCAGAGCCAAGTCTAGGAGCATCCTTGAAGTACAGTACCAACATATTAACACGCTACATGGGATGACAGACTCATCGCACCTAGTGCAGCTGTTATAGAGTCCTAGGGATGAAATAATTGCCAGATGAAGAACACATATATGACTAGCAAACTGACCTGTCAAATGAATCACAGCATCAGAGAGGGGTGTGTGGGGGGGTGCCTTGCTCCCTGGCTTGACCCATCAGAATACTTATCCACCAGTTCTGCTTTGAGGAACAGTCCAGTGGTTATGGCATCTCACAGAAGTCCTAGCGGATGGTAAAAAACATGTTTTTTTCAAGCAGCCAATCTGTAAATACAACTGCAGTTTAAAATGTACACCAAGCTTTGTATATCAGCTTTCCTATGCACCATTACTAGCCATTAAGTTTCCCCAGGTCATGACATTTTTCAATTAATGGGATTGTACAGGTGTAATCAAAGGGATAATATGATACCAATCAGCTCTCATCAGTTGTGATGGCATGTGAGAAAGAGGGCCTTATCTTGATTTATTTTACAGCCCAGGGGAATTCATGCATGTAATAGTGAGAAAAAAGGTATCTTTAAAACACACTTTCTATGCAACCAGTAAGAATCAATAACAATAGCAATGCTGCTATTAGTCATCAGAAAACAATGGAATTTTAATTCTGTAAACCAAGTTAGAATTTTCTCTTTAAATTATGTTCTTTCCACTTGACAAGGAAGACTTCTGGAAATGTTGGCTCATTGTCCTTCATCACATTTTTCTATTTTGAACTGAATATACCCCCACAAAGCATTCCCTTCAATTCTACTTGCAAGTTTGGTATTTCAGATTAGGTACGGATGTTGGACATGAAAGGATTTTTCTCCCCCAGTTCACACTTAAAACAATTAAGGTAAAAATAATTTAATTCTAGGAAGCAGCTAAAGAGGAAAAAAGCCAGTATGGTTTTGATGTTAAATCTGTGTGTCCCAAGCTCTGCGTGCCCGGTTTTAAGAAACGGAACCCCTCAAATTCCCCAAGAACTAAAGGAGACTTTTGAAAATGTGAGACGTACAGAAGCTAGGTATTCCAAACAGAAAATCTGGTTACGGTACTTCATTTTTCACTCGTCTAGCACCACAATAATTATCCTATTGTATCCTATGTAATAATCCTATTACAAAGGTCTATTGTGAGACTTTAATATTTAAATATTTAGTAGCCGAAGAGCATCAGTGAGTGTTAAGTAACATTTCTTTCCCACTTACTAATCTTTACCACGTCTCTTCCTTCTGTATGACAAAACAGATAAAGGTGTTCGTGGTTTAAACCACGGACACTAACCTATCCACAATCCAGTCTGAAATTTTGAATTAGATCAATCTGGAGTACCATTCAGTAGCTGCTTTTTCACTAGTCTCATACTTGTATGTATTAAATATTGTCTACAGATTTCCTGTGTAGGCCTGTCCCCAGGGACTAAAAACCTGATGTACACAACTCATAAATAAAGCTAGTGAGACATGAGCAAGAAAAAGCATAGCATACTTCTGGGAATCACTCCAGGAAAATAAATATGCAAGATGGCACATCACCCTACACAAAGCTGGCAAAGGTAAAATAACATTTGGGTTTGATCATTATGGAAAATAAAATAATTCTGTGTTCATATGTACATGCTGATCTTTCACTGAAACAAAAGGGCAAAGGCAAGACCGGAGTTTGACTCACAAGAAAACAAACCTGCTGGTAACAGTTGTAGCTTATTTAACTAAATTGGGGGATCAGGTCTGAATTCAATCTCTGGCTTTCATAAGGCCCGTGAATTCTCTGGAAATGACCACCACAATTTATTTCCTATCTCTGTGGTTCATGACTCTTTCTATGGCATATGCTTGCTTTTAAGAGCCTATCTAAATTCTAGGTATACCTTTCCCTCAACAGTCACAACGCATGACTCCATAGAAAAGTAGTATCAAAACACAGTGAAGAACGAAAGAGGAACAATAGTCTTGCTTTCCTATAACAGGTTTGGATGAACACGCCCTCCCATCTCCATCTGTGCTTTACTCTTTTTTTTTTTCTTGAGAGTAGAATATTACATTTACTGGCATTGACTCTTTCCTCAGAGCTTATTCTTTTGCTCCCCTTCTGCTCTGCTCTCATTTTCCCAGTCTTTTCTACTTTTTTTGTATAGTCTCCTGAATCCTTATTTTCCTATCAGGTTTTGCACTACCTAGTCCTCAGTTTTGTTTACTGTTGTTATTTATTAGACAGTGAAAAGTTCAAGCCACTGTATATAAGGTATGACAACAATATGATTGCACAGAAATGCTCATTATTTAAGGGATGAATTGGCAGAAGAGACATCCTGCAACTATTTAGATTATAGACAGATGTCTATGTGTGTTTTCCTTGGCTGTAATTTGGAAATGTACAGAATTCTTCGAGAGCAAATGTGATGTATTGTTGCCAAGTTTTATTTCATTGTGGATTGGTCCATATTTTTGCTTGCAGGGAAGAAGGCTTACTGTTGTCTTATAACTGTTTGTTGGTAATTTTGCTTGGGTTCTTAAATATTGTAAGTGAGAGTAGAATTGCACACTTCCTGTGCAGATATAGCTTTAAAACAAGATATTTATTGATGTTACATTTCATTAGAAAATTTTAAAATTTGGAGTCTGAGAATAATATCTTAAAAGCAGTAAATAACACTATTCCAGATGTGTTTTGTTCAGGTATCTTACTGTTGCTTTGTGTGTGGGTTTTAAAATCGCCTTATCATTTGTATGATTGAATATCCTTATGCTATCAGATATCACTACTTTTGCTGCACAAAGAACCTGTAGGAAAGCTTTTCATGCCTCTGATGAAAAGTTACTTACAATATAGGAGCAGAAGTTAGATGAGAGGTATACACACGTATCTACTGGTGTTGCACATTTGCTTATGGGACTGCGGGGCCTGACATACCTATATAGCACATGTAAGCCTTGAGGCTCCTTGAGATTTTAATTTGGGCAATAGCACACTCAGTGCACCTGATGTGTATGAGAATCCCAAGTGTGCAGGACTGTAACGAAAAGAGAATGGGGCTGTGGGGGATATGCACACATCTAACACTGATCAGTTTACTGACAGGTAATTCATTTTCTGTTCTCCTCCTGGCAGTTATCTGTATGCAGTATATAACCATATTTCCACCACAGTGTACTCAATAGCAATCATTAGTTTCTTCCATGGCAGGCTCAGATTCTTAGGAGGTTGTGGTTCGAACACTTTATGTTGTATCCCATCAAGAGTTGTTAATATACCCTACATAACATCTGTTGAAGTGGGAAGACAGAGCTTCAGGTTGATACTCTGTAGATGTCTAAGATAAATAATTTTCTTGGTGAAATTGCCAGCACAGATGCTGCTCTGACAGCATATGATCTAACGGTTTACCTGGAATTGCCGTAACAATCTTAAAACAGACTTGCAGTCTGGAATGTAACTAGGTAGGAAAAGCAAAGTGAGTATCTTAAAACACTTCACTTTTTGTAGTTGACAGGGTACCTGTTACATCCCAAGTCTGGAGAGATGACTCTGTCTCCAGGAACATGTGGTTTGAGGGAAGAATTCAGAAAGATGGATTTTCTAGTTCAGATGGAGCTCCGTAACCCTCACTGTCAGAAATCAGAGGATGCCATTAAGTGCTCTGTATCCATTTAGAGGAGAGAGATCTGCTGTACTCCTTCCTCACTCTTGTCACTGAAGTGATGGCCTCCAGGAGGTCATCCTAGCTGACAAAAATCATCAAGGGCATAAAATTTTTGTCAAGGATGGGGACTCCTGGTAGCTGACATGTCCAGACACAGGTTCCAGTCTGAGGTGGGAGGACAGCCATCCAGCATGCAGGCTAAGAGAGGGAACAACTTTTAAGTACATATATCAAACCACTCCTTTGTCCAGTGGCTCCAAATGCAGGAAGTCCATAAATTCTGCAGATACTCTATTCAGGGTATTTGGAAGCCAGGACTCTTTTGGCAAGTGGAGATTAAAATGACTCTTACTTGATTTTGCCAAGTAATCTGGGAATTAGAAGGATTGACAGGTAAGTATAAAAGGAAACGGCTATCCCTGGGAACACAGAAATCATTGTCTTGTTGACCTGTGCTGTGAAGATGTCCATTCAGAATCAGTCTATTTTGAGAAGACGCCTTCAAATGTATTTATTTCCTGTGTTTCGAAGAGGAGCGTCTGCTGAAATCTTTTACCCAGCTATTCTGCAGACTAAGCACAACACAAAAAAGGAGATTTTATGCAAATGACATAATTTAATTTCTTCCTGGCACAGAGGGTAATGCCACATTCTCGCACTATTGACATGAAGCCGTATAAAATCGCTAACAATCATGATGGCTTTTCTGTTTTAGATATTTGTCCACTAGAAACTGGTTTAAGGGTCTGACTTAACTGTAAAGAGGCCATCCAAAAACTATCAGATGACCGTAACTTTCTGCCAAGGCTTGTGTGGTGTCAAGATCTAACCTATATCCTGTGAGTATCCATTTCCTACAGGAAATTCATCTTTGCTACTATCATGTAACAGAATAGCAACCACCTATTCTGCACTGAAATATTTGTCTGCTTTCTACTGTTTCAGTCTAGCAAGCATAATTTTCCTGAATTGATGGTACTTTTAGAGTAAAATGAGAGGTAAGGGTTCTGTGGTTTGAGGAAGTCCAAGGCAAGTTCAATGTCTGATTCAAAAGCAAATTTCTTTGTGACAATGTGCCAACTGATGGGTTTCTTTAGCTCACTGTCTTCAACAAGAAATAAAAATCGAGGGATGAATTGATTTGTATTTATGAAATATTCAGCTAATCTTCCCCCTTGACTTGTAAGAAACCAAGTGATGTATATTGGGTTTGTTTTTTAATCCTCAATATTTGGAAGCTCCATCTCCCAGGGTAAATGAGACTACTACAGCTATGCCTACACGGTAATGGGCCAAAAAGTCCTTTGGACCAGAAGTAAGCATGGCATATTCCATACCACCTCTCCCCCAGCCCTATCCACTCCAGATACATTATGGTAGCAAGGACCACCAGCAGACTGCCTGTAGCATTAGCATGCTAGCGCTACCCACCAAACTCATTCAGGTACCCAGATGCCAACACGCTCTGAAGAAAAGGCGATGTGCCCATCTGAGGTCAGTTCTGTATGCTTGCAGTATAAAATGTGGGTAAGCGTGATTTTCAGCAAGGTTTCAGGTCTGCTTTCATTGGAGTACAGATGAAGGTCTTAAGTGATTATGTAAATGTAGTAATTATGTAAATCTAGAAGACTTACAACAATTGGAATTAAGGCTGAGAATGTAAATGAGGACCTTGCTATCTTGCATTTGGTGAGAGAAGTTTTATTTTTCTGAACAATGTAACACATGAAAACCTCAACACAGATCTTTACTAACAAATCAGGTTGATGGGTTGTAGGATAAAGGTTAAGCATAATTTGTTATTTGCAGTTTTCAAAGTCATATACAAATCCTGTGTTCTGAGTGCTAAACTCTTATGCCCCATACATATGTTGTTTGTTTCATTAGACTACATGTGAACGAAAAGAACAGCTGTGACCTCCCCTTGTACTTCGAAAGGGCCCTGACAAAAAACCAAACAAATCCTCTTTAAGAAAAAACCTCTTAATTTTAATTCATTCATTCTGCATGTAAGGACCCACAGAATTATTCCACATTTTCACTACATTCAAAATTAATAGTGAAAAGGCAGCTAAGGTACAATTGCACACCTGTTCATATTCAGTTTTGGAGTTCTCTCTTAACAATTTGGTTACGCTGCATAGCTCTCCACCACTGTTTTCTAAATCTAGAACCAGACTCATTGTAAACTGATATGACATTCATGTAAGCTTCTACCTGGGCTGAAACTGTGAGTTCAAGTAATGCCATTTCCTCTTAGTACGATCTTTGGTTACCTAAAATATGTTATTAAAATGATTTTTCTCTTTCCATATAATTTTAACAATTCTTTGTTGTAATTTTTTAAGCATAATCATTAAGCTGATACAAGTATTTAGCTTATTTTAATAAATTCACTAATATTACTGTATCTGCACTGCAGGCTTATGTTGCTTTTATTACACCAAATGATTTGTTCCAAATAGCTAAAGGTATGCAAAACCCAGGTGTGTGTACCCCATAGTTAAACTAATGCAAAGCCCTTTTAAAGGCCTTTTAAATCTTTTAAAGATTTAGCTTAAGTCGGTAGATGAAATAATTAATAAGTTTTGAATGTGACCAAAACATAATGATACATGTATTTCACTGCTCAGCACTCACAGCTATTATCAATCACCACCCCCTTTCTGTGCCTCCTGGACTGCATGCACTCCTTTTTTCCCCAGAAAATACAGATCTTCAAATACAAGCACAACTAATGAGAATACACAACAACAAAACAACAACAACAAAAAGGCCTCTGAACTCAGCTGGAGAAGGAGGCTGCTGCCTCCCCATCAACAAGACGGTGTTGATCAGCTTGCCTTTCTGTGAGGCGGCTGCTCGCAGCTTCTGCTAAGCTCCGCACTCAGTATGGGACGTGGAAGAGCAGAGATACGGATGCTGGGATAGGAGTCTGGAAACAGGGAATACTGTAGTTCATATTATGGTGAGGAAGGAGGTAAGGAAGGAAAATGCAAGCAAACAAGTGATTTGTGACTCACTAACACTGTATATTTTATTTGCCTTGTTCTTGGCCTGTGCAAGTTTGACAATCTCTGTCTTTTGGTCTTCTTCCACATACTCCCACTGCTGTCTAAGCTTTCCCATGTGTTAAGTGACCCAGATGTTTCTCCTCCACCGTCTTCCCATTTGACTGAGCTACTCCTGTGATTAACAGGCAAGAGGTACGTGAACAGTGTGCATCTTCAGTAACAAATTCTGCAGCTCACTGAGAACCAAAAGTTAATAAAAATATTTTTAACATTTGGGTAGTAGCAGAGTCTGATTTGGTGTCTCCTAATTTTGTTAATTTTCATATGTAATCATATTTAAAGAAATTGAAATTATACAATGAATTACCCAAGTCTGTTACAGAATCTCTCATTTTTAAGACAGGAGTAACAGAAAATTTGTTCATGCTTGCTGTATCACTGCCTGAAGAGATACAGGAACAGGCAAAGAAAGGAAGCAGAACGTAGCTGTAGCTGGCTGTGCTCATGTAATCCAAATAATCCAAATATTTAATAGCCAAATGTTCCCAACAACAAATAAGCAATAATAATCTATTCTATATCAAAGGATATATTTGAACTCCCTGGGCAAGTTTTGGCTTAAGCTTGTGAGGCATGTGGTATTTGAAAGGAAATACACAAATAAAAGATAAACATGTTCTGAATTATTTTACCAACAAAGGGGAGGGGGCAGGAATGACCTACACTGTTCTGGACTTTGTTTTTGAAACAAGCAGAGTAACTATCCTCAAAGCACACACTGTGAACTGCGCAGTCTGTGACAAGGTACCAGGCCTGGCCAGATACCCAAATCAGCTCAGCATGCCCACTTGGAGTCACGTAATGTCAGCAGGCGTGTTAGCTTAACGCTCAAAGGAGTGATAAGAATGTATTTATCCAGCCGTGAGGAAAGTGCAGTAAATCTCTCTGTGTCATATTCCCCCATGTTCTTCAAACACAGTTACATAAACCCAACCCACATTTCGCTCTTACTATGTGGCAAATATAATCCTCTCTCTAATAAAAAAAAAAAAAAATTGAATCTGAAATAACTTGTTAAATAATTTGCAGGAATAATTAATAGTTCTGCTGACTGGTAAAAATCTGGGTAGAGCAGCTAGGGTATGATGACTTTTTAGGAGCAGGATAAAGTTTATTTGATTCTCTGTAACTGAGTGTCCTCAGCTGAACTTACCAGCCCTTTGCTGTGCGAGGATTATAACTCACGCTGCAGTTGGATCAGCCTCCATTTCTATTTTTAGTGCAGATCTTGCTCCTTATTTAGTCCTGATTGCATAGCCAGAACTGCATTCTCAGCAGCTCAGTGAAAAGCCTGCCTGTTCCATTTTATAACTTTTCCAGACAAAAAGATGGGAAGCCTGTAGCTTTCCAAACAGTCTTATTTTAGGAGCTTGCAATACGATACAGTCCAAAACCCAAGGGCCACATGAATCCCTGCTGAAATACTATTGACTTTCCTGGAGTTTTACACAGCAAGAATTTGGCTGCTTCTAAGTTAACCAGGATACTAAAAAAAAAAACAACACCAAAACCCAAAACCAAAAAAACCCCAACCCAAAACCCCCAAAAAACCTTCTTCACCCTAAATACTTAAAAGGTATTTATTGAAACCGTAATATACATCTGGATCAAATTCTCCAGAAAACATTTTATCCTCCTTAGATTCATAGTTTATAAATCCAATTCATGGAGGCAACTACTAGCCAAGAAAGAAATAAACAAGGAAAAATGGAAAATGTTGGTTTTAAAGAATCTCTTAGCAGGGATGACCACACAGAAGTAATTTTCTGCCATTCAATTAAAACCATAAGAACATTTTTAGTTTTGAACAAAGTTTTCCCACTACAGCAAGGAGTTGCTGTAATTCTGTCAGAATCAGCTACAATGCTTCACCTTCACTTCTAGGATTTGTTTCTGGAGTATCTCCTTAGTCATATATACTTAGTAAGCTATATTTCCATGTGTTGCACATAAGTGCATGACTAAAAACCAAGATCAAGATGATCGAGGCCATTGTGAGGCTGTAAACACACAAAATGCAAAAAACCTACACTGATAATACATGTAAAATATATTTTTATCTACATGTACTGAAATACATTGTCAGTAATGGATCTTATTTCCATGTGTGAAGACACTTTGCATCTTACTTTACACTGAAATTACACATACGTCCAAATAGATCATTATTCCTAACCCAAGATAGAGAGTCATATCCTCGCACGCACAGATCTCTTCTTAGATGTAATCCTAAACCCTTGCTCTCCCAACCTGCCACAAATTGCTAAGAAATTGTTATGCTGGTCAGGGAGTGATCACTGAATTCAGCCATCTTTATTGTACATGTAAGGATATCCAGCATTCCTCCTGCAGTGGGGAGATTGATTGCAGATGGAAATTTCCCTCGACTGCCCCTGTATTCAGGCCGTTGACTAGTCCTTTTATGCCACACTGAGAACACAAAGGCAGATTTAAAAGAAAATTAACTGGAGGAGTAAAGAATAAAAATCAGTGAAGGGAAGGATGGACTAATATATTCTCATTGTAAATTCAGTAATTTAATTAGCCCTCAGTCAAACACTGGACAAATTAAAAAGCCAATACAAAACAGAAGGGCCATAAAAATTATGTATTCAGCAGGTCTGAATTTGCATATTCTGTGTTCCCCAAATATCCTATTAATTCCATGAAAATGGAGGGTATTCCAAATACATGAAGTCAAGTTCTGTATCTTGATTTAAATGACACAAGCTTGAGAGAGAGAAGTTGAATGCCAGAAGAAGTACTCAAGATCACTATCTCAAAGGCAGGAGGTTAGAAACTGAAAGGACTGGAAGTTGTTAACTGAAAACAAAAGGCCTAAGTACTTGAAAGCCTCTTCATCCTAGCTATCAGGAACATTGTACCCTTGTACCCTAAATGGAGACTACTGAAATTAGGGTATTTGGGATATGGAGTGTCTTGACTGTGCTTCTCAATCTGATACATAAAGTTGAAACTCTAACGCATTTAGAAAAATATAATCATAAAATACTGGCACTGTGCTGCCAATGCTTAAATCAGGGCAATGGAATCATGACGTGTGTGCCTATAAATTAGGAACAAAAATTTAGGCGTGACCATTCTGACACAAAGGTATTTAAGAACAAAGCTTTAATCTCAAAGAGCCATGAAGGCCACTCAGATTTTTTTCAAGATTACACTGAAAGAGACTAAACTGCACATGAAATCCTTCAGAAAATGTCCAAAAATATAACATATGCAGAGCCTATGCTAACTTCCTTTGAGCCCTTTTCAAGAAGGGGCTTTTGAGCTGATCCATGGCAGAGGAGCCCAAGAAGCTGATGCTGAACTGCAAAGGGCCAAGATATAGTGTGGAAGTCTATACCTTTAGGAGAATATGCCATATTCCAGGAAGGTTTGGAGAAATCTTTCACAGGGAGGCTCTACATCTAAGAATAAAACTTAGAGGAAACACCTTAAGGAATCATGACAAGATTTTCTCTAGCAAGCCACTGGCATGGACTTTCTTGTGAAACACCATAGTATAGTGCAAAAAGTATCAATTTGTCCACAACTACGTTCTGGATGTAATTTTTAATAAAGAAAGTGACTGCTGAATCCATTTGGAAGAAATACTGATCTAAGTGTATATAGCTTTGTTTGTAATTCAACACTATAAAGAGTACCTTAACAAATTACAAGTATTTTGTGTCTGATGTAATAACTATTACTGTATTTTCAGTTAGGAGTGACCAGTTCTGTGTTTTGAGTTAGGAAATGTGCATAACATTAAAATAAATTATTCAAGTGCGATTTTAAATCAAAATGAAGTAGGTCACTTTGAAGTCAGCTTTGATGGGAAGTTTTGTTGTTGGGTTTTGTTTTGTTTTTTTTTTAAATGAGAGCATGAGTCTGTTCCCTCAGCACCACTTAATCACTGCTAACTTTCATGAAGAGCAAACAAAAGGCCTCTTTTATTTATCCATTATGTTCCTAAGAGGTGAGAACAGCTTGATGCAAATGAAAATCATTAAAGCATTCTGCACTACCATTAACTGTCGGAATATCTGTCTATGCAAATGCAGCACATAAGCCAGTGAAACTGCAGCCTCATGACCTTCTGCATTGAAAATCCATGCCTTATGACTCTCTTAACTCAACAGTTAAAATACTCTCTATGACATGCCTTTGTATAAGTGCTTGTTTTGGATAGGCATGGAAATGGAGTGCAAGCCATTACACAGAAACATATTCAGTTTCAGATACCCCTTCACCCTGACTGGGCAAGGGGTAACATCAGAGGTACCTGGTTTGTAACAGTGCTACAGTATGAATAATAAGCTAAAATGCGATTGCCCAGATTGGATCCTGCATGCAATTACACCCATAACTTCACTCAAATGAGTACTTCCATTTAAGACACAATGAACATATAATAATGCAAAACCATAAGTGGTTTGTAGGATTAGAGGCCTAATTAGATATAAAACCTATTGACCTAATTCTTTAGAACTTTGTCCTTTGTGTAGCCATTTATGCCCATGCGAACAGCATACAGAACACTGCTATTCTCACCAACCAACCAATGAAGATGGGTGAATGTATGGAGCTAGAGAGTTTAGTCCTCCAACAGCAGTACCTAGCAACAGAAATGCACCACAACTCCAGCATTCTTAGTTTCAACCGGAGACATACTTGTGATAGCTCAGACAGCTGGTTACAGAAGGCCATTTATTGCTGTTCACTCTTGTCTCTCTCCTTGGCGAAATTTAGGTCAGTCATCAGGCACAAATTTACATCTGCTGCCTAAGAGCTTTTCTAGAACTACGTCTTGGCAAAGGTTAAGGGTATCTCCCCCTCCTTCGGGACACATACCTTTGTTGCATACTCTTACGTAGCAGCAGAGTGGTTAGGACACTGCATTATTCAATACCAGCTGAAGAGGCAATAGTAGATTGGATTCTAGGCTTTCCATTGCTTGAAGGACACCAAACCAGACTCTCTTGTCTCCCAGGAGAGTGCCCCTATCAGCAGGTGGTTGCACGTGAAGCATCTCTTACCTCCAGCTTGGGTCTTTGCCAACCAGCACTGAGGAATGGAAGACTTAGAGGCCAAAAAGAATAAGGAAGCTTTAATCTCCTAGGCCTGCTTATGTTTTTTTCATTAAACAGTAATTATACAGCTTGCACGTGTAGTACTGAGTGCAGGGACTAAAGGACTCTTAAGCGAGGGCCCTTCTTACTCATTTATTTAGATGTTATGAAAAGTAATTAATGTATTTGAAGCACTTAGGAAAGAAAGAAATCAGTGGAGCTGAATAACCCTAAAGGTCTTGTTCTGAATTTGGCAAATTGGCACATTCAAAAAACCTCATCTGAGACACTGCTGCTCTGCCTACACTGCTTAGTAAAATGGTACCAAGGAATAAGCTTGAACACCAGCTTGCTCGTCACCCACGCTGTTAAGCTGCTAGCACGCTGTGTGGCAGTTTAGGCCCATAACAACTCGTACCATGTGAAACAGTGCTCCCACACTGCGCAGGGGACAGCATTCGGAGGCAGAGGGACATAGCAGTCTCTCTAGCCCTGTTTTATTTCACAGTATAGATGTAATATATGGTAAGGAACATTACGAAGAAGCCAACGAGGAAATTATGAATTCTACTGTCACAGAACAGTTCATGCCAAATAATTTGGAATTTTTAAACCTTTGAAGTAGCAGTGTTAGCAATTTATACACAATTAAATTAAAATAAGCTTAAAAAGTTTTGTTTTTATTGGGGACATAGAAATAAATCATGCTAACAACAATACAATATTTACAGAAACATTGTGCCTCTAACATGCTCATTCATCTCCTTTTCTGTCAGAACGTAAGAAATAAAGGATATGTTTCCAGGTAGTGCATTTTATCCCTTTTGGCAACTACTGCTGTATTTTCTCTTTATCTGAGCGAAATTTACTTCAAAACAGAACTATTTAATTTAAAAAATGCTAATACTTTCAAAGTGTGATAAAAGATAAAGCTACCCTGGATAAGCTTGAAAAACATGGATGCTGTTGATTTCTTTTGTTTAAAATAAGCAATTTCTGAAGTACTCCAGGCAAAAAGCAATTCTGTGCCAGTCATGAAAAGAAGAAATAAGGGAACTGACTAGTAATTTCATGCTGCAGCAATAGAGAAACTCAGGTTACTGGTAGTGAAATCTTTATCACAAAACAGGTTTAAAAAGTTGCAGCTAGAACATGGTCTTTAAACATGTATTTTTTTCTCCAACTACAACTACGAAAAGGTGGAGATATTTTGGTAAGAAATTCAATTTTCTTTTCAAACAAATAGATACTAAAAAAATCTTAGTGATTTTAAAAGCTTATTCCTTACAGTACAAAAATACAGTCTCATTTTTAATGTGTACCTAAAGATTCACCCAGAGCCACCACAACTGCTATCTTTAGAGACAATGATGAAGAAAAACAATCAGGAGATGCAGGAAAGGTATTGTTTAATGAAAGACATGCCCATTTTTCTCAAAGCACAAGAAGTCTTGGCACTGATAATTCTTGTTTCAAATGTCCAGTCTTAACACCTTATTTCAGAATGATATGATTTTGCAGACAAGCCCACAACTACATTTGATTTACTGACTGATTCTCTTCTGTTTCCTTTTAAAGATAAAGAATGTGTTTAAAGCCGAGTGTGAGAATGTGATCACTCCTTGGAAGGCTCTCTTCCCTCTCTGAACAATCTGAGACTCTTTTAAAGTTATTTTTACAGCATAATCATTTCCTACTTTTCCCTGCATATTCGTACTTTCACTCAACAATCATTTTCTTTGAAAAAAGCATGGTCCTAATGTGAACACATCACTTAAGTATTATCACATCATTAATTATTAGAGAAAAAAAATGAAATATGTCAAAAGCCCAAGTGCTGTCCTCAGAGAAACAGCTATGCACAACACTGTTTCCACAAAATAGTTTAAAAAGTAGCATAGAAAAAGGAAGGTGGAGGTGCAGTGGGTGGGGAGACTGGACTATGGCATAGTGCTTAATACTTTACAGATTTTGGGGCAGTGTTGTATAATCTTATTAGCCAAGTCATCAAGTTCCTGCTTTTCGACAAAAACAAGTATTACTGATTTTCTAACTAAAGCAGCTGCAAGATTACTCAAGAGACAGCAGGAAACACGCACCATATTATAACAGAATCCAGTCTCAGTCACTTAACTGCACAGCTTCCAGAGAGAATGTATCCGATTTCTGTACTCGACTAGGAGTCTATAAGCAACACACCCAATTTTCCCCCCAAGAATCTGGAAACAGAATTATGGTGTCTTTACTTTCAATGATTCCTAACTTATCACATTAGATTAGCAGATCTACTCTATAAATTTGTTTTCTTCCCAAGTTTGTATCTCCAACTGTACTTATCTCATGCTTTGATATATAAAATGACCAATACACTGATATGAAAATTAATTTTATTTGCAAGACTCCAAAATTGTTGAGGTAGATCTGTGTGCTGATGGGGCCTGCATTTTCAGTGTCATCCTTTAGTAGGTACTACTAGAATTGGTAGATTAATAACAATAACAAAATAATGATAATAATATCATCTCAATACGTAATAATAATAATAATGTAATAATATCATCCCTTCAATGTGAGTACTGGGCAAAAAAGAATGCTAGCAAAAAGTCCTTAGTAAATGAACATTTTTGAAACTAGGTTTCAGTAGTCATAAAATTAGGTTTTTAAACATCTAGATAAGAGCACCACCTTTGAATTTCTAAACTACACTAAACTTAATTTCAGGACACACAAGCCCAGAAATGTTAGCCTTTAAGAACAACAGAATACTAGGCAATATTTAGCCTATAATAAACCAAAAAACAACACTTTCCCCCAAAGCCAGAACAAAATACACAGTCCAAAGGAAATCTTTAGATAGTACATAATTCAAATTTACGAAAGCATTTGGTACTCTCATGAAACCTCAAAAATCACTCAGAATGTGTTGGATAGACTATGATGCTGAACACGAGGTACAAAGACGCAATGACTGTGTAAAAATTCTGAAGCTTAAGGAAAACAGTGAATATTGTAGGGCTCAAGATAAAACTGTGAAAACTGACAGCAAATAAAAGAATCCTAGGAAAAAGGACAAGTGGCAATCTGTCTATATGTGTGGTGCCACAGGAACTGTTGTGAGGCCTTGTTTTATTTGACATCTTCATTAATCCCTGAGAGGCCACCATGCAGACAACCTTTGAGGACTGATACACCTCAAAGTAACCTAGTGTGGCTGAAATGCAGTCAGAAAACAGTAAAAAGAAATTAAGTACATGAAAAAACAAGCTGCTGCTATGGAAATGACTGAGAGAAATATTCTGGAACAGATTCTGGAATATATTCAATAGGATGGAAATACCCCAAAGGCATAATATTTGTAAAGGATCTAAGGATAACAAGCAAGCAGGAACTACAAATAGATTTGTAACAGAGTACCAACAAAGAGACTAATTTAGATTTGACTTGCATACTTGGAAGCACTGTATCCTAGAGCATGAAGGTAACAGTTTACATACAGCGGTAGGGCAGGCTGTAGAACATTTTATTTGTGGACAACTAACAAAGTCCTTCAAGCCTCTTGGTGGACCAGACATTAATACGCTCAAGTAATTAATTTTCCCCAACACATAGAGGTCATATGGATGCCTGAAACAAAGTAAAAAACTCTCTGGACATAAACCATAAATTCTTCATCCACGCTCTTTACAACCATGCCTGGAATTCACCAACGAGTACTAGGCATATTACAAGAAAGATCTCTGCAAATTGGATGGAATTCACATAAAAATAACAGAAATTCTTTGGGAGCTGGAAAGACTCAAAAGGAAATGTTACAAACCTATGGAAGTGTTACCTTACTTGCTCAAGCTAAGCAAGTAGGAAGTTCAAAATGCTTCCTTCTTAACATTCAGTTTGTTCTGGAAAACTATTTCAAAGGAACAAACCACAAGAAGGAATAATAATTATTCGAGGTGATAAAAGGTTATATATACATACTCGATTGGGAACAGAAAGATTTAGACAATACAGGAAACATATACTGAGTTCCAAACTACAGGTAATTGTCCTAATAGAAAAAAACAGTAGGCATCTGAAACTGCAGCGTAACATATACGTTCATGTATTACAGGGATCAATGCTGACAGACATGGACAAAGCATTTAATGGAGCTCTGCCATCTCTAATCTAATCTTAAAACATTTTAAGTTTACTCTTATGGAGATACTCCTCCCTCCTTTTGGATAACAGATGGCTGTTTGTGATCTACATATTGGACTGAGGTTTCTTTCACTTTGTCTGATGCATGAATGAGGAATGCCTCCCATAAGTCAGGCTACATTATAACTACAAATATAGCATCTAAAATTAAATGGATTTCACCACTTACCATCCAGCCCCATTTCTGTGATTCATTCAGAGAAACACATTTCACATTTTAAAACAACAAAAATTCAAATAATAACCACATACTCATGTATATTTGGCTACATAAGTTATAGGAGATTGATAGGGCTTTTGGCAGTTACAGTACTTGAAAATTTTCCATTATGTCATCTTTTTAATTACTTACTATTTGAACCATTTGGGCTAAGTCTCTTCACACCAGACATTTCTCAGTTGACAGTTTCAACTAAATGCTTCAGCTGTTTATTAGAACTAGAATATGAAAGATTATGTTTCGCTTGCCTGTTTAAAAACAATTCTTACAACCATTTACCTGTGCTGCATCATATGGAATAGAAATTTCAGAGTTTGGTAGGGATATGTACACATGCAGAGATGATGGAAGGATCAACCGCATGCAGCCTCAACTGGCAGCTCTGTTGTAAAAATAAACCAATTACTTTTATTTTTACAACAAAAGCTATTCAAATGCTCAACCATTTTTCCCTTTATACTCCACTACTTGCCAGAAACTCTCATTGTTGAACATACCATTCCCACAAACAGTATTAATGTTCAAGTGTTATATGCCATTACACACAATTTTCTAAGTCCATATCCAACTTTTATAGTCATTAGACCAAAGCACTAGACATCAGGTTTTTTAATTACGCTGATTCAGCAATGCCACTCAAAACCAGCTCTAGCACCATTCCTTATCTAAGACTTAATCAGTGCATCTTAACCAAATTTCATCTATGAAATTCTCGTTGTCATACATCCAATCACTAAACTTCACTTATTACTATACTGTTAACTGTTCCCCAACGTGTGTGTTCTTGTTATACTAAACTTAATTCCTTACGCAATCATATAAACATTTCATTCTTGACAGTAGGTCATTCTCCAAAAATGGGAGGGAACCTCAATCAGTTCTTGACGTGCAGAATTCTGTCAGCATAGGACAGACCAGAAATCTCATATTTAGAATTAAAATTAAGTGTTTACTGATAATTTTCTCTACCTTATGCATATGCTGCCTCTCAATTAAATACATTTTCTCAACTTTAAAATAAAGTGGTATAGTCCTACATTGTTACATGTGTAATTCTTTATTAATTTTTATATTTCAGTTAATATTATTTTCTTGAATACTTATGCACTTTCCTGTATGCACATTCACTGGTAGGTTTTTCTGATATGAGGCAACGGCAAGACCTGAAAATGTTGGAAAAAAAATTATTACTTTCAAAACAAAAAATTGAGTAACTTTCAATCAAAACTTCTGTTTGAAATGGAAGTTGCTAAATGCAAATACAACCCAGGAAACAAAAATGGTCAAAGGCAACTTTTCGTTTTCAGATAAACATTATGTATGTGAATGCATATACACAACTCATTTACAGATATGAACATATACATAAGGCCACAATACATGTTGTAATGGTTGCATTTGTGCTACAGTCAAATTTTCTGAAATAGAAAGCTATACCATATGCATGGTATACAAGGTATTTTGTACAATGATGATGAATACTCATTTATCCTAATGGCTAAATTGTCTGCATCAATTAGAGGAACCCACTGTTGAAATGTTCAGGGAACTACATGTAATTCTTCTAGAATTTTGATCATCAAGTGCAGTCATGTGCAATAACCAGCAAATATCATATAACCCTTTCCATAATCTCATCAACTTCCATATTAAAACTTGCTAAAATGCTCTGCCCTCCTACTTTCACCGAGAGAAGAAATTCATTCCTCCATTGGTTAGAAACCTTCTTTCATGGCAAGTTAATTTCTAGTTTATATATCTAATCATTCTACATCAACACTGTTCTTTGGCTTAAATAATTTTTTTTTTCTTGCTTACTCCAAAGTTACAGATATACTTACAAAGTTCACTTATATTCTTTCATCTTTTGTTTTTCTAGATGAAGCCAACTGATTTTTATCTTCTTGATAGATACATAGAACCCCACTCTGTACCTCTTCTAGTTTAAATTCATCCCTTTTGATGACTTAAAAAATAGTCCAAATAAGGTATGACGAAGATGTATAATCATATCGATAGATCACTTGCTTTGATAGACATAACTCACTTCATGCAGTTTAGGATTGTACTTATCTTTTAGGACCCATCATGGGGATAGATTCATACTACCCTGACTCCCAGATCTTTTCTTCTGTCATTTCTGACATTCTAGTTCGGAGCAGAAAATTCTTAGCAATTCTGAAGTGCAAAATCTTGCCTCTCCTATGCAAGATGTTATGACATTCCTATTATTCCAATCCAAACCACACAATCCTTCCTGTATGATATGCCTGTTCTCCTCCAAACTTAAGGTTACCAGTAACTTTTATTTATATGCTAAATAGGACTACGCTAAAGACATTAAATGGGCGGACTCTACCTGTAGCCAGCTTCCAGTTTTATAGTTCTTCTTTCAACACAATCCACTGTCACTTCCCATTAGCAATTCTTTACGTTACATATTCTACTTCATTTCTCATATGGCACTATACTGAATCTTTTTATGAAGTACAGATTAAATCTCCTTCATTTCCTTTGTCAATAAATTGCTTATTTTATCAAAAAACTACCCAGTTACCCCAACAAAATCTACCTTTACTACACCAAAGTTACATTTTTTGCTATTTCTATGCCTTTGCTTATCCTACAATTTGTTTCCTATGTGCCATATACTGCAACAGTTGCATGTAACACTTCCTTGGGCTGGCCTTAAATACACCTTACTTTCCAATCACATGGCACCATTCTTACCCTGATAGGTTTATTGAGAGTCTTTGCTAAAAGACGGCTTTGATACTTCTAATATTTTCATACTTGAGACCTAGGTTAATTCTCCCATCAGGTTTCTAGTGGTAAGACATTGTTGATGTAAGGCCATTGATTAAATATGTGACTGCCCTGGTTCTGTCAGAATTTGACTACATTACACTTCAGAGCCTATCGCCTAGCCTGTATCTCATCACTGAGAATTAAAAAAAAAAAATTAAAAAAATCTCATTAATTAGGATCTTAAGTATTATTTACAAAGCACAGTTACCTCCACGAATGAATTCAGCAGCCTAAGTGGCGCTTTAGGCCAGTTTGGTATCCACAAGTTGCTCAATTCCTTGCTGTTCACAAGCTGTCCTAGGTTTTTATCTGATAACATCCAGACAGTACTTGACTTTCTGCTGGTATGATGGGCATGTACAATGTTGCCTCAAATTCTGGCATAAATGGGCCTAACTACCTGGAGTAAAACAAGGCTTGTCACGACTCTTATATGAGGAATCCTCCTGTGTACCTTGCCTATGATGTGTGGTTTAATAAGCATTCTTAAAACATGAAAGATCACCAGAAATGAATCTTCCCAAATATTTAGCATAGGTGCATTAGTTCATCCATTAACCTACTGTTAAGGCACTCATGTGTGAAATGCAAACCTGTTTTCAAATCCCAGATCTGCTCGACTTGGAAGAAAGAGCTATCTCTCCCTGTTCTTTTATCTCCCAAATAAGATAAAAGTTGTACTTGCTTAGGTACCTAACTCTAGGAGAGGACTCCAAACTGAGAATTCTGGGAGAGGACTTCAGCCTTACTCCTTTGGGCAGGGGAATGCTGAGTTTATACTTTATCAGCATTTCTAGACAGCTTCTCATCCAGTGTACTCATTTTTGCAGACTAAGAGGACTACTTCTTGCACTGAGCGTTTAGGGAGCCCAAGAGCCTAACATGAGACTATGGATTCTTATACATGGCAAAGTACATACAGGTTTGGCAGTCCAAAATTACACAGTGTAGCACCAAGTCTTTTAGTCTAAAGATTTAGCCTTTTTTTCATTCACTTAGTCTGTGGGGCACACCGGGAAATAAACTTCCAGTGTTTGGACAGTCTGACTGTCCACATCAGGATACCAACTGGGTGGACCACATACTACTACTGATCTGTGTGCCCAGGTTTTCTCCCCGCAGAAACCATGTTTCTGTCACCTGGAAAATCAACACCTGAGAATATGCGGGCCACACTCAGCCCTCATTCTGAAATATAATTTGGATAAATCCAGGGCATCCCCAGACTGAGAGAGTACTCCAAGATTTCAGACCATAGACCTCAGAAATACTGAACATCCTGGAAATCAATAGGAACTCAAACACAGATAGAGAAGTCAGTTTTGAAGTTAAGATGTACTGTTTGAAATTCTACCTTTGTGTTATAGCCTAAACTTTTATCATCAAATTGTTGCATCCTGCTACTATAATTAGATATTTGAAAAAATGTGGCTTTTCCCTGGCCCCATCATGTTTAGTCGCTAGATGATTCTGTGTCTGCTCATATTTGCATTTATAAATTTTTTGTGAATTGCAGATACTGTTTTATGACCGTTTTTTTTTTAAATTAGGTACACAGTAAGGATTAAGAGAAAGAAAAAACTGATGTGCCTTTTGTTCAAAAAAAAAGGCAAAACTATATTGATTTTACTCTATAGAGAAATTCTAACTTTTATGACAGTCATCAGTTATGGTGATAACTAATACTATTAATACTCAAATTTTTATTGTACAGCTGTTTAACTGTGCATGATTAGAAGCAGTTATATATTCAAGCTTGATTATTTTCATGCAAATACATAGCTGGCTAATGGGGAGAACAGCTGCTGCTTAGCAACTGGAGGAACAGAGAAAGGGGGTGACTTGCTTTATAACAGAAAACTGGGTGAAACCTTTTAGAGAGAGTACATACAGAGTTTGGAGATACCAGGGAAAATGGGTGGTAGTGCACTCTAACCATGATGTTTCTTTTTGCAATTATTGACATCCGAGGATGGCACCATTTTCAGGTAATAAACTACAAGAAAATTTATATACAGTAGACGCACGAACAACAAATAAAACAAGTGCTAAAGACAAACCCTGACACAGAAACTGAAATGTAGGAAATCCAGAAACAGGCTTTGTGACTGTCACCTACTGCAAGGGTTAAACTGACTTTTAGACTTCAGCAACTTGAACTACTGATCTTAAGCTACCACAAGCCAAGACTGCTAGAAGTGTTCTCTCTTTCTTTCTGCTGCTCAAGCTCAGCCCCTGCACTGCCTCCTCCACTGTGCAAGCACAGGCTCTCACACACCTACATAATGAGGCAGATCAGGGACCCGATCTAGGTTAAAACTAACCCATATTTTTTAGTTGGATCACTTTCACCTAGATCAGTTTCCGAATCCCGTTTGTTATGCAGCTACTCAAATGCTTGCACTGACTTGAGGAGGAGGGCAGGGGGACCTCCCATGACAGTGCTGACTCAAACCTTTTCTGAAAATATATTCTTACCTTGGTGTGACCCTGCAGACTAACTTGACTTGACTACAAGAAGAAAATGAAAGCAGAAGTGCGCTCTACGAAATGAAGGGAAACTGAAAAGGCACAGCTCAGAAAGCATGTGAGTTCTATATAAATGTCTGCATGGCTGTAAGACTACCACTTGGATCAAGCTCCTTACATCAAAAAGGGAAGTCACTTAATTTTTTTCTCTGAGAGTAACATTCAACACTTTCAGAAATCAAATTAATACCTCATATGAACAGGAAACTGGCTCTAGGTTAGGTATCAACTGTTCTTGTCTCAGTCCTGCTGCCTTCCATTTGCAACAGTTATTCCTAATTCAAAGCATGGTTCTCTCTGATTTTAATAAACAACATAAAATTTTTTGTAATGAAATAGAAGACTCTGAATTATGTGCTTTAGTGAATCCTGCTGTATGCTTCTAAAAAGCTAGTTATTCCAGCTATCTACACTATTCTATTGTGGGCAATTGCTTTCTCTTCAGCAGGACTACCAGATACAAACCTGCGCCTACACCTCACGTACCACGCTCATTTAGAAAAAGCCAGAATCCTCCAGTAGCTTAAATGTCTTGGATTATGTACCCACCCAGCTGAGGTGCAGATGTACATCATGTTCTGCTGCCTATGTATATGACAAGAGAATACAGCAGTGGACTGGTATCCCCTCGCACAGAAGCAGACTGCTGATTTCGTAGTATCTTAAACTCATGCAGGAAGGGGCACCAGAGCACATCTGCCAGTGTTCAAAGACATTAAGCCGTCGGTGAAATAAACAGCGGTGGGAAGATACAATGCTCAGGAAGTTAAGAGGGCCATATGAACAGAAAGGCAACGGAGCACAGAATAGAGTTAACACAAGAGCATAGTGTCCCTACCAAAGTCCTATGGAAAATGCGGGAAATGTATTAGCTTAGCACCAGTTCAAAATGTATTCAAGTAACAAGAGTTAGAGATGCTATTTCTTAACGTGCTTCACCGGTAACCTCTTAGTGATTTATCAGCCTTTGTGAAATTTCAGGATTCATAAGAGTATTCCTGCAGTTCCAAAGGTTTTCCAAATATTAACCTTGCAAATGTAAATAACTGTCAAAAAATTAAAGTTGTAGCTCAGTTATGCTTTAGATACACTGAAAATAGTTTGGGTTTCAACCCTATTTCAACTACTTACGTCTGTGACGCAAGATTTCTTGAAAACTAGGTAGTTCGACTTTTTTTCTGTTTGCATAAAAATGAGTATAAGGAGGAAAACAGATGTGAGCTAGTGAACATAAACAGCTTACAAAGAAAGAGTAGGAAACCAGTTACCCTTGAGTAGACAGGCAAGCTTCCTGTTCATTACAATGAAAAAATGAAGGGTAGCAACTGCCTGACCTGTCTTTTGTTCAAATCTAAAACCAAAACATATGTAAGCAAAATGTGAAACATATGTTTTACATATTGGACTTTTGTCAGATTTTATAGATTTGTACGTTTGTCTCATATCATCCAGTCTTGCACGCATATGTAACAAAATCATTCTAAGTAGATGTAAGAATATTTGGCCTTTTTATAGGCTGATGTTCCACGCTGCCAACTCTTTCGATATTTGGCGTAGTTTTTTCCCCCCCTCAAATCCTCAGCTCTGAGACAAAGAGACCGCAACAGGAATCCCAACCCACTGTTTTTTGTTATCATTTGACATGAAAACCTGCACGAGAGAGCGGGAAAACGCAAACCAAGCTCCCCTAAAGGGCCAAATAAGAGAAACCTAAACCCTCGTGAATGTTTTTTACCCGAATTAACGACGGGGAGCAGGGAGGCACCCAGCTCTCGGGACTCTCTTCCTCCCGATTAACGCAGGTCTCTCTGCTGGGGCCCAAGAAGCGGGGAGCCCGACCCCCGCCTCGGGGCGGCCCTCCCCAGCCGGAGAGGACCCACCGTACAACAGCAGGCCGCTCTCTC